>NC_042977.1:36833444-37154647 GCF_901001165.1 Salmo trutta | reverse complement strand
GAAAGGAGAAGGAGAGAGCGGAGGGAGAAGGAGGAAGAGAGGGATGCAGGAGAAGGAAAAAGGAAGAGAGAGGAGGATGCAGGAGGGGAAAGGAGAGAGAGGGATGCAGGAGAGGAAAGGAGAGAGAAGGGATGCAGGAGAGGAATGAGAGAGGGATGCAGGAGAAGAAAGGAGAAAGAGGGATGCAGGAGAAGAAAGGAGAGAGAGGGATGCAGGAGAAGAAAGGATAGAGAGGGATGCAGGAGAAGAAAGGAGGAGAGGAGAGGGATGCAGGAGAGGAAAGGAGAGAAGAGGGATGCAGGAGAGAAAGGAGAGAGAGGGATGCAGGAGAAGGAAAGGAGAGAGAGGGATGCAGGAGAGGAAAGGAGAGAGAGGGATGCAGGAGAGGAAAGGAGGAGAGAGGGATGCAGGAGAGGGAAAGGAGAGAGAGGGATGCAGGAGAGGAAAAGGAGAGAGAGGGATGCAGGAGAGGAAAGGAGAGAGAGGGATGCAGGAGAGGAAAGGAGAGAGAGGGATGCAGGAGAGGAAAGGAGAGAGAGGATGCAGGAGAGAAAGGAGAGAGAGGGATGCAGGAGAGGAAAGGAGAGAGAGGGATGCAGGAGAGGAAAGGAGAGAGAGGGATGCAGGAGAGGAAAGGAGAGAGAGGGATGCAGGAGAGGAAAGGAGAGAGAGGGATGCAGGAGAGGAAAGGAGAGAGAGGGATGCAGGAGAGGAAAGGAGAGAGAGGGATGCAGGAGAGGAAAGGAGAGAGAGGGCAAGGAGAGAAAGGAGAGAGAGGAATGCAGGAGAGGAAAGGAGAGAGAGGGATGCAGGAGAGGAAAGGAGAGAGAGGGATGCAGGAGAGGAAAGGAGAGAGAGGGATGCAGGAGAGGAAAGGAGAGAGAGGGATGCAGGAGAGGAAAGGAGAGAGAGGGATGCAGGAGAGGAAAGGAGAGAGAGGGATGCAGGAGAGGAAAGGAGAGAGAGGGATGCAGGAGAGGAAAGGAGAGAGAGGGATGCAGGAGAGGAAAGGAGTAGTGTACCTTCTTATAGGTGGTCTCTCCAGAGGCGTCTACTCTCCTGTGGCCGATCTTCTTCTCCTGACCTGGGCCTAGACCCTGAGCTGTGGGGGACGGCATCTGACAGAGAAGAAGGGAGACTGGCTTTACTTGTGGGTTAATTACATTGCATGCTGTACTGCATTAAAAAAAACAGATATAATTTAGGTGTGCGCGTGTGTGGTGTGTGTGTGGTGTGTGTGTGTGTGTGTGTGTGTGTGTGTGTGTGTGTGTGTGTGTGTGTGTGTGTGTGTGTGTGTGTGTAACTAGTCCTCACCTCACTAGTTATTGTAGACCCCCTACAACCAGTGTCTTTTGTTGATAAACAGAGGATAGAAAAAGAGAACATCAATGCATGATTTAGGCCTAATTGTGAGATACATACATGAACCAGGATAAAAGGCACCAGTATGCACCTGTTATTGCCAGGAGGGTATAAAAGACCAAAATCAAGCTACGTACATTTATGTTTCTATACTATATCTCTACTACTATTAAAGGTGTATTTCCTCTGGGAAACATCAGCTAGAGGGGTGTAGTGAAGAATAATGATGGTCCAACCCAAGTCTACTATCACCAGTGTTGGACAACATACGCAACACACACTGACATTACCGACACACACTCACACACACATCAACCTGAGACTTGACCCATGCTGCCCTAACCATACATTGCTGGACTCCTGCCCTCGTTGGCAGCCAAGTGCAGGTGGTCATCACTTACCAACCCAACAAGGTGTCACACACACACACGGACCTATCCATCAAATGCATTATATTACGTTTGTATTATTCACACCTGTTTCAAATCAAATCTAATTGTATTTGTCACATGCACCAAATACAACAGGTATTACAGTGAAATGCTTACTTACAAGTCCTTAACCAACAATGCAGTTTTAAGAAAATACCTAAAGAAAAGTAAGAAATTAAAGTAACGAATAAAGAGCAGCAGTAAAATAACAATAGTGAGGCTATATACAGGGTGTACCGGTACAGAGAAAATGTGCGGGGGCACCGGTTAGTCGAGGTAGAGTTATTAAAGTGACTATGAATAGATAATAACAGAGAGTAGCAGCAGCGTAGAAAAAGGGGGGGGGGGGGGGCAAGGCAAATGGTCTGGATAGCCATTTGATTAGATGTTCAGGAGTCCTTTGGCTTGGAGTAGAAGCTGTTTAGAAGCCTATTGGACCTAGACTTGGAATTTCGGTACCGCTTGCCATACGGTAGCAGAGAAAACAGTCTGTGACTAGGGTGGCTGGAGTCTTTGCCAATTTTTAGGGCCTTCCTCTTACACCGCCTGGTATAGAGGTCCTGGATGGCAGGAAGCTTGGCCCGGGGGATGTACTGCGCCATACACACTACGCTCTGTAGTGCTTTGCGGCCAGAGGCCGAGCAGTTTCCATACCAGGCAGTGATGCAATCCGTCAGGATGCTCTCGATGGTGCAGCTATAGAACCTTTTGAGGATCTGAGACACATGCCAAATCTTTTCAGTCTCCTGAGGGGGAATAGGTTTTGTCATGCTCTCTTCACGACTGTCTTGGTGTGCTTGGACCATGTTAGTTTGTTGGCGATGTGGACGCCAAGGAATTTGAAGCCCTCAACCTGCTCCAATACAGCCCCATCGATGAGAATAATCTCCTTTGTCTTGATCACGTTGAGGGAGAGGTTGTTGTCCTTGTACCACAATGTCAGGTCTCTGACCTCCCTATAGGCTGTCTCGTCGTTGTCGGTGATCAGACCTACCACCGTTGTGTCATCGGCAAACTTAATGATGGTGTTGGAGTCATGCCTGACCGTGCAGTCATGAGTGACATGGAGCACAGGAGGGGACTGAGCAGGCACCCCTCAGGGGCCCCCGTGTTGAGGATCGGTGTGGCGGATGTGTTGTTACCTACCCTTACCACCTGGGGGCGGCCCGTCAGGAAGTCTAGGATCCAGTTGCAGAGGGAGGTGTTTAGTCCCAGGGTCATTAGCTTAGTGATGAGCTTTGAGGGCACTAGGGTGATGAAAGCTGAGCTGTAGTCAATGAATGGCATTGTCACATAGCTGTTCCTTTTGTCCAGGTGTGAAAGGGCAGTGTGGAGTACAATAGAGATTGCATCATCTGTGGATCTATTGGGTCAGTACGCAAATTGAATTGGGTCTAGGGTTTCTGGGATTATGGTGTTGATGTGAACCATGATCAGCCTTCCAATGCACTTCATGGCAACAGACGTCAGGGCTACGGGTTGGTAGTCATTTAGGCAGGATACCTTAGTGTTCTTGGGCACAGAGACTATGGTGGTCTGCTTGAAACATGTTGGTATTACAGACTCAGACAAGGAGAGGTTGAAAATGTCAGTGAAGACACTTGACAGTTGGTCAGCGCATGCTCAGAGTACACGTCCTGGTAATCCGTCTGTCCCTGCAGCCTTGTGAATGTTGACCTGTTTAAAGGTCTTACTCACATCGGCTGTGGAGAGCGTGATCACACAGTCGTCCGGAACAGCTGATGCTCTCATGCATTTTTCAATGTTACTTGCCTCGAAGCGAACACACAAGTTATTTAGCTCATCTGGTAGGCTTGTGTCACTGGGCAGCTCTCGGCTGTGCTTTCTTTTGTAGTCTATAATAGTTTGCAAGCCCTGCCACATCCAAGCAGCATCGGAGCCAGTGTAGTACGATTCGATCTTAGTCCTGTATTGACGCTTTGCCTGTTTCATGGTTCGTCGGAGGGCATAGCGGAATTTCTTATAAGCTTCCGGGTTAGAGTCCCGCTCCTTGAAAGCGGCAGCTCTACCCTTTAGCTCAGTGCGGATGTTGCCTGTAATCCATGGCTTCTGGTTGGGGTATGTACGTACAGTCAATGTGGGGACGAAGTTGTCAATGCACATATTGATGAAGCCAGTGACTGATGTGGTGTACTCCTCAATGCCATCAGAAGAATCCCAGAAAATATTCAGTCTGTGACAGCAAAACAGTCCTGTAGTTTAGCATCTGCTTCATCTGACCCCTTTTTTATTGACCGAGTCACTGGTGCTTCCTGCTTGAATATTTGCTTGTAAGCAGGAATCAGGAGGATAGAATTATGGTCAGATTTGCCAAATGGAGGGTGAGTTAGAGCTTTGTACGCGTCTCTTTGTACGTAAAGGTGGTCTAGAGTTTTTTCCCTCTGGTTGCACATTTAACGTGCTGATAGAAATTAGGGAAAACTGATTTAAGTTTCCCTGCATTAAAGTCCCCGGCCACTAGGAGCGTCGCCTTTGGATGAGCGTTTTCCTGTTTGCTTATGGCGGTATACAGCTCATTGAGCGTTGTCTTAGTGCCAGCATCGGTCTGTGGTGGTATGTAGACTGCTACATAAAATACAGATGAAAACTCTCTAGGTAGATAGCTTATCATGAGAAACTCTACCTCAGGCGAGCAAAACCTCAAGACTTCCTTATATTTCGTGCACCAGGTGTTGTTTACAAATATACATAGACTGCCACCCCTTTTGTTACCGGAGGCTGCTGTTTTATCCTGTCGATAGTGTGTATAACCCACCAGCTGTATGTTATATTAATATCGTCGTTCAGCCACAACTCGGTGAAACATAAGATATTACAGTTTTGAATATGATATGCCTGCTTTGAGTTCGTCCCATTTATCCAGCGATTTTACGTTGGCTAACAGTACGGATGGCAAAGGCAGATTTGCCACTCGTCGCCTGATCTTCACAAGGCACCCCGATCTCCTTCTGCGAAATCGCCATCTCTTTCTCCTGCGAAAGACGGGGATGAGGGCCTGTTTGGGTGTCTGGAGTAAATCCCTCCCGTCGAACTCATTAAAGAAAAATTATTAGTCCAAAGGTGAGTAATCGCTGTTCTGATGTCCAGAAGCTCTTTTCAGTCATAAGAGATGGTAGCAGCAATATTATGTACAAAATAAGTTACAAACAATGTGAAAAAATAAACAAATAGCACAGTTGGTTAAAAGCCAATAAAATGGCAGCCATCCTCTCCGGCGCCATTACTGTTTCTAAGCTAGAACAGGGTAGTTAACTAATGCCGATGCCCAGAAATCAAATAACAAATCCACAAATGAAATCAGAATACCCACTGGTAGTACCATCAGGGCTAATCTTCCTGTATCTGTACAAGCATAGCCAGACTCAATCCAAGAAACACTCTGGTTGTACTTACAGTAATACCTTTAACACTTATCAGAGCGCAAACCCTGAGTTTGCGTAAACACATCTACCCTTTAAGCGTTTTGAATGTCTCACTCACCTCTCTGTCACTCAAGTCTGAAGGTAAAATGGTACTGCAGTTGCTGCTACCAAAAACACATTCAAAAATACAAAAACACCCCAAAATTCAGACCTGGCGCTAGTTGTTGTCTGCAGCTGACGTAGATAAAATCTATTTCTAGAGTAGATCAGTCCTGACTCTTTAATCTGAACTCCCTGTCATTGGTTGACACCACCACCGTCTCCCAGGAGACCGGATGCCCTGAGCAGTGAGCAGCCAATCAGAGTGCAGGATTAAGAGAGGCGCCAGCTACTGGAACAACAAGCTGCAGGAAGTTGGCCCGTGACGGAGGTTAGCAAGAGAGAAAAAGAAAGAAAGAGAGAGAAAGAGAGAGAGAGGCAGAGCGAGAGAGAGAGAGAGATGGTAATGATAGAGAGAAAGAGCGAAAGAGAGAGAGAGAGAGAGAGAGAGAGAGAGGACAGACACACCGAGGCCAAAACAATGGTAGACACACAACAGACCGACCCAATCTTTTAAGTTATTGATCTAAAGGTCTAGCAATGACACTTGGCTAACGGACTTCAGACTACAGATGAGTTTCTGGAATGTTGTCTTCCTAGCAGGGTCTTTTGTAGGACTTTGCCAGTCATGCAGAGTTCTAATTCCTAATTACTGCATATGTGCAGAACACTCAGAAAGACAGATGATTCAGACAGAACATTCAGACATACAGAACACTCAACAGACAGAACACTCAGGTAGATGGTGCTCAGATGGAACACAAACAGAATGGAACACCCAAACAAAACCTTCAGACAGAACCATCAGGTAGCCCGTACCCAGATAGTACCTCTGTGCTGTAGGATTAAGGTCAGGACATAATGTGCTGAGGAGCTATACTCAAAGGCAACCTATCACCATACTACAGTATACAATACTACTGTATCAGGATCAACGTAGTCTCTCGTTACCAGACTTCCAAGTCTCGTTCATCACTCGGTTATTCAGAAGCAACGTGAGAAAGTTGTAAATCGAGATTTGGATCAATGCCTTAGACACTGGCATCCTTTTATGCTTAAAGGTTCTTTTTGTAATATAGATTGAAAAAGCAGAACGTTTCAGATCATAAAATGACTGATTTAGTTTCCAGAGGCGGCATAATTTCCAGAGATTGTATTGGAATGTATTAAATTAAACTGTTAGGCGTGTGTGTGTGTGTGTGTGTGTGTGTGCGTGTGCGTGTGCGTGTGTGAGAGATGGTATAAAGAGGATTAGGCCTCTCACTGCCCGGCTCACAATATGGCCGCCTGATGCCGTATGTAATTTAGACGTAAACAAGAGTTGCGTAAGATTGTCTAATAGCACAACACTGCCGACTAGGGGATAGTTATACACACACCCCCACACAAGCATGTAAACACACACGTGCATACACACACTGAACACATCCACATTCTCCACAGTTCAAGCTCATTCAAGTCTAAATCGGACACCTTCATCCTTGAGTAGTTTTGTGCTGGTGGAAGTCAGAATGCTCAGCTACAGTATGTATAAAAGGGATAATGCGCTATTTCAAATAGCCTTACACTGGATTTCTGCATTCTGAAACATAGTGCCTCACAAATATGCCCTGGGTGAGTAACTATGGGGTTATATTCACATGAATAGACATATCAATGTATCGTATTGCATCATCTCAGTCACCATGGCTCAGTGGTCACTGTTACTGTGTGTCTGTCCTGCTCCTGTCTTATGTAATAATCATACATTATGTTTTATAATCCAATCCACTCTTTAGGGTTAATAGAGAATGGAGAAAAGAGGAGAGAGAGGGGGGAAAGAGAGGAGAGAGAGAGAGTGAGTGAGTAAAAAGAGAGAGAGTGGCTAAAGGTCTGCTGGATGCCGAGTGGACCAGATGCCAGTCTCTAGCACTGTCACTAGTCTAAGTGCTGCTGGTAAATGTCACGGCACCCTTCCGGAACTTTCATTACGCACACCTGGCCCCTATTCCAGGGAGTGGCAGCTAGCCTAGTGGTTAGTGTGTTGGACTAATGACCGAGACGTTGCAAGTTCTAATCCCCAAGCTGACAAGGTAAACATCTGTTGTTCTGCCCCTGAACAAGGCAGTTAACCCACTGTTCCTAGGCTGCCATTGAAAATAAGAAATTGTTCTTAACTGACTTGCCTAGTAAAAAATAAATAAAATGATTAGTAATTGGTTTACCATTGTCCTGTTGATTATTGTTACAATGTCCGTTGGTTTGTGAAAGTACCTGTGCTATGTTGTTTTGGCTATCATGCCACGTATATTGTGCAGACGATTACGGGTCTTGTCCCGTGTGATAATCATTGTGCGATTGTGTTATTTATTTGAGGTACTCCTCGCTCTTTTGTTTGGGTGTCAACACTGTGTTTTGTAATAGTGTTTGTTTGGTCTTCATCCCATGCCTTTACACGGCACGCTGTAATGTGAGTAAATTAAAAAACCCTGTTACGCATTCCTGTGCCTGTCTCCCGATCCCTTATAGCAGCGTGACAGTAAACTGATTATCAGGGCTGTTTCTTTGTGTGTGTATTTGTGTGTGTGTTGGGGGAAATGCTGCTTCTCTACAGATGGAAAACTGTAATGCAATGTCAAGAGTAGAGGTAATATTCCAAAATATTGGAAACACTTGAGTAAAAGAGGGATACAAAGTATATTGAAAGTAGTTAATTAAGTTAAGCAATTGAAAAAAACTGTAAATGTCCATTTACATCATGTGCAATATTGAATCTGCCATGGCATTCAACTTTTCATTGTTCATTTATTCAAGCACTGGAGCCTGTCTCCTCCCCTTCATCCTCCCCTGATGATTGAAGTGGATTTAACAAGTGACATCAATAAGTGATCATGGCTTTCACCTGGACAGTCTACTATGTCATGGAAAGAGCAGGTGTTACTTAATGTTTTGTACACTCAGTGTATTTGTAGGTGTGTGTGTGTGTGTGTGTGTGTGTGTGTGTGTGTGTGTGTGTGTGTGTGTGTGTGTGTGTGTGTGTGTTGTGTTGTGTGTGTGTGTGTGTGTGTGTGTGTGTGCGTGTGCGTGTGTGTGTTCAACTCTGCTTGTACGGCTTTACTGAGAGGAAGCACAGAAGATGGAGTACAGCTTGATGGTTCAGTTAACATGACGTCTAATACACACATACTGCATCCAGTTCCTCTCTGACTCATCATCTTTAAATAAAGATTGGTTACATTACACTGCTGTTATATATACATATATGTAATAGTCTCTCGTTACAGACACCAAATCCAGTAGCTGGCCTGCGCACGTGAGAGATTTGGTTCTGGGTTCTGAGATTGATGTGATAGATATTATCACTTAACCGACTAGAATGCAACTACCCAATTTTCTGTTCTTCCATTGCAATTGTGCTTCCGCTTACATACATATCTGGTACAAGGTGCTCTTCCAATATTCAGGGCTACCCAGGAATATTATGATAGGGTAAAGTATTGTGCTGTTGCCTACAGTATATACTCTTCCCCCAGGTGAGAGCCAGCTCAGATAAAGCAGAGGCAGAGAGGCTCTGGATATTACTGTTCATTAATAATTCACCTCCAGGTTTCTCTCTGCTTCCTTATGTTTTGTATTTTACACTGTTACACTTTTACGTGACAAAGACATAGGCCTAGTTTGATCTATAAATAAACAGTGAAGATGGTCAAAGAATTGTATAGATAGAGGATTGTCTTTCACACACACTCTCTCTCTTGCTCTACAAATCACAAACTTCTACAATTATGGGCTTAAAGTTGTAGGACTGATTCTGTTTCCTGCTGATAGACTATGAATTGACCATGATCTGATGCCACAGACTGACAAGACAAGACTGTAGTCTGTAGAGAGGGTCCTGACCTGAACTAGGCAGGAGTGTTTTCAGAACTGTTTCACATAGTCAGGCCCTGGACATTGCCTAACAACCTGTACATTCTGAACATTATAATGAGGTAGATCAGCTTCTGTTCTGCATGCTCAATGTCTGCATTAATTACTTAGGATTTTGGTGGTGGCTGACGTCTTGTCCTAGTCTTAAATAGCAGAGTGACTATCTTGGTTAGCTATAGGCCTATTAATATTAATCATTTATCAGGTGTGGAAACTGACAGATCATTGAGGCTACTGAGACAAACCATATTTGACAGCTGGACCAAAACCCGCATGAACGCTTTTACGCACCATCGAACTGTGCCAGCGCTCTACTGACACTTGAGCTCATCTGAACGAGCTCTAAATAATGCAGATGTTGTGAGTCAATTCCTCTCATAATAAACCACAGGCATACGAACCCATGTCTGCAGAAGAAAGCTTGAGCGAGAAGCCGACCGTATCTATCTGGTCCGATCTCTCGGCCCCAGATGTGGGCATGCTTCTCCCGGCCTCCCCTGATGTCGCAATCTCATCCATTTACAATTCCCAGATAAGCGGCGTGTTATATGCCCTTCGTTGATGCTATGGCGAATGCCTAATGTATAGGACATTGACATCACGTTGAATAGGCTACATAGTTGGCCTCATCGCCCTTTCAACACTAGTCGTATCTTCATCGTGGCAATTGTACGAGCATAATGCACACACTACGGGGGATGTCTTGTCGCATAGTACGCAGCTGTGGCTATATCATACTGTTCCTCTCGAGCATTATAAACCCACTCGGTTGCATTCTCACAGCTGGGGCTGCGTCATTCAAGTAAGATGGTCTATCATACATGTCATCGGAGCATCCTCTTGCGGTTGACATGCTCATACACACTGAAAAATAAACACAACATGCAACAAACATTTTGATTTTTACTGAGTTACAGTTCATAAGGAAATCAGTCAATTGAAATATATTCATTAGGCCCTAATCTATAAATATCACATGACTGGGAATACAGATATGAATATGCTGGTCACAGATTCTGTACCTTAAAGAGGTAGGGACATGGATGAGAAAACCAGTCAGTATCTCGTGTGACCACCATTTGCCTCCTGCAGCGCAACATCTCCTTCGCATAGAGCACAGCCCGAGTACATAACTGGGGCTAAACTGCCTGCCATCCAGGACCTCTACACCAGGCGGTGTCAGAGGAAGGCCCTAAAAATTGTCAAAGACACCAGCCAACCCAGTCATAGACTGTTCTCTCTACTACCGCATGGCAAGCGGCACCGGAGTGCCAAGTCTAGGACAAAAAGGCTTCTCAACAGTTTTTACCCTCAAGCCATAAGACTCCTGAACAGGTAATCAAATAGCTACCTGGACTATTTCCATTGTGTGCCTCCCCATTCATGTATATTCTACCTCAATCAGCCAGACTAACCGGTGCCTGTATATAGCCTCCCTACTGTTATATTTCACTGCTGTTTTTATTTCTGTACTTACCTATTGTCCACCAAATACATTTTTGGACTGTTGGTTAGAGTCTAAGAATTTCACTGTAAGGTCTACACTCGTTGTATTCGGCGCACATGACAAATACACTTTGATTTGATCAGGCTGTTGTGGCCTGTGGAATGCTGTCCCACTCTTTCATGGCTGTGCGAAGTTGCTGGATATTGGCGGGAACTGGAACACTTCATACACGTCGATCCAGAGCATCCCAAACGTTCTGTGGGTGACATGTCTGGTGAGTATGCAGGCCATGGAAGAACTGGGAAACATTTTCAGCTTCCAGGAATTGTGTACAGATCCCGGCAACATGGGGCAGTGCACTATCATGCTGAAACAAAAGGTGATGGCAGCAGATGAATGGCGCTACAATGGGCCTCAGGATCTCATCACCCATCTCTGTGCATTCAAATTTCCATCAATAAAATGCAATTGTGTTCATATCTTATGCCTGCCCATAAAACCCTACCGCCACCATGAGGCACTCTGTTCACAAAAGCATCTGCCCGGTACAGCTGAAACCAGGATTCATCTGTGAAGAGCACACTTCTCCAGCATGCCGTTGAAAGTGAGCATTTGCCCACTGAAGTCAGTTACAACTCCGAACTGCAATCAGGTCAAGACCCTGCTGAGCAGGCATACAATCTTCCCTGAGGCAGTTTGAGTTTGGAGAGATTCTTCATTTGTGCAAACCCACAATTTCATCAGATGTCCGGGTGGCTGGTCTCAGAATATCCAGCAGTCCTGGGCTGGCGTGGTTACACGTGGTCTGCAGTTGATGCCAGTTGGACGTACTGACAAATTCTCAAAAATGACATTGGAGGCAGCTATCGGTAGAAAAATGAACATTCAATTCTCTAGCAACAGCTCTGGAGGACTTCCTTGCAGTCAGCAAGCCAATTACACTCTCCCTCAAAACATGAGACATTGTGACAGACCTTCACATTTTAGTGGCCTTTGTCCCCAGCACACGATGCACCTGTGTGATAATGCTGTTAACCAGCTTCTTGATAAGCCATCAACCTGACAGGTATGGCATATCTTGGCAAATGAGAAATGCTCACTAACAGGGATGTGTACAAATGTTTTGCTAAATAAGCTTTGTGAGTATGGAATATTTCAGGGACCTATTATTTCAGCTCATGAGAATGACAAAAACCCAGTCTGTGCAAAATCAAATCATAATTTCATTGGGCATGTTCGCCCACTAAAATGGTATCCAATTGGGTAGACTGACAGCACAAATAATTTCCATTCCAAAATTAAAGACATGGCTATATAACCAACAATCAGAGAAAAATATCTTCCAGTAAACAGTCATAAAATAACTATTTCATGCAAGTAATCTAACTTGTGTTGTACAATTTATGTGTTGAATGTAGTTTATAAATTACAGACCATAAACAGTTTCAGCAGCTTTGCCAGTTTATTCTATCAAATAAATACCTTCAAATATTTATTTTATGACCAACACTGGTACAGACAAAGTTCACAATTTATAGGAAGCAGGGACAGTTAGACATTCATATCAGTGCCATGGGGATGCAATAGGTCTCATTTGTTGGGGTGTTGTGCTTGAGAGTGCAGTGTGTTAAATATACACAAACTGCTGTAGCTACTGAGTCCTCTCCTATGTTCTAACTGGGTATGGGTGGGTGGTTCCTGGGGGTTTTGCACGCTAGGTTTCATCAGGCCTGTCCTCCCCGCAGGCCGGGTTTACAGACAGGCCGTCACTGGTCCAGGACACAGCCACTTATATCCACAATCCCAAAGGAGAGGTCAGCCAGCCAGATGGACAGGGGTTCAGGAATCACAGAGACAGGTATTTGGGAAGGTCCTTCTCGATCACCTGTGAGGGAGAGAGATGAGTCAGCGCAAGGTTCCTATTACAGCGTTATCCTGAGGTTCAACAAAATCAGGGACAGCCCTTTAGGCTTTCAATAATAGCAATCTGGTTACCCTTCATGCCAGTCGGCACAACTTCATTAACCATCTAACTGGCCACTACAGGGTATCCTTCCCCTACAAATTGTCAAACATGAGATTAGACTGCTGTACACTTACAATGGGGTCATCCATTGGCCCGTATCTCTTCACCACCTGCCCTTCTCTGTTGATCAGGAACTGAGGGGGAAACGCACAGCATGACATACAGTACAATGGATCATAGCAAAATGTTTAGCAAGCAACTTCATTCCATTTTGTGTTAATCATGTCAGTGAGAAAAAGTCACCTTTGTGAAATTCCATTTGATGTTACTGCGGACAGAGAGAAACTGCTGTTACAACCATAGAATTAAAGCATTACAGTGTACTGGGCCCCTGAAGTCAAAATAATCTAACAGAAGTGAAAACCAAATTGGACATGGAGCATAGCTCATCATGGGGACAAAACTCACTTTCCCAGAGTACCCTTGCCCTTGGGCTGTTCCTTCATCCACTTAAAGAGAGGGTGAGCGCCGTCTCCGTTCACGTCGATCTTGCTGAACATGTCAAACTGAACGTCAAATTGTTTGACAAACTCCTTGATTTCCATCTCTGTACCTGGCTCCTGGAGAATGGAAAAGGAGAAGCAATCAAACCATATAATTAGGATTGGCAGAATGGAAATTCCAATTCAAAGCCAGAGTCCGGTGGCCATATTGGTTGTACAACTGCCCTCACGACACCATTGTGGATGAATGAAAAGGCTATGCCACAATAGTGGTTTGAACTGGCACCGTACCTGCCCTCCAAACTGGTTGCAGGGGAAGCCCAGGATGCGTAAACCTTTGTCAGCGTAGGAGGCGTGCATTCCCTCTAGCTGAGTGTAGTTTACCCTGGTCTTACCTCATTTAGAGGCAACGTTGGTGATGACGCAGACAAACCCCCTGGGCAGAGGAGAGAGAGAACACCGTGGGGGGGGTGTAACGTTAGACAGGTAGTACCCATACATGGGGTGAGTTCCTACCTTTCTGGGCCTGCTCCCTCACCTGTATTTCTCTAGGGACACATCTTCACCATCTATGTCCTTCGCGCCAAACTCATAAATATATTTGGCCGTCTTCCAGTCACCCACTTGCGCACACTGAGAAAGAGGGAGGATGTTAGTCTGCAGTACAGCAACTGAACCAAAGGGGTAATGTTGTGCAACCACAGGGTTCATGACAATGGAATGACCACTTTAAGAAAGAAAAAGGCCAAAGCAGCCATTTTTCTACCAATATAAAATAATTTCTGGGTAACAATTAAGTATTTAACTGTAATAGTTCAATGTCAATTTTAATGGTATTTTGCTAAAAAGCAAGCATTTAGCTAGGACTGGCTGCGAGTGGTCTGAGTAGGGAGGGCAAAACAAGCCATTATTGGAAGAGAGGTTTAGAACTGTTGGTCTATTAACTCATTTACCGACAGGCAATGTCACCATGCGGTATAACACGGAATTTGAGGCACACGGCCATAATGATTGGGCTGATCAATATGCGTAAGGATTAGGTACCACAAGCCAAACGAACACTTCCATAACCGCAACTGTTCCGCAATGTTTAGTATGACTTCAGGGAGTGACAAGACTTGTGCAATCTTCATAAATCCTGATGGCCCTGAAAATGACTCAATAATTTCTCAATACTGATAAGGGCCTACGTAAAGCACACTCATTTTCCAAACACCACCCACAAAAGGAACCCGGTTCTGTAATGATACCACTAGCACTGCGATGCAGAGCCTTAGACTGCTGTGCCACCCAGGAGACTACTTACAACATTTAAGAGCATCATTTTATCAAATATTCTTGTTAAAAGTCTGGACTGGGCATAAATCGGTACTGATGGTGTTCCAAATCAGCCCACCTCTTAATAATTGCAATGCATTTCTAAGTGTTCAAAACGTAATTAAAAAAAATATGGTTGAATCATATTAATCTCAGCTAAAGTTATTAAAATAAACATTTTTCATGAAAGAAGCACTCATAACGGGGGGGGGGGTGACCAATCATATCCACAGAGATCAATGTGGACTTTGGCTGTTGTTCTTGCCAACCAGTATACACCTAATTCAACTAATCATTGATTCAGGTGTGTTATAGCTTGGTTAGAACACAACACCCACACTGGCCATGCACAAAGACCATAACACACAAATTCAAAGGAATTACCTGAATGCTGATTCACATTTGCTGTACTGCTATTCTTGTTCATTAGGCTTTAGGAAGACCAGTTGAACTATCTGCAGAAAGTTTATAAACACCCTCTTGTATTACAAAGGTACAGGTGGACCAAAAAAATGCAATCACCCGGATGGGTGAAGACATGACAATGCACCCACCCAAAAGTGCTTGAGTAGCCGCCAAATTCTTCTCCGTCCCATCATTTGATTGCATTTTTGTCAACCACTTGCATATCTTCTATCCCTAATCTTATTCTTCTCTTTCTGCGTCAACGACTACCTGTCCATTCCAAACATCATGGAGTGTACAGAGGTTTGGAATTGTTCCTCATCTCAGTAAAGGCATCATGGCTAGATGCGTAACTCATGTGTTAAACTTAAAATCTGAAAAAAATTATGTGCAGGTTCATTAACCTTTACAAATACCCCCACATTTCCCCAATGATTCAATGCAAACTGGGCTTAATTGGAAGTGATTTATGGTGAGAAAAAAAAAAAAGAATGTGTAAAGTGCCAATGATTTGGGGTCTAAATATACACTATAGATTACAATATTATGCAAAGTTCATTTGGACCATATTGAACAATATTTACTGCCAATTATTCTGCATAGAGGGAATGCTTTTGGTGCTACTGTAGCCATTAAGCCCACCTGAGATAAATACACAAGTTACAAAAATTAAAGGTATAACAAAGCAAGGGTCACTTAACTGTAAAATATGAGAAAATGCATACAGAGATGTAAGCTGAGAATGTCTGAAATCTTGTAATTCACCAAGTTGTTGCTATTGTTTACTGTGACATGCAGGTACAACTACAAGTATGAAGAAAAAATCTCCAAAAGCAAGAAATAGTCATTAATGCCCATGAAATATATCAGCACATTACTCTAAATTTAGATAAAGTATGATCATTTACAGGAAAAGGTACTCAAAATTTTTGGGGAAAATTCGTTTCTGAAGGTTGCCTTAGTGTTTACAGCTTTGAAATTTCCCACTAGTGGGAACTTGTACATAACTTTAAATCTGATTAGCTTAGAATAAGAACTGTCAGATGAAGTGGCTTAAATATTACAAAGCAGAACGTTTAATTGTTTATCTATAGATGGAAGTGGGCTTAATAGGTACGGTTATGCTAACCATACATATACTAACTTGTGGTCTCTCATTTAAATTCACCATGTTACGGCTAGTCTATGAGACCAGGCTGCCTCACGTGATCGAGCTGTTTGCCAAGACTGGCTGTCATGTAATCATAATGCTACACTGTTAGTCGGAACAAGACCAAATATTTCGACTTGCCAACTGGTTGAACGCGGCACATGTATAATAACTAGTAAGCAAGCCGGAAATGTCCATATTTCGACTAGAACGAGGAATAAAATGGATTGTTTCCCCAATGGTGGGCTGATCAAGAGTCACACATGGATTAGGTACCACAACTAAAATAGCACTTCAATAACCTCAACATTTAGTATGATTTCAGGGAGCGCGAGACTTCTCTCCCCCCAATCCTAAAAGAAATCCTGATAGCAATGAATGTCATTTTCTAGACTCAAACTTGAAAGGCGCGCAGTCATTTCCTATATTAGAGGTGTACGTACATCAATAGGTCAAATGATCACAACCATATAAAGTGCTCATTACTTGGTCTGCACGTACATTTTAGGCTCGTGATTAGTATACCAACATTCTGCTAAAATGGATAAAAATGGGGCGTAGCTAACGTTAGTAGTTGATTCGTCAGTTACCGTACATTCGTTAGCTAAACACAGCATTTAGACCAACAATTGTTACAACTAATTGATTTAAAAAAAACATTTTAAATTTTTATTTTTACAACCAACTCAAAAACAGACATGAAACAGCTGTCATTTGCTGAGATAACCATCAGCAAGCAGCTGACGGGCAAGCCAGCTAATTTCTCCAAACTGGCTGGCAAATGTTCCACATCGGACAGAGTTTACCGTTGTACCTCCCGACATTGTGTAAAAATAGCAGTCCAGTATTTGACCTACCTTTACTTAACATCTCAAACACTCATTACACGTTTAATGTCACAAACCAATAACTACCTAGTATAAAAGTTAAGCACACAATATTCTTACCATTGCTCTACTGACTCTCCTGCTGCCCACCAAACCAAAAACTAGAGCACGCGTTACGATCCGCATCCTGTGACCAAGCTGTTTAACTAGTGTAGTCCCGCCCAGTGAGGGAAAATGCATGAAAGTAGCCAATCCCTGCGCTGTCTAGTGAAGCTAATTTATTTATTTATTTATTTATTTATTTATTTTATTTCACCTTTATTTAACCAGGTTGAGAACAAGTTCTCATTTACAATTGCGACCTGGCCAAGATAAAGCAAAGCAGTTCGACAACATACAACAACACAGAGTTACACATGGAGTAAAACAAACATACAGTCAATAATACAGTAGAAAAATAAGTCTATATACAATGTGAGCAAATGAGGTGAGATAAGGGAGGTAAAGGCAAAAAAGGTCATGGTGGCAAAGTAAATACAATATAGCAAGTAAAACACTGGAATGGTAGATTTGTAGTAGAGGAAAGTGCAAAGTAGAAATAAATAATGGGGTGCAAAGGAGCAAAATAAATAAAATAAATAAATACAGTAGGGGAAGAGGTAGTTGTTTGGGCTAAATAATAGATGGGCTATGTACAGGTACAGTGATCTGTGAGCTGCTCTGACAGCTGGTGCTTAAAGCTAGTGAGGGAGATAAGTGTTTCCAGTTTCAGAGATTTTTGTAGTTCGTTCCAGTCATTGGCAGCAGAGAACTGGAAGGAGAGACGGCCAAAGGAGGAATTGGCTTTGGGGGTGACCAGAGAGATATACCTGCTGGAGCGCGTACTACAGGTGGGTGCTGCTATGGTGACCAGTGAGTGGAGATAAGGCGGGGACTTTACCTAGCAGAGTCTTGTAGATGACCTGGAGCCAGTGGGTTTGGCGACGATTATGAAGCGAAGGCCAGCCAACGAGAGTGTACAGGTCGCAGTGGTGGGTAGTATATGGGGCTTTGGTGACAAAACGAATGGCACTGTGATAGACTGCATCCAGTTTGTTGAGTAGGGTATTGGAGGCTATTTTGTAAATGACATCGCCGAAGTCGATGATCGGTAGGATGGTCAGTTTTACGAGGGTATGTTTGGCAGCATGAGTGAAGGATGCTTTGTTGCGAAATAGGAAGCCAATTCTAGATTTAACTTTGGATTGGAGATGTTTGATGTGAGTCTGGAAGGAGCGTTTACAGTCTAACCAGACACCTAGGTATTTGTAGTTGTCCACATATTCTAAGTCAGAACCGTCCAGAGTAGTGATGCTGGACAGGCGGGCAGGTGCAGGCAGCGATCGGTTGAAGAGCATGCACTTACTTTTACTTGCATTTAGGAGTAGTTGGAGGCCACGGAAAGAGAGTTGTATGGCATTGAAGCTCGTCTGGAGGGTTGTTAACACAGTGTCCAAAGAAGGGCCAGAAGTATACAGAATGGTGTCGTCTGCGTAGAGGTGGATCAGAGACTCACCAGCAGCAAGAGCGACATCATTGATGTATACAGAGAAAAGAGTTGGCCCAAGAATTGAACCCTGTGGCACCCCCATAGAGACTGCTAGAGGTCTGGACAACAGGCCCTCCGATTTGACACACTGAACTCTATCAGAGAAGTAGTTGGTGAACCAGGCGATGCAATCATTTGAGAAACCAAGTCTATTGAGTCTGCCGATGAGAATGTGGTGATTGACAGAGTCGAAAGCTTTGGCCAGGTCAATGAATACGGCAGCACAGTATTGTTTCTTATCGATGGCGGTTCCGATATCGTTTAGGACCTTGAGCGTGGCTGAGGTGCACCTATGACCAGCTCTGAAACCAGATTGCATAGCGGAGAAGGTGCGGTGGGATTCGAAATGGTCGGTAATCTGTTTGTTGACTTGGCTTTCGAAGACCTTAGAAAGGCAGGGTAGGATGGATATAGGTCTGAAGCAATTTGGGTCAAGAGTGTCCCCTCCTTTGAAGAGGGGGATGACAGCAGCTGCTTTCCAATCTATGGGAATCTCAGACGACACGAAAGAGAGGTTGAACAGGCTAGTAATAGGGGTAAATAATTTCGGCAGATATTTTTAGAAAGAAAGGGTCCAGATTGTCTAGCCCGGCTGATTTGTAGGGGTCCAGATTTTGCAGCTCTTTCAGAACATCAGCTGAATGGATTTGAGAGAAGGAGAAATGGGGAAGGCTTGGGTGAGTAGCTGTGGGGGGTGCAGTGCTGTTGACTGCAGTAGGGGTAGCCAGGTGGAAAGCATGGCCAGCCGTAGAAAAATGCTTATTGAAATTGTCAATTATAGTGGGTTTATCGGTGGTGACAAATTTTCCTATCCTCAGTGCAGTGGGCAGTTGGGAGGAGGTGTTCTTATTCTCCATGGACTTTACAATGTCCCAGAACTTTTTTGAATTTGTGTTGCAGGAAGCAAATTTCAGCTTGAAAAAGCTAGCCTTGGCTTTTCTAACTGCCTGTGTATATTGGTTTCTAACTTCCCTGAAAAGTTGCATATCACGGGAGCTGTTCGATGCTAATGCAGAACGCCACAGGATGTTTTTATGTTGGTTAAGGGCAGTCAGGTCTGGAGAGAACCAAGGGCTATATCTGTTCCTGGTTCTAAATTTCTTGAATGGGGCATGCTTATTTAAGATGGAGAGGAAGGCATTTAAAAAAAATAACCAGGCATCCTCTACTGAAGGGATGAGGTCAATATCCTTCCAGGATACCAGGGCCAGGTCGATTAGAAAGGCTTGCTCGCTTAAATTGTTTCAGGAAGTGTTTGACAGTATTGATTGGAGGTTGATTGACCGCTGACCCATTACGGATGCAGGCAATGAGGCAGTGATCGCTGAGATCTTGGTTGAAAACAGCAGAGGTGTATTTAGAGGGCAAGTTTGTTAGGATGACATCTATGAGGGTGCCAGTGTTTACGGCTTTGGGGTGGTACCTGGTGGGTTCATTAATAATTTGTGTGAGATTGAGGGCATCAAGCTTGGATTGTAGGATGGCTGGGGTGTTAAGCATGTCCCACTTTAGATCACCTAGTAGCACGAGCTCTGAAGATAGATGGGGGTCAATCAGTTCACATATGGTGTCCAGAGCACAGCTGGGGGCCGAGGGTGGTCTATAGCAGGCGGCAACGGTAAGAGACTTGTTTTTAGAGAGATGGATTTTTAAAGTAGAAGTTCAAATTGTTTGGGTACAGACCAGGATAGTAGGACAGAACTCTGCAGGCTATCTCTGCAGTAGATTGCAACACCGCCCCCTTTGGCCGTTCTATCTTGTCTGAAAACGTTGTAGTTAGGGATGGAAATTTCAGAGTTTTTGGTGGACTTCCTAAGCCAGGATTCAGGATTCATATAAAACAGTTTGAATGGACATTAACCTGATGGTATAAAAAGTCATTCATGTTGGTGAGGGAGTTAGTCAACCATGGTTTGCCAGTACTGTGAAAAGATATTGTGTAAAACAATGAATTCAAATAATCTATCTGCACTGTATGTTAGTTAGTTAGCCAGCCAATTTTGTAGTGGTGGGGAGTCGACTCCATAACGTCTACTCATGGTGTCGACACCCATTTCCGCTAGGAATCGACTCCTCGACTCATAAGATTCGGTATTTTTGCAACTTCCTTAGTCTATTCAGTTTGAGAACACAAACTCTCGCATCTTTCACAGCAAAGAAGGAGCAAGCTAGCGAGGGAGAGAAATAACAATTAGACACAACCAAATCATGAGAAAACAAAAAGATAATTACTTGACACTTTAGAAAGAATTAACAAAAAACTGAGCAAACTATAATGCTATTTGGCCTTGAACAGAGAATACACAGTGGCAGAATACCTGCCCACTGTGACTGACCTAAACGTAAGGAAAGCTATGACTGTGTACAGACTCAGACTCAGTATTGCCTTGCTATTGAGAAAGGCTGCCGTAGGCAGACCTGGCTCTCAGGAGAAGACAGACTATGTGTACACTGCCCACAAAATGAGGTGGAAATTGAGCTGCACTTCCTAACCTCCAGGCAAATGTATGACGATATAAGAGGTACATATTTCCCTCAGATTACACAGATCCACCATTTTTTTTAAACAAACCCAATTTTGATAAACTCCCATATCTACTGAGTGAAATACCACAGTATGCCATCACAACAGCAATATTTGTGACCTGTACACATGAAAAGCACAACCAAAATACAATCCATATTTATGTTTATTTACTTTAACCATTTGCACATCGTTACAACACTGCATATAGACATAATATGACACTTGAAATATCTTTACTATTTTGTAAGTGTAATGTTTACTGTACATTTTTGTTGTTTGTTTCACTTTTGTTTATTATCTACTTCACTTGCTTGGCAATGTTAACATATGTTTCCCATGCCAATAAACCCCCTTAAATTGAATTGAATTGCATTGAAAGAGATGGGAGAGCCACAGCCAGGTTTACGTAGGTATGTCGGCAACCAGGCAGACAGTCAGAACCATGCATCTGTAATCAAAAGATTTCTTGGCTTGCAATGTCTCGGGCAAGTTCACTAAAGTAAGGGCTATCAATGAGTAGCCTGAGCTATTATACACGCAACAGACCGACTACCAAAAACATGCTAGCGTTTTTATAGCAAAGAGAAAGAGCAAGCGAGGGAGAGAAAGGATCGGGACAGGCAGAGAGACAGCCAGAACCGTTTGCAGAGGCTATATCTTGGTAAACTGGATCTATCTTGGCGGGGAAAACATACCATTTTTTTATGCATGCCAGCAAAGCCACTACACAACACAACACTAAACAATACATTAATTGCACTATAACGGTAACGAACGGTGCTCACAAAATGTTAGGGCCTACATAAAGCTGTCCCAACAGCAGAACTTTATTTTCAGCACCATGGAGTGAATCCTTACCACTGCTACACATGGCTGTCAGTTGAGCCTTGTCTGGCACCAAAACAGTTCAATCAGCCTCATTTACTGCCTTTAAAAAAAATACACTAAAAAGAAAACGTATCCTTTATGGCTTCTTCAAATTGAAACTGTGGGGGAACCACTATAAGTTCTTTGAAAAACACATTGTCACAGGCGGAGACGGTGGCTATGGAAACATATGTCTCCGAATCCCTGCATCAGGGGTACATTCGGTCCTCCACTTCACCCGCCTCCTCGAGTTTCTTTTTTTGTGCAGAAGAAGGAGGGAGGTTGGCGCCTGTATATTGACTATCGAGGCCTTAATCAGATAACTGTGAGGTACAGTTACCCGCTACCTCTATTCGCCACGGCGATTGAGTCAATGCATGGGGCGCGCTTCTTCACCAAACTGGATCTCAGGAGTGCTTACAACTTGGTGCGTATCCGGGAAGGAGATGAGTGGAAGACGGCGTTCAGTACGACCTCAGGTCATTATGAGTACCTCGTCATGCCGTACGGGTTAATGAATGTTCCATCAGTCTTCCAAGCATTTGTAGACCAGATTTTCAGGGACCTGCATGGGCAGGGTGTAGTGGTGTATATTGATGACATTCTGATATACTCCGCTACACGCGCCGAGCATGTGTCCCTGATGCGCAGGGTGCTTGGTCGCCTGTTGGAGCATGACCTGTACGTCAAGGCTGAGAAATGCCTGTTCTTCCAACAGTCCGTCTCCTTCCTAGGGTACCGCATTTCCACCTCGGGGGTGGAGATGGAGAATGACCGCATTTCAGCCGTGCGTAATTGGCCGACTCCTACCACGGTAAAGGAGGTGCAGCGGTTTTTAGGGTTTGCAAATTACTACCGGAGGTTTATCTGGGGTTTTGGTCAGGTAGCGGCTCCCATTACCTCCCTGCTGAATGGGGGGCCGGTGCGTTTGCAGTGGTCGGCTGAGGCGGACATGGCTTTTGGTCACCTGAGGGCTCTGTTTACCTCGGCTCCCGTGCTGGCACATCTGGATCCCTCTTTGGCGTTCATAGTGGAGGTGGACGCGTCCGAGACTGGGATAGGAGCCGTGCTCTCTCAGCACTCGGGTACGCCACCGAAGCTCCGCCCCTGTGCCTCCTTCTCGAGGAAGCTCAGCCCGGCGGAGCGAAACTATGATGTGGGGGACCGGGAGCTGTTGGCTGTTGTCAAGGCTCTGAAGGCATGGAGACATTGGCTTGAGGGGGCTAAACACCCTTTTCTCATCTGGACTGACCACCACAATCTGGAGTACATCCGGGCGGCGAGGAGACTGAACCCTCGCCAGGCAAGGATTGGCTATGTTTTTCACCCGTTTTGTGTTCACCCTTTCTTACAGACCACGTTCCCAGAACATGAAGGCAGACGCACTGTCCCAGCTGTATGACACAGAGGAGCGGCCCATGGATCCCACCCCCATACTCCCGGCCTCCTGCATGGTTTCGCCGGTAGTGTGGGAGCTGGAAGCGGACATTGAGCAGGCGTTGCGTGCAGAGCCCGCTCCACTCCAGTGTCCCGCTGGGCATCTGTATGTTCCGTCTGCTGTCCGTGACCGGTTGATCTATTGGGCCCACACATCACCCTCCTCTGGTCATCCAGGCATTGGTCGGACGGTGCGCTGTCTGACTGGGAAGTACTGGTGGCCCACTTTGGCTAAGGACATGAGGGTTTATGTTTCCACCTGCTCGGTGTGCGCCCAGTGTAAGGCTCCTAGGCACCTGCCCAGAGGTAAGCTACACCCCTTACCCGTTCCACAACGGCCATGGTCGCACCTGTCAATCGATTTCCTGACTGATCTTCCCCCATCACAGGGAAACACTACGATCCTGGATGTTGTGGATCGTTTCTCTAAGTCCTGCCATCTCCTTCCTCTGCCTGGTCTCCCTACGGCCCTACAGACCGCAGAGGCCTTGTTTACGCAAGTCTTCCGGCACTACGGGGTGCCTGAGGATATAGTGTCTGATCGGGGTCCCCAGTTCATTTCGAGGGTCTGGAGGGCGTTCATGGAACATTTGGGGGTCTCGATCAGCCTTATCTCAGGTTTTCACCCCGAGAGTAATGGGCAGGTGGAGAGAGTTAACCAGGATGTGGGTAGGTTTCTGAGGTCCTATTGCCAGGACCGCCCGGGGGAGTGGGCAGTGTTCGTGCCCTGGGCAGAGATGGCCCAGAACTCGCTCCGCCACTCCTCCACTAACCTCTCCCCCTTCCAGTGTGTATTGGGGTATCAGCCGGTTCTGGCTCCTTGGCATCAGAGTCAGACCAAGGCTCCTGCGGTGGACGACTGGTTCCGGCGTTCGGAGGAAACATGGGATGCCGCCCATGTTCACCTTCAGCGTGCCGTGCTGCGCCAGAAAGTTGGTGCAGACCGTCACCGCAGTAAGGCCCCGGTGTTCGCACCGGGGGACCGGGTCTGGCTCTCGACCCGAAACCTGCCCCTCCGCCTGCCCTGACGGAAGCTGGGTCCGCGGTTTGTGGGGCCATTTAAAGTCCTGAGGAGAGTGAACGAGGTTTGTTATAGGTTACAGCTTCCCCCCGATTACCGCATTAACCCCACGTTCCATGTGTCTCTCCTCAGTCCGGTGGTGGCTGGCCCGCTCCAGGAGTCTGAGGTGCGGGAGGTTCATCCGCGTCCTCCGTTCGTTCCATACTGGATTCGAGACGTCGGGCAAGGGGCCTTCAGTACCTCGTGGACTGGGAGGGGTATGGTCCGGAGCAGAGATGCTGGGTTCCGGTGGAGGACGTGTTGGACCCTTCAATGCTGCGGGAGTTCCACTGTCTCCTTCCGGATCGCCCTGCTCCTTGCCCTCCGGGTCGTCCCCGAGGCCGGTGTCGGCGCGCTGCTGGAGCCGCACGTCAAGGGGGGGTACTGTCATGACTTCTGCCAAAGTCGATGCCTCTCCTTGTTCGGGCAGTGTTCGGCGGTCGACGGTCTTCTAGCCATCACTGATCCATTTTTCATTTTCCATTTGTTTTGTCTTGTTTTCCCACTCACCTGGTTCTCATTTCCCTCATTATGTGTTGTGTATTTAACCCTCTTTTCCCCCCATGTCTTTGTGTGGTATTGTTTATTGTAAGTGCATGTGCACATATGTTTGACTGGTGTGCGTCTGGTTATTGTACCCATATTTCGTATTTTCTTATGCCGGTGGTTTTTACTATTAAACTGCTCTGGCTATCTACCAAGTTCTGCTCTCCTGCATCTGACTTCCCTGCCACCAGTTACACACCCCTTACATGGATCCTCAAATAACCTTTTGAATAACCTTTTGGGATTCATTTTTTAACTACCCCACCTCTCCTATTATTATTAATAGTAATGATAATAATATGCATAACAATAACAACAATAACACAATGTTTTAGTTGTCAGTGTTTATTATGATTTTAGTGGCAAAGCAGAATAAAAAAATCTAAATATGAGGCAAACTCCCAGCAGAGCCCCAAGTCCAATGGGTGTATCCTCTGGCGTGTTGATGTTAATTTGTTGATGTTCTCTGTATCCATAGCCAGAATGATTTTGCAGTGCATGGTGATAGAACATGTTTCCTGTTTTATTCATCAGAGGTGTACGGAGGGTGAAGTCTGTGAATCCAAAAAATAGTAATTATACAGATGATTAACAAAACATGCACACAACAGTATTCATACCTTGGTTTTTATGGTAAATGTGAATGAAAACAACTGTTTTGATAATGGTTTTCAGACACATACCTTATCCATAATGTAGAGACCTATGGGATATTCATTGAAGAGGTAAGGGAGGAGCATGGTAAATGTGATCTGCATAACATAACATACCAATACCAATAGACATACCTTTGTATGCCTCCTCATCTATGTACCTGCAGACACAAACACAAAAGTGAGCAGTTCAGTCATCTGCACCCAATACAGCTAGCCTTCAACATATTTTTATAGCCTACATATTCTTAGCTCTTTGTTGATTGATATCCATTGAATTGTGTCCATTTTCTGTTTTAGAAAGATTTGTACAATTTTGAAAAGATAGATGATATCATCGTAAAACAATATGAATTTAGATCATACAAGGCACAAACCTTATCTTAAATTAAGGAGATCTTTACATTTTTCAGTTAAGTGTCTGCACCTGCTGCCTTTCAAATTCAAATGTTTCAGTTGGGTAGTTAGGTTCCTGCAAAAACAACAACATCCAAGGAGGTTCCTCGACGAACCCCACCTCCTAAGGGTTTTTTGGAAGAACCTTTTGGTAACCTTTTTTTCAGTGGCAAGAAACCTAAGGTTCTTCTAAGAACTTTGAGGATCTTAGAAGAACCCTTGTTGAACCCCTCATTTTTAGAGTGCATATCATCCCATGGGATCCGTCAAGGCTGCACACAGCTGAAATATCACTGAAATATTCTAGTTCCAACCTTCCTACACTTCCCCTTCTATATTAAAACATTATAGGCAAAT
This sequence comes from Salmo trutta, assembly GCF_901001165.1. Classification (NCBI taxonomy): domain Eukaryota; kingdom Metazoa; phylum Chordata; class Actinopteri; order Salmoniformes; family Salmonidae; genus Salmo; species Salmo trutta. The sequence continues at coordinate 37,128,417 of NC_042977.1, read as the reverse complement.
GGGCAGCATCATGCTCATGTCAGTTCTCTAGAATGCAAATGTAGTCTTCCTAGTAGGACACTGCATTAATGAGGTGGTGTGTGTGTGTCTGTGTGCACATCAGTTTCTGCATGTTTTGGGAGTCGAGCAAGAGTTGACTCCTTTCGACTCCAAACATCCTGAAGTTGTGCACCACTATGTTTTAGGGGAAGGACTCCGTAATTCTTTAAAATGAACTGCCATTATACCATGGCATTGTTGAATACTTGTTTCTGAATCGCTTGAAGGGCATCCTAGAGCATGAATTTATTTCCCTTTATAAACTGGGTATATCAGACCGTATACCACGGGTATGGCAAAACACATATTTTTACTGCTCTAATTACATTGGTAACCAGTTTATAATAGCAATAAGGCAATTTGGGGGATTGTGGTATATTGCCAATATACTACAGCTAAGGGCTCTATCCAGGCACTCTGCGCTGCGTCATGCTCAAGACAACCCTTAGCTGTGGTATATTGGCCATATACCACCCCCCCTTGTGCCTTGTTGCTTAAATAACGCATGGTATATTTTCATGGTAGAATCCAATGCCTATAGTTCATTCTTACATGTTCTATGTTTGAGCTGCTTTTGAAAGCAAAAGTCGAATTGAAATATTATTGGCATTGTTGAATTGGATTTTCATAATAGCAAGCTAAGGGTGTGTTCGTAAATTCAATCTGGTGTGCCAGAGTGCCCTCTGTGCATTAGTAAATTCAGAGCATTGTCAGATTGTCCGTTTGTAAATTCATAGCGTTTCGCTTTCTGAGCGTTTAGAGCGCACACTGGACGCTCTGGCAGAGGAGTAGGGTTGATCTGAGCATCCTGACCTCATAATCTTCCAAGATGGCGTAGCAGTCAGACGTCTTTGTCCTCGTCTTGTCGTGTCCCGTGTATATATCTTTTTATATATTTTTTCTTCGCATATCTTTTTTATATTTGTCTAAACCTCAACTTCAAAATACTCTCCTGCAACCTACCTCACCCAATGTGGTATGGACCTGCTATTTTCTAAAGTATTTTTCTTTACTTTCTAACCGGAATCCCCCAACAGAAGCTAGCCAGCTAACTAGCTACTAGTCAGCTAACCACTGCTAGCGGTCATAAGCTAACCTCTAGCTCGGAAATCTCTAGCCAGTTTGCACAACGCGATTCAAACCAGAGCATATCGGACTTATTTTCTCTCCATATCCACGGATTCCTACCGCCAGCTCTGAACCTTTTCACTTGGATCATCGCAGCTAGCTAGCTGCAATCCGAGTGGCTACTCCTGGCTAACGTCTCTGTCCCGAAGCAAGCACCAATTAACCTGGAGCTAGCCCATCCTAGGCCCATCTCCCGGCTAGCTCTAGAGGTCCATCAGCCACTCCTTGGGCTACAATACCTATTTTGCCAATTGGCCTGGACCCCTTTTACAACACGAAGCCCTGCTAATCCATCACGACTGGATTACCGACGTAATCTGCCCGAGGGTTCTTTTTCCAACAGGCTCCTCCGTCGCGACGTCCCCTGAATGCCCATCTGCTAGCCTGCTGGCTGCGGCCCGCTAGCTGTCTAGAGCATATTGGACTGTTAGCTGAATAGGTCCATCGGCCAATTTCTTGGGCCACTATACCTATTTTGCCAATTGGACTGGGCTCTTTTACTACACGGAACCCTACTAATCCATCACTGCTGGTCTGCCGACGGAACCGCACATGGAGGTTCTGCACGAGGAGGCCTCTAAGGCCCTTCTGCTAGCTTTCTAGCCCCGGCCCACTACCTGTCTGAATCGCCGTGTCTCCAGCCAGCTTAACTACTCACTGGACCCCTATGATCACTCGGCTACGCATGCCTCTCCCTAATGTCAATATGCCTTGTCCATTGCTGTTCTGGTTAGTGATTATTGTCTTATTTCACTGTAGAGCCTCTAGCCCTGCTCATTATGCTTTAACTAACCCTTCAGTTCCACCTCCCACACATGCGGTGACATCACCTGGTTGAAATGATGTTTCGAGAGACAATATCTCTCTCATCGTCACTCTATGCCTAGGTTTACCTCCACTGTATTCACATCCTACCATACCTTTGTCTGTACATTATGCCTTGCTCCCAGAAACCTGCTCCTTTTACTCTCTGTTCAGAACGTACTAGGCGACCAGTTCTTATAGTCTTTAGCCGTACCCTTATCCTACTCCTCCACTGTTCCTCTGGTGATGTAGAGGTGAATCCAGGCCCTACAGTGCCTAGCTCCACTCCCATTCCCCAGGCGCTCTCATTTGTTGACTTCTGTAACCGTAAAAGCCTTGGTTCATGCATGTTAACATTAGAAGCCTCCTCCCCAAGTTTGTTTTATTCAATGCTTTAGCACACTCTGCCAACCCGGATGACCTAACCATGTCTGAATCCTGGCTTAGGAAGACCACCAAAACCCCTGAAATTTCCATCCCTAAATATAACATTTTCCGACAAGATAAAACTGCCAAAGGGGGCGGAGTAGCAATCTACTGCAGAGATAGCCTGCAGAGTTCTGTCAAACTATCCAGGTCTGTGCCCAAACAATTCGAGCTTCTACTTCTAAAAATCCACCTTTCCAGAAAAAAGTATTTCACTGTTGCCGTTTGCTATAGACCACCCTCTGCCCCCAGCTGTGCCCGGGACACCATATGTGAATTGATTGCACCCCATCTATCTTCAGAGCTCGTGCTGCTAGGTGACCTAAACTGGGACATGCTTAACACCCCAGCCATCCTACAATCTAAGCTTGATGCCCTCAATCTCAAACAAATTAACACAGGCACCCTCATATATATCATCCTAACCAACTTGGCCTCCAAATACACCTCTGCTGTCTTCAAGATCTCAGCGATCACTGCCTCATTGCCTGCATCCGTAATGGGTCTGCGGTCAAACGACCACTTCTCATCACTGTCAAACGCTCCCTAAAACACTTCAGCGAGCAGGCCTTTCTAATCGACCTGGTCCGGGTATCCTGGAAGGATATTGACCTCATCCCGTCAGTAGAGGATGCCTGGTTATTCTTTAAAAGTGCCTTGCTCACCATCTTAAATAAGCATGCCCCATTTAGAACCAGGAACAAATATAGCCCTTGGTTCACTCCAGACCTGACTGACCTTGACCAGCACAAAAACATCCTGTGGCGTTCTGCATTAGCATCAAATAGCCCCCGTGATATGCAACTTTTCAGGGACGTTAGGAACCAATATACACAGGCAGTTAGGAAAGCTAAGGCTAGCTTTTTCAAACAGAAATTTGCATCCTGTAGCACAAACTCAAAAAGGTTCTGGGACACTGTAAAGTCCATGGAGAATAAGAGCACCTCCCAGCTGCACACTGCACTGAGGCTAGGAAACACTGTCACCACCGATAAATCCACGATAATTGAGAATATCAATAAGCATTTTTCTATGGCTGGCCATGCTTTCCACCTGGCTGACCCCTACCCCGGTCAACTGCCCTGCACCCCCCACAGCAACTCGCCCAAGCCTCCCCATTTCTCCTTCACTCAAATCCAGATAGCTGATGTTCGGAAAGAGCTGCAAAATCTGGATCCCTACAAATCAGCCGGGATAGACAATCTAGACCCTCTCTTTCTAAAATTATCTGCCGAAATTGTTGCAACCCCTATTACTAGCCTGTTCAACCTCTCTTTCGAATCGTCTGAGATTCCCAAAGATTGGAAAGCTGCCACGGGATACACTACACCCAAATTGCTACAGACCTATATCTATCCTACCCTGCCTTTCTAAGGTCTTCGAAAGCCAAGTTAACAAACAGATCACTGACCATTTCGAATCCCACCGTAACTTCTCCGCTATGCAATCTGGTTTCAGAGCTGGTCATGGGTGCACCTCAGCCACGCTCAAGGTCCTAAACGATATCATAACTGCCATCGATAAGAGACAATAATGTGCAGCCGTATTCATCGACCTGGCCAAGGCTTTCGACTCTGTCAATCACCACATTCTTATCGGCAGACTCAACAGCCTTGGTTTCTGAAATTACTGCCTCGCCTGGTTCACCAACTACTTCTCTGATAGAGTTCAGTGTGTCAAATCGGAGGGCCTATTGTCTGGACCTCTGCCAGTCTCTATGGGGGTGACATAGGGTTCAATTCTCGGGCCGACTCTCTTCTCTGTACACATCAATGATGTCGCTCTTGCTACTGGTGATTCTCTGATCCACCTCTACGCAGACGACACCATTCTGTATACTTCTGACCCTTCTTTGGACACTGTGCTAACTAACCTCCAGACGAGCTTCAATGCCATACAACTCTCCTTCCGTGGCCTCCAACTGCTATTAAATGCAAGTAAAACTAAATGCATGCTCTTCAACCGATCGCTGCCCGCACCTGCCCGCCCGTCCAGCATCACTACTCTGGATGGTTCTGACTTAGAATATGTGGACAACTACAAATAACTAGGTGTCTGGTTAGACTGTAAACTCTCCTTCCAGACCCACATTAAGCATCTCCAATCCAAAATTAAATCTAGAATTGGCTTCCTATTTCGCAACAAAGAATCCTTCCAACAGGTTCCAACAGATAGAGCCGCTATCAGCCGTCAATAGGGAACCACATGGCTTGAGCAGAGGGAGGTCAACAGGGGGAGATGACCAGGTCCTCTTGAGGCAGTACATTTCACTCTCCATTGAAGGCGTCTCACTGGCACCTCGTTTGACGGCGACTTCTCCATAGACGTTGACTCTCTGGTCTAGTAGAATAAGATTAATTTCGTTTTTGAGCTGTCCACTCACTCAGGATTATGATGACAGCCCGCTCAACTTCGCTCAAACCTCCTAACCGATGAAATCGTCACTGCCAGCTCGCCATGCATTGTAGTCCTCCTCATTGGGTCAGGAGACCGGAATTTTTTTTATTATTAAGTATTAAACATTTGCAATATATACAGGAGCTCTTTGCCTAGGAGACCTCATGGTGCCATGGCAACACAATAACTCATATTTTATTGGCTATTTATACAGAAAATGTGTATAGAAACCTGTATACAATGTATTTATAATTGTATGACAATATTTTAAGTTGACAATTAGATTACACAATTCATGATATCACGTCTTTTTATTTTATTGCATAAGTAAGAGCAGGGAATGCATCACCTATGCCTCTACTGCAATTCATTAGACTGGTTTGGATTTCTCCTTGACCACAATGGATTGGCGCACCTTCAACAAATCTGATCTAACAAAGTGGATATTCGCCAAATCCGTCATGATTTATGTATTTTAACAGGGCCACAATGTGGTTACTTAAATCCGATTTGGAGATATTTGGCTGTTTTCAATACATAACATTTAGAAGTTGTCCCTTTTCAGGTTTACAAGTGACTGCTAAATTCTTCTCCCGTTTGTATAAACTGGTTAGCATAGCTAGCATACAGAAATGGGTGGTGGAAGTCAGTCGTTTTTAACTGTAATACAGTTGATTGGTGATTATGACCTGACATGTATTGGGGATGACATCCATACAAGCGTCATACTTCGAATTTTACCTCAATATTGTTTGAAATACATATATAAACAACAGTCCAAATGTAGTATATCTTTGCTTGCAGACAATGAGGAGATTCTGGATCTTTCCCCTACACGTTTCCATGGCAATTCCATTATTTTGGTCGAGTTTGATTGAAATATTTACCCACTGAGGTATGGAACACCGCTTGGGTCTCTGCGTATGGAACACCATTTGGGTCTTTCCGTGTCAAAAAATGTACTCGTCAAATAGTTTACGTGTATCTTTTTTGACACGCAAAGACCCAAATGGCATTCCATACTAAGGTATACATCCAAACTGTTTGCCCGTTGTTTTCAAGGTAATATCACAGAGTTTCTAAAGGCAGAGGCACAACATCGCAAGACTTCCGGGAAAGCTTGCGAAACAGACCAAGCCGACCAGTCTGGGGTTTGGCGTTTAAGTCAATGAGAGAAGTGAAACATTCTTCCCTAGTTGTTAATTTTCTCAAAATCTAAAGGCACAACCTAGATTCGAGACAATGTCTTAAGTAGTTAAACATGTTATTACTCCAACCTCGTGAAAATGACAAACTGACACGTTTTAAATTTTGTCAAAAATTACTTTATATCGAAGGAGTGCATTTGATTTGACAACCTGCACAAGCACATTTTGGCGCCAGACGACCGTTAGACCAGATGACGTGTTTCTGCGCATAAGCTTAGCTGGCCAAAGTCGCCATGAAATCGCGTAAAAGCGTGATTGGGGATTTATATTGGAGAAGCAGTTTTAGCCTATCTTCATACTGCATTGTCTTTGGTAATCTACTCACGTTCGCATACACCGATTCATGAACCCTCTATATTCAGGTAGCATATGGTTTATACAGACCAACATCACATGTTCACTAGCAACAAAGATTATGGATATACCAACAAGATACATATCTCTCCGCCCTAACAATGGGAGTTGTTGTCCACAAAGCGGCAAGGCGGGCTGTCTAGGTCCTGCCTGTCCTTTCTTTGGATTGGTGGATACATCTCATTATTGTAATCCTTTCTTGAATATTCAATGAGGGTTGTTGACATCAACCGCCTGTATTTAATGGAGAGAAATGCTATGCTACTAGCCTCATGCCATGAAAATGCATAGCCATCTAAAGATAAATCCAATATAAAGTATTTTTGGGGGATGTCACCTGCCCTACTTATATCAGTACACTCGTAACAACTTAAGTATTATGAAACTTCTATTCAATCAAATCAACCACACGTAGCAAATGAGACATACATTTTTGGGGGGACCAAATTCAACACCCTCTCATTGACCTCCATGCAAAAAGTCCTTGTTTGGTGGAGGAAGAAAACAAAACAAATCACTACCTGCTGGAGTGAGACAGATTTTCAGCTGAATTGGACCTCTCTTCCTCTTTGCTAGCATTCAGTGTGCAAAGGGAGCAGCGAAGACCTCATCACATTATCCAAAAATAATGGCAGACATTGGATTAATATAAAATGTTAATATGTTCGGCTGTGAGTGATGGGAAAACATTTGGGGCCTCAGGGTCAATTATTTGAATAATTCAATGGATGTTTTGTGCACAAAGGTGATAACTAGTGTCTTATTAGCAGTGGTTTAAAATACTTAAGTAAAAATACTTTAAAGTACTACTTAAGTATTTTGGGGGGGTAATCTGTACTTTACTATTTATATCTTTGACAACTTTTACTCCACAACGTTCCCCCCCAAAATAATGTACTTTTTACACCATACATTTCCCTAACACCCAAAATTACTCATATTTTGAATGCTTAACATGACAGGAAAATGGTCCAATTCCAGACTTATCAAGAGAGCATCCCTACTGCCTCTGATCTGGCGGACTCACTAAACACAAATGCTTCCTTTGTAAATGATGTGTTGGAGTGTGACCCTGGCTAACCATAAATTAACAAGACACAAACAATTTGTGCAGTCTGGTTTGATTAATATAAGGAATTTGAAATGGTTTATACTTTTACTTACGTACTTATGTATATTTAATATTTTAGCAATTACTTAAGTACATTTAAAACCAAATACTTTGACTTTCACTCAAGTAGTATTTTCACTTTTACTTGAGTCATTTTCTATTTAGGGTTTGATCTTTACTTTACTCAAGTATGACAATTAGGTACTTTTTTAATCTGGCTTCTCTATGTAGCCGTCTATGGAAATTGTCTTTCTGTGCCCGGGGTCAGTTAAACTGCAGTAAAAGTGTAGGTGCAGTCGAAATCAAATCAAATTTTATTTAGCAGATGTTAATGTGAGTGTAGTGAAATGCTTGTGCTTCTAGTTCCAACAGTGCAGTAATATATAACAAGTAATCTAACAAATAGACAATGACTACCTTATACACACAAATGTAAAGGGAGGAATATGTACATATAAATATATAGATGAGCGATGGCCGTGCGGCATAGGCAAGATGCAGTAGATGGTATAGAATACAGTATATATACATATGAGATGAGTAATGTAGGATATGTAGATATTATTAAAGTGGCATTATTTAAAGTGACTAGTGATACCTTTATCACTCTATGCTAGTGATGGCTGTTTAATAGTCTGATGGCCTTGAGATAGAAGCTGTTTTTCAGTCTCTCGGTCCCAACTTTGATGTACCTGTACTGACCTCGCCTTCTGGATGATAGCAGGGTGAACAGGCAGTGGCTCGGGTGGTTGTTGTCCTTTAACTTTTTTGGGGCCTTCCTGTGCCATCGGGTGCTGTAAGTGTCCTGGAGGGCAGGTAGTTTGCCCCCGGTGATGCGTTGTGCAGACCTCACCACCCTCTGGAGAGCCTTGAAGTTGTGGGCGGAGCAGTTGCCATACCAGGCGGTGATACAGCCTGACAGGATGCTCTCGATTGTGCATCTGTAAAAGTTGTTGAGGTTGAAGAGGCGCTGTCTGTGTGGGTGGACTATTTCAGCTTGTCCGTGATGTGTACGCCGAGGAACTTAAAACTTTCCACTACTGTCCCGTCGATGTGGATGGGGGGGTGCTCCCTCTGCTGTTTCCTGAAGTCCACAATAATCTGCCTTGTTTTGTTGACATTGAGTGAGAGGTTATTTTCCTGACACCACACTCAGAGGGCCCTCACCTCCTCCCTGTAGGCTGTCTCGTCGTTGTTGGTAATCAAGTATGGCCACACAGTCATGGGTGAACAAGGAGTACAGGAGAGGGCTGAGAACGCACCCTTGTGGGGCCCCAGTGTTGAGGATCAGTGGGGTGGAGATGTTGTTTCCTACCCTCACCACCTGGGGGCAGCCCGTCAGAAAGTCCAGGACCCAGTTGCACAGGGTGGGTTCGAGACCCAGGGTCTTGAGCTTAATGACGAGTTTGGAGGGTACTATTGTTAAGCGGAGCGACACAGGGGAACCCAAGAGCCTACTCATATGAGGAAACAGGGATGAATGAACCTATATATTTATTGTAACAGGGAGAGATGAAGTGCAGTTCTAGGGAAGTTCGGATGAGTTGTGGGAAACCAGATGTGGAGGCTATGTAAGGAGTGAGCTGGGTTGGTACAGGGTAAACAGGTCCGGAGGGGAATCCAAGGGAGTGATGGTGTTGAGTCCAGAACAGAGTAGCAGGGTGATGAGATGTGGAACAGGAGACAGGAGTCAGAGCGGCAAAACTGCAGTGAGAGGATAAACAGAGTCAAGCAGGGAAGCAGGCACAGCAGGGTAACAGGATCTTGAACAATAATAATGGCTAGAAGCATAAACTGACTGAGCAGAGATTACGATCTGGCCGAGTGGAAGTGGCAGAACTGAGTATTTGTAGAGGTCTTGATAATGGAACGAGTTGCAGCTGTGAGGGATCTTCTCTGACTCCAGCACACGTCTCCAACCACACAATCACACACAAACAGAAAGGGAGGGGGAGAGAGAGTGTGTACTGGGGGAATGGCTGCAGGTCAAGCAGACACCGGATGACCACTAGGGGGTGTGGCAGGAGCAGATGTGACAACTATTGTGTTAAATGCTGAGCTGTAGTCAATGAACAGCGTTCTTACATATGTATTCCTCTTGTCCAGATAGGATAGGGCAGTGTGTAGTGTGATGGCGATTGCATCGTCTGTGGACCTATTGGGGCGGTAAGCAAATTGGACTGGGTCTAGGGTATCAGGTAGGGTGGAGGTGATATGATCCTTGACTAGTCTCTCAAAGCACTTCATGATGACAGAGTGCTATGGGGCGATAGTCATTTAGTTCAGTTGTCTTAGCTTTCTTGGGAACAGGAACAATGGTGGCCATCTTAAAGCATGTGGGCACAGCAGACTGGGATAGGGATTGATTGAATATGTCCGTAAACACACCAGCCAGCTGGTCTGCGCATGCTCTGAGGACTCGGCTAGGGATGCCATCTGGGCCGGCAGCCTTGCGAGGGTTAACACGTTTAACCTGTTGGGGCTAGGGGGCAGTATTTGCACGGCCGGATAAAAAACGTACCTGATTTAATCTGGTTACTACTCCTGCCCAGTAACTAGAATATGCATATAATTGTTTGATTTGGATAGAAAACACCCTAAAGTTTCTAAAACTGTTTGAATGGTGTCTGTGAGTATAACAGAACTCATTTGGCAGGCCAAACCCTGAGAAGATTCCAAACAGGAAGCACTCTCTCTGACCATTTCATGGCCTTATTGATCATCTCTAACAAAAACAGGGGATCTCTGGCATGACGTGACATTTTCTAACGCTCCCATAGGCTCTCAGAAGGCGCCAGAAAGCTGAATCGTGGCTTTGCAGCCCATGGCTGAAAAACATTAGCACATTTTGATAGTGGTCGATCTGAGGACAATGGGTAGGGGTCGCGCGTGCCCGAGTCGACTCCATGTTTACTTTCTCTCTCTTTGAACGAAAACCACCACTCCCGGTCGGAATATTATCGCTTTTTTACGAGAAAAATGGCATAAAAATTGATTTTAAACAGCGGTTGACATGCTTCGAAGTACGGTAATGGAATATTTAGAAATATTTTGTCACGAAACGCGTTGGGCACGTCACCCTTATTTACCCTTCGGATAGTGTCTTGAACGCACGAACAAAACGCCGCTATTTGGATATAACTATGGATTATTTGGGACCAAACCAACATTTGTTATTGAAGTAGAAGTCCTGGGAGTGCATTCTGACGAAGAACACCAAAGGTAATCAAACTTTTCTAATAGTAAATCGGAGTTTGGTGAGTACCACACTTGGTTGGTGTCAAAATAGCTAGCCTGTGATGGCTGGGCTATCTACTTAGAATATTGCAAAATGTGCTTTCACCGAAAAGCTATTTTAAAATCGGACATAGCGAGTGCATAAAGGAGTTCTGTATCTATAATTCTTAAAATAATTGTTGTTTTTTGTGAACGTTTATCGTGAGTAATTTAGTAAATTCACCGGAAGTGTTCGGTGGGAATGCTAGTCACATGCTAGTCACATGCTAATGTAAAAAGCTGGTTTTTGATATAAATATGAACTTGATTGAACAAAACATGCATGTATTGTATAACATAATGTCCTAAGATTGTCATCTGATGAAGATCATCAAAGGTTAGTTCTGCATTTAGCTGTGGTTTGGGTTTATGTGACATTATATGCTAGCTTGAAAAATGGGTGTCTGATTATTTCTGGCTGGGTACTCTGCTGACATAATCTAATGTTTTGCTTTCATTGTAAAGCCTTTTTGAAATCGGACAGTGTGGTTAGATTAACGAGAGTCTTGTCTTTAAAATGCTGTAAAATAGTCATATGTTTGAGAAATTGAAGTAATAGCATTTCTAAGGTATTTGAATAACGCGCCACGGGATTCCACTGGCTGTTGAGTAGGTGGGATGCAAGCGTCCCACCTAGCCCATAGAGGTTAAATGGTTTATTCACGTCGGCCATAGTGAAGGAAAGCCAACAGGCTTTGGTAGCGGGCCGTGTCAGTGGCACTGTATTGTCCTCAAAACGAGCAAAGAAGTTGTTTAATTTGTCTGGGAGCAAGACGTCGATGTCCATAACAGGGCTGGTTTTCTTTTTGTAATCCATGATTGACTGTAGACCCTGCCACATACTTCTCGTGTTTGAGCCGTTGAATTGCAACTCTAATTTGTCTCTATACTGACGAAATTAATCCACGGTTTCTGGTTAGGGAAGGTTTTAATAGACACAGTGGGTACAACATCACCGATGCACTTGTTAATAAACTCACTTACCGAGTCAGCGTATACATAAATGTTGTTGTCTGAGGCTACCCGGAACATATCCCAGTCCACGTGAGCGAAGCAACTTGAAGCTTGGAATCCGATTGGTCAGACCAGCGTTGGATAGACCTGAGCATGGGCATTTCCTGTTTTAGTTTCTGTCTATAGGCTGGGAGCAACAAAATGGAGTCATGGTCAGATTTGCCGAAGGGAGGGCGGGGGAGGGCTTTGTATGCATCGCGGAAGTTAGAGTAGCAATGGTCGAGAATACTACCAGCCCGTGCCGCGCATTCAATATGCTGATAGAATTTAGGAAGCCTTGTTCTCAGATTAGCTTTGTTAAAATCCCCAGCTACAATAAATGCAGCCTCAGGATGTATGGTTTTCAGTTTACAGAGTCCAGTGAATTTCTTTCAGGGCCGTTGAGGTATCCGCTTGGGGGGGATATACACGGCTGTGACTATAATCGAAGAGAATACTCTTGGTAGATAATGTGGTCGGCATTTGATTGTAAGGAATTCTAGGTCAGGAGAACAAAAGGACTTAAGTTCCTGATGTTGTTATGATCACACCATGAGTCGTTAATCCTAAGGCATACACCCCCCGCCCTTCTTCTTACCAGAGAATTGTTTCTGTCGGCGCGATGCGTGAAGAAACCGGGTGGCTGTACCAACTCTGACAACATATCCCGAATGAGCCACTTTTCCGTGGAACAGAGAATGTTACAATCTCTGATGTCTCTCTGGAAGGTAACTCGTGCCCTAATTTCGTCCACCTTGTTGTCTAGAGATTGGACATTGGCGAGTAATATGCTCGGAAGCGTTGTATGGTGTGCTCGCCTTCTAAGTCTGACCAGTAGGCCGCTCCTTCTGCCTCTCCTGCGGCAACCGCGTTGTTTTGGATCGGCCTCTGGGATAAGATCCCACGTCCAGGGTGGCGGTCCAAACAAAGGATCCGCTTCAGGAAAGTCGTATTCCTGGTTGTAATGTTGGTAAGTTGATGTCGCATTTATATCCAATAGTTCTTCCCGGCTGTATGTAATAAGACTTGAGATTTTCTGGGCTAACAATGTAAGAAATAATACATTAAAAAAATAAAATATTACTACATAGTATCCTAAGGACCAGAAGCGAGGCGACCATCTCTGTCGGCGCCATCATCAAATCAATCGTGCTTCTAGGCCGGAACCCTGGCCCCTATGGTTGTCATTTTCATCCCATTCTGGAACTTTGAGGGTATATGACAGTCTCTCTACTAGAGGGTCAAATTTAGTCAATATAATATGTATTGCTATTTTGATGCGTGAGGCTTATTTGATCAAATAGAAGTTGCGTAATGCTGAGGTTGTTACGAGTGTAATGATATAAGTGTGATGGGTGTGAAATCCCGGCAACTTTAACATTAGAGACGGTTGGACCATTAACTGAAAGGTTGCTGGGTCGAGCTTCTTTAACTAGTCTCCCCCCGTTCATCTACACTGATTTAAGTGGATTTAACAGGTGACGTCAATAAGGGATCATAGTGTTCACCAGGATTCACTTTGTCAGTCTATGTCAAGGAAAGAGCTGGTGTCCCTAATATTTTGTACACTCAGTGTATTTGGAAAGTATTCAGCTCCCTTTACTTTTTCCACATGGCACACCTGTATCTGGGTAGTTTCTACCATTCTTCTCTGCAGATCCTCTCAAGCTCTGTCAGGTTGGATGGGGAGCGTCATTGCACAACTATTTTCAGGTCTCTCCAGAGATGTTAGATCGGGTTCAAGTCTGGGCTCTGGCTGGGCCACTCAAGGATATTGAGACTTGTCCCGAAGCCACTCCTGTGTTGTCGTGGCTGTGTGCTTCGGGTTGTTGTCCTGTTGGAAGGTGAACTTCGCCCCAGTCTGAGGTCCTGAGTGCATTGGAGGAGGTTTTCATCAAGGATCCCTCTGCACGTTGCGCTGTTCATCTTTCCCTCGATCCTGACTAGTCTCCCAGTCCCTGCTGCTGAAAACATCCCCACAGCATGATGCTGCCACCACCGTGCTTCACCGTAGGGATGGTGCCAGGTTTCCTCCAGACGTGACGCTTGGCATTAAGGCCAAAGAGTTCAATCTTGGTTTCATCAGACCAGAGCACCTTGTTTTCATGGTCTGAGAGTCCTTTAGGTGCCTTTTGGCAAACTCCAACCGGGCTGTCATGTGCCATTTACTGAGGAGTTGCTTCTGTCTGGCCACTACCATGAAGGCCTGATTGGTGGAATGCTGCAGAGATGGTTGTCCTTCTGGAAGGTTCTCCCATCTTCTCAGAGGAACTCTGGAGTTATGTCGGAGTGACCATTGGGTTCTTGGTCACCTCCCTGGCCTAGGCCCTTGTCCCCGATTGCTCAGTTTGGTCAGGTGGCCAGCTCTAAGAATCTTGGTGGTTACAAACTTCTTGCATTTAAGAATGATGGAGGCCACTGTGTTCATGGGGACCTTCAATGCTGCAGAATTTTTTTGGTACCCTTCTCCAGATCTGTGCCTCGACACCATCCTGTCTCGGAGCCCTACGGACAATTCATTCAACCTCATGGCTTGGTTTATTCACTGACATGCAGTGCCAACTGTGTGACCTTATATAGACAGGTGTGTGCCTTTCCAAATCATGTCCAATCAATTGAATTTACCACAGGTGGACGGACTCCAATGAAGTTGTAGAAACATCTCAAGGATGATCATTGAAACAGGATGCACCTGAGCTCAATTTCAACTCTCATAGCAAAGGGTCTGAATACTTATGTAAATAAGGTATTTCTGTTTTTTATTTTAAATACATTTGCAAAAATGTATTTTGCTAATTTCGTTATGGGGTATTGTCTGTGATTACTGAAAAAATATAAACTCAATGGGTCTGAATACTTTCCGAAGGCACTGTATATACTGAACAAAAAAATATATATAACATGCAACAATTTCAAAGATTTTACAGTTCATAGAAGGAAATCAGTCAATTGAAATAAATAAATGATGCCCTAATCTATAGATTTCACAACTGTGCAGAGGTGCAGTTGGGAGCCAGGCCCAGCCAGTCAGAATTACTTCTCAGCCCCCCACTAAGTATTGAGGGAGTGTGCAATTAATATGAAATTCTCTGGAAACAGCTCTGGTGGACATTCCTGCAGTCAGCATGCCAATTGCATGCTCCCTCAAAACTTCTGTGGCATTGTGTGTGTGACAAAACTGCACATTTTAGAGTGGCCTTTTATTATCCCCAGCACAAGGTGCACCTGTGTAATGATCATGCTGTTTAACCAGCTTCTTGATAGGCCACACCTGTCAGGTGGATGGATTATCTTGGCAAAGAAGAATTGATCACCAACAGGGGTGAAAAAAAATTGTGCACAACATTTGAGAGAAATAAGATTTTTGTGCATATGGAACATTTCTGGGATCTTTTATTTCAGCTCATGAAACAACAACCACTTTACATGTTGGGTTTATTTTTGTTCAGTATATTATAGTCATAAAAATGCACTCTCAGACTCAGCCATGCCTTTTAATTTGTCTTCTTTAATATATTGAAATGTATCACACCAATGTCCACTTTAAAAAACTGATGGATAAACATGTAAATACCAAGCGTCGTAGATTTACATTTACATTTTTTATCCAAAGTGACTTACAGTATACAGTGACATGACATTTAAGCATTATAAAAATGTTATAAAAGTGGGTAATTCATGATATATAGAGAGAGGGAGAAAGAAAATACAGTTACCACATTTTGACATTAAGTAAAAAGAAAAACATGCACAAAAACAATGTCACTTCAGCTCGGTCGATAGGCAACCCATAGCTTTTATCCAAAGTGACTTACAGTATACAGTGACATTACATGATAGTTAAGTGTTATAGAAGTGTTAAAAAAGGGGATAAAGAGAGGGAGAGAAAGGGGAAAGAAGAGATATAGTTTGTCACATTTTTGTAAAGAATAATAAAAAGGAATGTCTCTTAGTCTGGTCCAGAGGCAACCCCCAGAGTTTGTGTCTTAGGTGGGGACAGAACTCACTCTGTTACAATGGTGCCGTAACCCGGATCACAGACTACTGTAGCAGACTACTAGGGGGTGAGTGTAGTGGATGTGAAACTAGCAGGCTAGAACTAGTAGTCACTATGTGGTGAAGTCATCCTCACCAAGATCTTAAGTGAACCGTTTCTCACTGAGTCACAAGCTCTGTCTGTCAGTACAGTTGACTTCAGTGCCAAGTGTTGTGTACATGTTGGTGCTCCTTTTGCCTTCCAGTCTGGGTCCTAGATTATAAAGGTTCTAAAGATTTTCAGAGTATGAGTGCTGATCTAGGATCAGCTCCTCCTTATCTTATTTATTATTATCTGAAAGGCAAAAACACTGAGAATAGGGGCCCAGGTTCAGGAGAACTACCGCCATATTTCCACACTTTTGAGGTCCTATTCCTACACATAGTTATGAAACCGATTGACTCGCCTACTGACTCGTTATGTCTAGGGGTCCTAAGCCTACATACTTAACTACCAAACCTATTCTATAACTTCTCCCCCAACAAGAAAAAACCTCACAGTCACCACAATCTATTTTCCTGAATTTTTCAAAACTTGTAATACTTTTTTTTTTCTCAGAAAACTTCCTTAACTGAAGAGACCAATATGTACACTAGTGCTGAGCGATTAGCCTACATTTCGGTTTAATTTAGCTTTCAATTATTTGAATTCAAATTAGTTTGTTTTTGTGTGAGCTCAAAGCACTGATTTTTAGAAAGTAATCAAATCAAGAAGCACAAACTGTGGGACATAGGAAGTTGTCGTTTTCAACAGGCAAAACTTAAACAAAGTTTAGCGCAGAAAACGTGGTAATTAGCTACAATGACCACAATGCATTGCGCCTACTGCTGTCTGTTATTGACACACAAAGACCACAGTAGAGGGACTGCAAAACTCGAACTTGAGGGACAGAGACACAGAGTCCCCACACATATTATCCTTCTCCCCATCTGGTTTGCCATCAACACGAGTATCTTAACAAACTGGGGATACCTCAAAACTCTCCTTGAGAGACTCCGCCCCCTGAGAGACCAACTCCATTCACAGCGCCCATGATCACACGCACCAAGCTCCATCTGACCAGTGATTAGACCTGGAGCAACCAACAACAGGGACAAATGAACATTGACTAACATCTTCATCTCCTCACACTTAACTTCACAAAACTCACTCTGTAGTGGATCTGGCTTTTCCAAACACAATTCTTCAAGCACCCTATTCTTGTCACAAGACACAGCCGTGTCATCCCGCAATACCCAGACCGGGTCTTCCAGCGGATCCTCACTAACCTCACAGAACATGTCAGCTAAAGGAACAAAATAATTACTGACAAACTCTGAATCCAACAGATCACTCGTGGAACCAAATGCTTTCTCAGACCACCAAGAGAACCTAGTTGCTCAGTGTCACTCAACATAACAAAGAACGTCTCCCATAAATTGACACAACCTCATCCACACAACCTCATCCTGTGCAGATGGCACACTTCCTCACATACAGTGCCGTGAAAAAGTATTTGCCACCTTTCTGATTTTCTCTATTTTTGCATATTTTTTATACTGAATGTTAAATCTTCAACCAAAACCTAATATTAAAGGAAACCTAAGTTAAACATTTTTATTTAAATATAATAATAATGTATTAACAAAGTTATGCAACACCCAATTCCCCTGTGTGAAAAAGTAATTGCCCCTTACACTCAATAACTGGTTGTGCCAACTTTAGCTGCAATGACTGCAACCAAATGCTTCCTGTAGTTGTTGATCAGTCTCTCACATCGCTGTGGAGGAATTATGGCCCACTCTTGCATGCAGAAATGCTTTAACTTAGCGACATTTGTGGGTTTTCAACAATGAACTGCTCGTTTCAAGTCCTGCCACAACATCTCATTTGGGATTAGGTTTGGACTTTGACTAGGCCATTCCAAAACTTCAAATTTGTTGCTTTTTAGACATTAACATGTAGACTTGATTGTGTGTTTTGGATCATTGTCTAGCTGCATGATTCAGCTGCACCATGCTTGACCGTTGGTTTGAGGTTCTTACTTTGGAATGCAGTGTTTGGTTATCGCCAGGCATAACGGGTTCCATGTCGTCCAAAAAGTTCACTCAAGTTTGTCAAAAAGCACCTTGATGATCATCAACTCTTGGAAGAACGTTCTATGGACAGATGATTTAAAATGATAACTTTTTGGATGACATGGGTCCCATTATGCCTGGCATAAACCAAAACACTGCATTCCCACAGTAAGAACCTCACACCAAAAGACAAGCATGGTGGTGGTAGTGTGATGGTTTGGGGATGTGTCACGAGAATTTTCAATCCCAATGATGATAACTAAACAATAATTTAAGCTTTGACCAATTCCCTGAGGTTTGTAAGACCCTGGGTTTAATAATAATTAGGCAAAGTCTCAGATTCTGCAAAAGGTTAACTTCTATGGGATAGGGGGCAGTATTTTCATGGCCAGATAGAATATGCATACAATTAGTCAATTTGGATAGAAAACACTCTAAAGTTTCTAAAACTGTTTGAATGGTGTCTGTGAGTATAACAGAACTCATATGGCAGGCCAAAACCTGAGAAGATTCCATACAGGAAGTGCCCTGTCTGACAATTTGTTGTCCTTCTGTTGCATCTCTATCGACATTACAGCATCTGTGCTGTAACGTGACACTTTCTAAGGCTTCCATTGGCTCTCTAAAGCCGCCAGAAAGTGGAATGGGGTGTCTGCTGTCTCTGGGCAAAGTACAGCAGCAGAGTTTGTAAGTGGTCAGCCTGGGGACAGTGAGACTGAGATGCGCATTCACGAGACTTCTCAATTATTTCTTTCAGCCTTTGAATGAATACAACGTTGCCCGGTTGGAATATTATCGCTATTTTACGAGAAAAATAGCATAAAAATTGATTTTAAACAGCGTTTGACATGCTTCTAAGTACGGTAATGGAATATTTTGACATTTTTTCTCACGAAATGCGCTCGCACGCGCTCGCACGCCCTTCGGATAGTGACCTGAACGCACGAACAAAACGGAGGTATTTGGATATAACTATGGATTATTTGGAACCAAAACAACATTTGTTGTTGAAGTAGAAGTCCTGGGAGTGCATTCTGACAAAGAACAGCAAAGGTAATCCAATTTTTCTAATAGTAATTCTGAGTTTAGGTGACCCCGAATTTGGCCGATGTCAAAATAGTTAGCCGTGATGGCCAAGCTATGTAATCAGAATATTGCAAAATGTGCTTTCGCCGAAAAGCTATTTTAAAATCGGACATAGCGATTGCATAAAGGAGTTCTGTATCTATAATTCTTAAAATAATTGTTATGTATTTTGTCAACGTTTATCATGAGTAATTTAGTAAATTCACCGGAAGTTTTGGGTGGGTATGCTAGTTCTGAACATCACATGCTAATGTAAAAAGCTGTTTTTTGATATAAATATGAACTTGATTGAACAAAACATGCATGTATTGTATAACATAATGTCCTAGGAGTGTCATCTGATGAAGATCATCAAAGGTTAGTGCTGCATTTAGCTGTGGTTTGGGTTTATGTGACATATATGCTTGCTTGGAAAATGGCTGTGATTATTTGTGTCTATGTACTCTCCTAACATAATCTAATGTTTTGCTTTCGCTGTAAAGCCTTTTTGAAATCGGACAATGTGGTTAGATTAACGAGAGTCTTATCTTTAAAATGGTGTAAAATAGTTGATTGTTTATTGTTTGAGAAAATTGAATTGTGGTATTTTAGTTGGTTTTGTATTTCGCGCCGTGCGATGCCATTGGCTGTTGGCTAGGGGTTCCGAACGGGGTTCCGCTAGCGGAACGTCTGTCCTCAACAGGTTAATTCCTTATTCAGAGAGTACTCTGAAGTCAAAAATTAGAACACAGTCATTTTATAACTTACACACACACACACACACACACACACACACACACACACACACACACACACACACACACACACACACACACACACACACACACACACACACACACACACACACACACCAGTAGAAACTCCACTTCCCTTTAGGTGGGCTGTATTTTTCCACGATACTAACACATAATTTCTCATTATCTTCTAGCCATTCCTAAATTGGGGTGGCCTCTTTCCTGTTATTTGGTTACAGAGTTATCACAAGTCGACAGTTCAATTGGCCTTGAATGTCTCAACTCTACCCAGCTCATATTGCGAAATAGTAACACAATGGTCTAGTCACACACATTATGGAATTATGACTCTAACACATTTCATACAATTATATGATTTCAGGGTGGAATCCTTTAGTCATTACTTTAAACATATAAATTCCTTTATCAGGATGCTTTGCTGCCTCAGGACCTGGACAACTTCCCTTAATAGAAGGAACCAAGAATTCTGCTCTGTATCATATAATTCTTCAGGAGAATGTCAGGCCATTCGTCTGTGACCTGAAGCTGAAGCGCAGCTGGGTGATGTAGCAAGACAATGATCCAAAACACACAATCTACATGAAAATGTCTAAAAAGCAACATATTTGAAGTTTTGGAATAGCCTAGTCGAAGTCCAGACCTAATCCCAATTGAAATGTTGTGGCAGGACCTGAAACTAGCAATTCATGCTTGAAAACCCACAAATGTCGCTGAGTTACAGCAGTTCTGCATGGAAGAGTGGGCAAAAACTCCTCCACAGCCACATGAGACTGATCAACAACTACAGGAAGCGTTTGGTTGTAGTCATCGCAGCTAAAGGTGGCATAGCCCGTTATTGAGTGTAAGGGGGAAATTACTTTTTCACACAGGTGCATTGGGTGTTGCATAACTTTGTTTATGAAATAAATGAAATAAGCATGTAATTGTTGTGTTATTTGTTCACTCAGGTTCCCTTTATCTAATATTATTATTTTGGTTGAAGATCTGATAATTCAGTATAACAATAATGCAAAAGCAGAGAAAATCACTATGACGAACCATTACCTGGAAACCACCGTCTAGTTTGGCAAAGAATGTTTCCTCTATGTCCCCCACAAATCATCCTTCTCCCCATCTGGTTTGCCACCAGCACTCTTATGAACATGAGTAGCTTCACAAACTGGGGATACCTCAAAACTATCGAGAGACTCCGCCACCTGAGACAACTGACTTTTCACTCGGGCTATGCTGCGTTCATAACATCTCGCAAATTCGCAAATCCCAACATACGACTGGGAAAGATCCACTTGAATGCTCCTCCAACTGGTAATTACTAGTGGGAATCTATCATCTCTAAATACCTAACCTAATCCATAACAACAGCTACAATTTTTTTTTTTTAAATACATATAAGGAAGTTGTTGCTGTTCATCATTTTCTTAAAACCTCAAATTGCAGGGCTTTTAGTTTTGTTATATGTATTGTTGACACCGGTATCACCTGTATCTCGTTCTTAGCTTCTCTGTTCGGCTCAGATTGAGTCCTGGAGAGGCCTTGGGCAGTTGGTTGAGTTTGGTTCTTTGTCATTGGGCATCTCATTTACCCCTGAATCATTTACAAACTTTCTGTCCTCCTTTGGGTCAATGTCCTTAACAGGTTGGTATTGACTGATATCATCACTATAGACTTCATGGAGGCTATTCAGGTCAACGTCCTTCATGGGTTGGTAGTGACTGATTTCCTGACTGTAGTCTTCATGTAGGCTATTCAGGTCAGTATCCTTCATGGGGTGGTATTGACTGATCTCCTGACTGTAGTCTTCATGGAGGATACTCAAGTCAACATCCTTCATGGGTTGGTATTGACTGATCTCCTGACTGTAGTCTTCATGGAGGCTATTCAGATTCACATCACTACTCATGCTGATATCGGAATGATTAGAGAGCTCTTCAAAGAACTCTTCAAAGCTCTTCAAACCCAACACAGGCCCGCTCTTCGAAGGCCCGCCTGTGTTGCTGGAGCTTGGTTGTTGGAGCCTTGTCATGACTCCTGTTTCATTCACATTTTTCCTACATCTACCATCTACCGAAGACAGTAATTCCTTCGCCATCACATCAGAACATTTTTCCCTACAAAGTTTTTTTGTTTTCAGGTGTGTCTTCAAATCAGTATGAAATATAAATGTCTTTGGACACACCAGGCACTTGATGGGGCCATTGTTGTAGTGTTTTAACATGTGCCTTCGCATGTCGCATGCCTTCGAGGATATTTTCCCACACACATGGCACTTTCTGGAACAGTCTTTTGTGTGCCCTTTCAGATCATCTGGGAGCTGGAAAGTGTCCCCACAGTAAGGACACTTGTACTCACCAGGGTTGGATTGGTCAATGTCCTTAATGGCTTGGTATTGACTGATCTCCTGACTGTTGTCTTCATGAAGGCTATTCAGGTTCACATCACTACTCATGCTGTTATCGGATTTCTGCAAATCATGTGAGAACTCTTCAATGCTATTTGAAGGCCCGCCTGTGTTGCTGGAGCTTGGTTGTTCGCAACTTGCCATGACTCCTGTTTCATTAAGATTTTTCGTGCATCTATTATCTACTGAAGACAGTAATTCCTTCGCCATCACACCAGAACATTTCTCCCTACATATTTTTTTTGTTTTCAGGTGCTTCTTCAAATCAGTATGGTATACAAAAGTCGTTGGACACACCGGGCACTTGATGGGGCCATTGTAGTGTTTTAACATGTGCCTACGCATGCCGCATGCCGTCGAAGTTGTTTTCCCACACACGTGGCACTTCCTGGAACAGTCCTTTTTGTGTCCTTTCAGATCATATAGGAGCTGGAAAGTCTTCCCACAGTAAGGACAATTGTACTTACCAGGGTTGGATTGGTCAACGTCCTTAATAGGTTGGTATTGACTGATCTCCTGACTGTAGTCTTCATAGAGGCTATTCAGGTCAACATCCTTAATGGGTTGGTATTGACTGATCTCCTGACTGTAGTCTTCATCGAGGCTATTCAGGTCAACATCCTTAATGGGTTGGTATTGACTGATCTCCTGACTGTAGTCTTCATCAAGGCTATTCAGGTTCACGTCACTATTCATGCTGATATCGGAGTCATTAGAGAGCTCTTCAAAGAACTCTTCAAAGCTCTTCAAACCCAACACAGTCCCGCTCTTCGAAGGCCCACCTGTGTTGCTGGAGCTTGGTTGATCGCAACTGGTCATGACTCCTGTTTCATTGACATTTTTCCTACATCTACCATCTACTGAAGATAGTAATTCCTTTGCCATCACATCAGAACATTTCTCCCTACAAAGTTTTTTTGTTTTCAGGTGTGTTTTCAAATCGGTATGGAATATAAATGTCTTTGGACACACCGGGCACTTGATGGGGCCATTGTTGTCATGTTTTAACATGTGCCTTCGCATGTCACATGCCTTTGAGGATATTTTCCCACACACATGGCACTTTCTGGAACAGTCTTTTGTGTGTCTTTTCAGATCCTCTGGGAGCTGGAAAGTGTCCCCACAGTAAGGACACTTGTACTCACCAGGGTTGGATTGGTCAACGTCCTTAATGGGTTGGTATTGACTGATCTCCTTAATGAAGTCTTCATGGAGGCTACTTAAGTCAACGTCCTTAATGGGTTGGTATTGACTGATCTTGTCACTGTGGTCTTCATTGAGGCTATTAAGGTTCATATCACTACTCATGCTGTTATCGGATTGCTGCGAGTCATGAGAGAGCTCTTCAATTCTCTTCAAAGGCCCACCTGTGTTGCTGGAGCTTGGTTGTTGGCTGTTTGTCATGACTGCTGTTTCATTAAACATTTTCCGACATCTACCATCTCCTGAAGACAGTATTTCTTTCATCATCACATCAGAACATTTTGCTCTACAACGTTTTTTCAGTTTCAGGTGCTTCTTCAAATCAGGATGGTATATAAAAGTCCTTGGACACACTGGGCACTTGTAGGCGCCATTGTTGTTGTGTCTTAACATGTGCCTTCGCATGCCACGTGCCGTTGAAGTTGTTTTCCCACAAACATGGCACTTTCTGGAACAGTCTTTTGTGTGTCCTTTCAGATCACGTGGTAGCTGGAAAGTGTCCCCACAGTAAGGACACTTGTAATCCCCAGGGTTGGATTTGAGGTGGTTCTTGGTTGTAATTACGTCATCAGAAAATGTCTTCCTATAAGACCTTTTCAATCTTCGGGGCAATTTCAAATCAGCATTGTCCTTCACCATCACATCAGAACATTTCTCCCTACAAAGTTTTTTTGTTTTCAGGTGCTTCTTCAAATCAGTATGGTATAAAAAAGTCTTTGGACACACTGGACACTTGATGGGGCCATTGTTTTTGTGTTTTAACATGTGCCTTCGCATTTCCAGCATTCGAGAACTTATTTTTCCACACACATGGCACTTTTTGGAACAGTCTTTTGTGTGTCCTTTCAGATCACGTGGTAGCTGGAAAGTGTCCCCACAGTAAGGACACTTGTAATCCCCAGGGTTGGATTTGAGGTGGAGCCTGGTTGTAATTACTTTATCAGAACATTTCTTCCCACAAGATCTTTTCAATCTCAGGTGTGATCTCAAATCACAATTTAATATAAAAGTCTTTGGACACACAGGGCACTTGTATGCGCCATTGTTGAAGTGAAGTAGAAGGTGCCTTTGCAAACTTACAATACGAGTAGTTACTTTCCCGCACACATGGCACTTTATGGAGCCGTCTTTTGTGTGTCCTTTTAGATCAGATTTTTTGTCTCTTTTCAGATTAGTTTTGTTGGCTCTATTCAGATGAGTTTTTTTGTCTCCTTTCAGATCAGGCATTTTGTCTCTTTTCAGATCAGGGTTTTTTTTCTGATATTTCTTTTGCTGGACAGTTTCCCCACAGTAGTCATCACCACTCTTCTTCTCACAGCTACTCTTCTGGTGTTCCTCTAAGTCCTCACTGAATTCAAAGTCTTGCCCACACAGGGTGCATTGGTATGACCTCTGCTCAATGTGAGATCGCATGTGTCTTGTCAAGCCCAGTGTTTCAGTGAAAGTCTTGCGACAGAAAGAGCATGCTTTGACTCGTTGACTTCTTTTGTGAGAGGTGTTGGATGGCTCAGGAGTTAGTGAGTCCTGAGGTACACTCTCTGAGACACCACCTAGTGTTGAAAAGAGAAAAGTGAGCAAGACATCACCATATTATCAACAAACTCAAAGTCAAGGTACTGCAGCCTAAAAGATACAGTGAAAGTATTCACTGAACTCAAAGGATGATACACATAAGCACTTGGTTATTCTGACAGCAGAATAGCATGGACGCTTAGGTCTAGTGTTGGATTCTGGGTGAAACTTTGAACATTGTTATACTCAGAAGTATAGGAACATTAGTTACAAAAGAGACATGAGGGGTGCAATAATGAAGCTTGGGAGGGGCTGAGTGCAGGGAACACAATTGCATGTGGCAGTACTAATAACGGGAGAAACCGTTGAAGGCTCATATACCTCAGCTCCCTGCTCAGCAATAATGATGCAATGTTTAGCGATAAGGAGACTCCACCAAAAGTGGCGTATGAATACTACCACGGGAAGCCATGTCTGTGTCTGAATTACAGCTGTAGCGACCCTTTGGGAAGAATTAAACTTGGTTAAGCTTCTCTAGTGTCCGTGAGTTATTCACTCTGAAAATTAGAACATAACACTAGTAACCAATTTCTCTGCATCTTTAAGGCTGTCATTTGTAGTTTGTTTATTCAGTAGTTTTGAATATAGAGCTCATGTTCACTGTTCTACACACTAAGGAATACTCCTTACCAGAATCACAGACAGTGGTCCAAAGTTTATTATCAGATGGTTCGGCATCTTCCCTGAGGACAGACAAATATAAAGTCAGTTATGATTTTCAATGGGTAAGTTCACTTCCAAGGTCCTAGCCACTACAATAGGGGCATTCAAATCTGGGCCTCGAGGTCTGCACCACTGCTGTTATTCACCCTTCCCCCAATAACCCCTCAAATTAGGGACAGATTCAATCCTCTGTACACTAGGTGAGTGTATTCCTTGGTGAATTAATTTTCTACCTGGATTTGAATACCTCTGTTCCACAGCTGACACTCACTCAGTTTCAGGTGACCGCTCTCTTTTCACACCCTTTGCTTCGGTCTTCTCATTTTTGACACCACGTCCTCTTTTCTGTTTTCTCTTTCTGCCTCTTCTTTTCTGTCCGTGGGAACCCGTGGCCTCAGCCTGCAGTTTCCCGCTCTGTATAAAATATATATTATGGTCATAAAAATGCACACTGACTTAAAGCCTTGCCTTTTAATTTATTTTCTTGAATTAACTTAAATGTATCACACTTATGCAAACTTGAAATCAAGGTGGATCAACATGTAGATAACACCAGATGGTATACCGTAATTTCCGGACTATTAAGCGCACCTGAATATAAGCCGCACCCACTGAATTTGAAAAAAAATATTATTTTGAACATAAATAAGCCGCACATGTCTATAAGCCGCAGGTGTCTACCGGTGCATTGAAACAAATTAACTTTACACAGGCTTTAACGAAACACGGCTTGTAACAAAAGTAAATAGGCTTTAACGAAACACGGCTTGTAACAAAAATAAATAGGCTTTAACGAAACACAGCTTGTAACAAAAAATAAAAAATAATCAGTAAGCTTTAGTTGTCTTTTTGCACTGAGTCAATTCCTCACGCTGCTGTTTCCAATGTCTTATCATCGACTCATTAAGACCAAGCTCCCGTGCAGCAGCTCTATTTCCTTTTCCAACAGCCAGATCAATCGCCTTCAACTTGAAAGCTGCATCATATGCATTTCTCCGTGTCTTTGTCATGATGAGGGTGACAAAATGACTACCGTAATCAGAATGATGGGAAGTTTGAGAGCGCTCGATTTAATCTAAACAGTAAACAAAAAAGTTGTTTGACCTTAAGCTTCATGCCGCCAAAAAACTGAGTACGTCACAGAATGTGTTTTTTTGGAGAAAAAAAAATGGAAAGTGGGAAAAATCCATATATTAGCCGCGTCACTGTTTAAGCCGCGAGGTTCAAAGCGTGGGAAAAAAGTTGCAGCTTATAGTCCGGAATTTACGGTAGATGCTTTTATCCACAGTGACAAAATTATATTGAAGTGTCATAAAAGTGGATAATTAATGATATATAGGGAGAAAATGGGGATAAAATATATAGTAGTTAAATTTATATATAAATATATAATAAATAAATAAATAAAAGGAATGTCTCTTAGCCCGGTCCAGAGGCAACCCCCAGAGTTTGTGTCTTAGGTGGGGACAGAACTCACTCTGTTACAATGGTGCCGTAACCCGGATCACAGACTACTGTAGCAGACTACTAGGGGGCGAGTGTAGTGGATGTGAAACTAGCAGGCTAGAACTAGTAGTCACCATGTGGTGAAGTCATCCTCACCAAGATCTTAAGTGAACCGTTTCTCACTGAGTCACAAGCTCTGTCTGTCAGTACAGTTGACTTCAGTGCCAAGTGTTGTGTACAGAGGGTGGGATGAAACACACTCCGTTACAGCAACATGTTGGTGCTCAATTTGCCTTCCAATCAGGGCCCTAGATTCAAAAGCTTCTCAAAGAACGAGTGCTGATCCAGGATCGGGTCTTATTTACTATGATCTGATCCGAGAGCAGCACTCCTATTCTGAGACACTTTGTGAATAGAGGCCCAGGTTTAGGAGAGCTACCGCCATATTCCTTACATTTTCGAGTTTCTACACATCTGCGAACACAAATGCAATATAGAGAAAGGGGTTGAAAGCCATTGTTGTCCATCATTTCAGGGCTCCAGACTGTGACCATGTAGTCCCTCTGACTTGGCTGTGCAAGTAAAAACAAATAATTGGTCGCACTGGTGCAAGCTGAACATTCTACCCGGTCAATCAAAACGTCCTATTTTTTGGCTGGATAAAACCATGAATTTGTTAAACAGTAAAGTACATTATCCTCATGATTCCTGTAATAAAAGTGTCTGCCCTGCCTGTTTCACTGGGGCCGGATGTAAAGAGATAGCTTCTCACACTCTCTCTCGCCCCTCGTGATTGTATACCACTTCAAAATGCAATTGCGGGAAAGAAACAACTTTGGGAGCAACTAGCTGTCCATATTAAAGTGAGGAGTGTCTCACCTTTCTGTAGGTATACTTTTATTTCTTAAGCAGTACTGAGTTCAAAGCACACTGTTTTGCAATCAAGATATCTGATATAGCTTTGAAACACGGAGCGTGCAAAATTGTGCATCGGCAATCACGAGTGCACTATGCCTCATTGCAAAGTTTTTTTTAGGACATTACATTTACTGTTAGATTAATACATGGCTACTAGCAGTAGGTGTTATATTTAGAGTTCTAGCTAATGTGATCTATCTATCTAATGCATTTTGAGTTTCCACTTCCTCAGGTGGTGAATTAGTACCAACAATTAGTACCAATTGAATTAGGCCTAAGCTATATATAATATTAGTATACATGAAGATGATGAATGCAAATTCATCTCTATTGAACAAAAAAATATGAAAATTCTAAAGCCCTTTTCCTCCCCAATTTCGTGATATCCAATTGGAAGTTACACTCTTGTCCCATCGCCGCAACTCCCGTACGGACTCGGGAGAGGCGAATGTTGAGAGCTGTGCTTTCTCTGAAACACGACCCTGCCAAGTCACACTGCTTCTTGACACACTGCTCGCTTAACCCGGAAGCCAGCCGCACCAATGTGTCAGAGGAAACACCGTACAACTGACAACCGTGTCAGCGTGCATGAGCCCGGCCCGCCGTAGGAGTAACGCTGGAGTGAGATGAGGACGAGGACATCCCGGGGCGGCCAAACCCTCCCTTACCTGGACGACTCTGGGCCAATTGTGAATCGCCTCATGGGTCTCCCGGTACCGGACGGCTGCGACACTGCCCGGGATTGAACCCGGATCTATAGTGACGCCTCAAGCACTGCAGTGCCTAAAGCCCTATTTTTTGACAGTAAAATATAACACAAATAGCCTAATTGTCTACCCAAAATGCATGACATTCATTGGATTAGATATCAAAATATTTTGAATCATGCATTCCTGCTTGGACATGTTAGATGTAACAACTTATTTATTGAATACCATCTCAGTAGTCTATTACACTTCTTGATAAAGCATCATAAATTACATTTATTTACTTTTCAAATAAGTTTGCTAATATGGAATAATTTATGCTAAAACCATCAAACTAGTAGTAGAAGTAGTTTAAAGTAAAAATCTATGGTTTTAAACTTATCGTTCTATTTATTGTTATCGCACCAATTCAGGCAATTTACCGCATTATGGATTTTTGTCCATATCACCCAGGTCTATGTGATGCCCCTTTTTGGGGGTGCCACCAAATCACAGCTGGTGCCACCAACTGAAGAAGTTAGTGGCACCAGTGCCATCAGGGGAAAATGAGTCTAGAGCCCTGTATTTCCTTAAAACCTCAAATTGCAGGGCCTTTAGTATTGTCATATCTATTGTTGAAACCGGTATCACCTGTATCTCGTTCTTCACTTCTCCGCTCGTCTCTGGTTGAGAATCCTGGAGAGGCTTTGTGTCAGTCTGGGACACCTGCTTCCCTGTTAAGCCAATGGTTGAGTTTGGTTCTTTGTCATTGGGCATCTCATTTTCCAATGAATCATCCACAGACTTTTTGTCCTTCAATGGGTCAACGTCCTTCATGGGTTGGTATTGACTGATCTCATCACTGTAGTCTTCAGTGGTCACCACGGAGGCTTCATGGAGGCTATTCAAGTCAATATCCTTCATGGGTTGGTATTGACTGAACTCCTGACTGTGGTTTTCATTGAGGCTATTCAGGTTCACATCACTACTCGTGCTGTTACCGGATTGCTGAAAGTCATAAGAGAACTGTTCAAAGAACTCTTTAATATTCTTTGAAGGTCCACCTGTGTTGCTGGAGCTTGGTTGTTGGCAGCTTGTCATGACTCCTGTTTCATTTTTCCCACATCTACCATCTACTGATGACAGTAATTCCTTCACCATGACATCAGAACATTTCTCCCTACATTGCTTATTTTTTTTCAGGTGCATCTTCAAATCAGTATGGGATATAAAAGTCCTTGGGCACACCGGGCACTTGTAGGGGCCATTGTTGTTGTGTCTTAACATGTGCCTTCGCATGCCGCATGGCTTCAAAGTTGTTTTCCCACACACATGACACTTTCTGGAACAGTCTTTTGTGTGTCCTTTCAGATCATGTGGTAGCTGGAAAGTGTCCCCACAGTAAGGACACTTGTACTCACCAGGGTTGGATTGGAGATGGACCTTGGTATTAATTACTTCATCAGAACATTTTTCCCTACAAGATCTTTTCAATCTCAGGTGCGATCTCAAATCAGCATTTGTTATAAAAGTCGTTGGACATACAGGGCATTTGTATGCGCCATTGTTGAAGTGAAGTAGAAGGTGTCTTCGCAAACCCAACATACGAGTAGTTACTTTCCCGCACACATGGCACTTTATGGTGCGATCTTTTGTGTGTCCTTTCAGATCAGGTTTTTTGTCTGCTTTTAGATCAGGTTTTCTGTCTGCTTTCAGATCAGGTTTTTTGTCTCTTTTCAGATGCGTTTTTTGCTGGACAGTTTCCCCACCATTGTCCTCACCATTGTCTTTTTTTATCTTCTCCTCACAGCTTCTCTTCTGGTGTTCCTCTAAGTCCTCACTGGAATCATAGTCTTGCCCACATTGGGTGCATTGGTATGACCTCTGCTCAATGTGAGATCGCATGTGTCTTGTCAAGCCCAGTGTGTCAGTGAAAGTCTTGCCACAGAAAGAGCATGCCTTGAGGCGCTGGCTTCTTTTGTGCGAGCTGTTGGGTGGCTCAGGAGTTAACGAGTGCTGAAGTACAATCTCAGTTAGTAGGTCCTTAGGTACACTCTCTAAAGGTTTTTCTATGTTCTCCCCTTCGGCCATATGACCACTGTGCTCCTGTAAGTGAAAGCCTTTGTGAGAAGTGTTGGATGGTTCCGGACTTAATGAGTCCTGAGGTACAATCTCAGAGACTTCTTCTCTCTTCTGCCCTTCGGCCATCTGACCACTGTGCTCATCGGAATGAACTTTGTGAGAGGTGTTGGATGACTCAGGAGTGAGTAAGTCCTGAGGTACCATCTCTGGAAGTTCGTCTCTGTTCTGCTCTTCGAACATATGACCACTGTGCTCCTCGGAGTGAACTTTGTGAGAGGTGTTGAATTGCTCAGGAGTTCGTAAGTCCTGAGGAACCATATCTGGCAGTTCGTCTCTCTTCTGCCCTTCGAACATATGACCACTGCGCTCCTCTGAATTAATTTTGTGAGAGGTGTTGGATGGCTCAGGAGTTAGTGAATCCTGAGATACCATCTCTGGAAGTTCTTCTCTGTTCTGCCCTTCGAACATATGACCACTGTGCTCCTCTGAATGAATTTTGTGTGAGGTGTTGGATGGCTCAGGAGTTGATGAGTCCTGAGGTACAATCTCTGAGGGTTCTTCCCTGTTCTGCCCTTTGGCCATCTGACCACTGTGCTCCTCTGAATGAATTTTGTGAGAGGTGTTGGATGGCTCAGGAATTAGTGAGTCCTGAGGAACAATCTCTGAGGGTTCTTCCCTGTTCTGCCCTTTGGCCATCTGACCACTGTGCTCCTCTGAATGAATTTTGTGAGAGGTGTTGGATGGCTCAGGAGTTAGTGAGTCCTGAGGAACAATCTCTGAGGGTTCTTCCCTGTTCTGCCCTTCGGCCATCTGACCCCTGTGCTCCTCTGAATGAATTTTGTGAGAGGTGTTGGATGGCTCAGGAGTTAGTGAGTCCTGAGGAACAATCTCTGAGGGTTCTTCCCTGTTCTGCCCTTCGGCCATCTGACCCCTGTGCTCCTCTGAATTAATTTTGTGAGAGGTGTTGGATGGCTCAGGAGTTAGTGAGTCCTGAGGAACAATCTCTGAGGGTTCTTCCCTGTTCTGCCCTTCGGCCATCTGACCCCTGTGCTCCTCTGAATGAATTTTGTGAGAGGTGTTGGATGGCTCAGGAGTTAGTGAGTCCTGAGCTACAATCTCTGAGACTTCTTCACTGTTCTGCCCTTCGGCCATATGACCACTGTGCTCCTTTGTGTGAAAGGTCTGTATGGGCTGTTCCTCCTCCCTCTTATGAGATGATGGGAAATGAGAAGCATGGACTCCACCTAGTGTTGAAAAGAGAGAAGTGAGCAAGACATCCACATAGACATTAACTCAAAGTCAAAGAGAACAAGTAAGACAGATTCGGTGCTTGATAAAAACAGACTAGACCACATTTGAACAAATCTCAATATAGTGCAGTGAAGAGATATGGAATTTTCTTCAAATTAAGAACGAGGTATTGCAGCCTAATAGATGCAGGGAAAGTGTTTACTGCAGAATATCTTGACCATTTTGGTCTAGTATCCACTTTCTTCTGCATCTTTAAGGATGTAATTTCTAGTTTCTTATTCTTTATTCAGGAGTTTTGCATATCTAAGGAGCTTGATGTTCGCTGCTCTACACTCACTAAGGGACTTTTCTTACCAGATTCATCGACAGGGGCCCTTTCATTGAGAGTGACCCCTGTATTAACACTGGTCCAAAGTTCATTATCTGATGGTTCAGCTTCTTCCCTGAGAAGAGACCAAAATGAAAGTCAGTTTTCAAATGGGTAAGTTCATTGCCAAGGTCCTAGCCACTACTAGTAACCGCTACTACTTCAAATCTGGACTGAGGTCTGCACCACTGATGGTTATAAACTTTTCCCCAATACCCCTCGAATCAGGGACTGATTCAGTCCTCTGTACACTAGGTGAGTGTATTCTCTGAACAATCAATGATATTAATAAATACATTTACAACCTGGGAGAAAAGAAAACCAGCAGCACTGCAGACCTTGAGGCCTGAATTTGAATACCTCTGTTCCACAGTGGACACTCACTCAGTTTCAGGTGACCGCTCTCTTTTCACACCCTCATTTTTGACACCACATCGTCTTCTCCATTTCTTCTTTCTGCCCCTTGTTTTTTTCCCTTGAGAACTTGTTGCTTCAGCCTGCAGTTTCCCTCTCCTTATAACCAATTTTAGCGAGGGCTTGGGTAATGGCACATTGCTTATGTCAAGCGTGTGTGCTCCAATCTTCTCAATCTTTAATCTTGTGATACCAGGTCCTATTTTCGCTCCTTTTTTTCTACCTCTTTTTTTCTGTACTTGGGAACTCGTCGGATCATCCAGCAGTACCCCTCTCTTTAGGGTCAGTGTTAGCGGGGACTTGGGTAGCGGCATAACGCTTATGTCAAGTGTGTGCGTTTCAATCTTCTTATTTGTAATACCACGACCTCTTCTCCGTTTTTTCTTTCTGTCAATTCCTTTCGGTCCTGGGCGTCTTGTCTCAGCCTGCAGTCTCCCTCTCCTTAGAATCAGTGTTAGCAAGGACTTGGGTAACGGCATATTGCCAATGTCAAGCCTGTTCAACCGCAGTACGGGTTGACGGCGCAGACAGGAAGCAGTCAAGCGGCTGGTTTTCAGCCCGCTGCGAGTCTGAGGGCAGAGAACAGCTTTATCTCTCCTGGTTTCTTTTATCATCTCTTTGTTGATTGTCTTGCGTTTAACAGTTATCTCAGTGGCGTCCTCTATAGTCTTGACCTCGACCTCCACAGAGGCAGAACGGGCTGGTGGCTTTACAGTCCAGACCTTACGATCTGCCTTTCTGCAGTCCCAGCTCATCTCTGGTTGATCAGATGGGAAAGGGGTTTGATATCCCTTTATGGTGGGATAGGACTGTCTCTCTGGGCCTGCTTGGCAAGAGGCAATTTCTTCCTTCACAGAAGAAGGGAAAGACAGTGAAGAGAGGATGTAGTCACCACCAGTGGACCTTAGAGCTAGAAAAGGAGAGACAGGTTAACATCAGGAATAACTTTACATTTCCAGCATTTCCTAAGTTCTACTGGAAAATATTGAAATATTAGGACAGAAGTGTTTTGTTTTTTTAACTAAGTGAATACATTCAGGCAAACAGGCAAGTAAATGATTTCCAAATCCTGCACCCCACCTACCATTGGTGTCTAAGTGATGTCCATTTTTATGGTGATGGAGGAGTGCCTGTAATGGCTCAGGGTGAGCCACAGACTGCACACACTCCTCTAAGAGAGCAGGGGCAAGGCTGAGCCAAGATGCAGTCTAAGAGATGGAGAAATTAACAATTGTTACAAAAACAATTAACTAGTCTGCTAATATTGCTAAAGTGGTAGTGTCTAATCATGCATCTAAGACCTAACCTACTGTCACGCCCTGACCGGGTGAACTCAGGTGTTTTGGGTCAGGGTGGTTTATGTTGGGTGGTTTTCCTGTGTTTGTTTTCTGTTTTGCGTTGGAGCCTTGTGTTGGCTCTATTGGGGAGTATTTCTATGTTGGTTTCTGTCTTCCCAATCAGAGACAGCTGTCGCTAGTTGTCTCTGATTGGGATCTCATTTAAGTTCATTTTCCCCCACGCTGTTCGTGGGGAATTGTATTTGCATTGCTGTCTGTTCAGCCTGTGAAACTGTCATCTGTCGTGTTTATTGTTTTTTTCGTGTACATCATATTTAAATAAAATGATGTGGAGCACGCAACCCGCTGCGTATTGGTCTGACAGTGATTTCGAGATATCTTCAGATGAAGGTGAAGAGCGTGACAGAATTCCCCACCGAACCAGGACCAAGCAGCGGGAGGAAAAGGAGCGCGAGAGATGGGCTCGCGAGGGAAAGGAGTTCTGGACCTGGGAGGAGATCATGTCGGGGAAAGGACCCTGGCGGACGGACTCCCAGGTCGAGGAGGAAAAGCCAGCCGGTAGACGGAGTCGCAGGCGGCGGTCGAGGAGGCCCGGAAAACAGCCCCAAGAAAATTTTTGGGGGGGGCTAATGGGGTGGTCCGGTAGGGCAGAGGAAGAGCCCAGACCACTGCTCTCGTGGGGGATGACGGCGGAGGAAGAGACGAGGATGAGGCAGTTGATTGAGGACCTGCAGAGGGAAGATCTGGAGGAGGAGCCCTGGTATGCGGAGTTGCGCGCTGTGTCGCCAGTGCGCCCGCACAGCCCAGTGCGTCCGGTGGACAGACCCAGCACATGCCGTGCTAAGATGGGAATCCAGCCGGGACGAGTGGCTAAACCAGCTCCACGCTACAGGTCACCTATACGTGTTCACAGTCCTGTCTGGCCCGTCCCTGCTCCCCGCACCAAGCCCACGGTGCGTGTCCACAGTCCTGTCCGGCCCGTCCCTGCTCCCCGCTCCAGGCCACGGGAAGCGGAGTTGCGCGGTGTGTCGCCAGTGCGCCCGCACAGCCCGGTACGTCCGGTGGACATGCCCAGCACATGCCGTGCTAGGATGGGCATCCAGCCAGGACGAGTGGCTAAACCGGCTCCACGCTTCAGGGCACCAGTACGTGTTCACAGTCCTGTCTGGCCCGTCCCTGCTCCCCGCACCAGGTTAGTGGTGCGTGTCCCCAGTCCTGTCCGGCCCGTTCCTGCTCCCCGCACCAGGTTAGTGGTGCGTGTCCCCAGTCCTGTCCGGCCCGTCCCTGCTCCCCGCACCAAGTCAGTGGTGCGTGTCCCCAGTCCTGTCCGGCCCGTTCCTGCTCCCCGCACCAGGTTAGTGGTGCGTGTCCCCAGTCCTGTCCGGCCCGTCCCTGCTCCCCGCACCAAGTCAGTGGTGCGTGTCCCCAGTCCTGTCCAGCCCGTCCCTGCTCCCCGCACCAGGTTAGTGGTGCGTGTCCCCAGTCCTGTCCGGCCCGTTCCTGCTCCCCGCACCAGGTTAGTGGTGCGTGTCCCCAGTCCTGTCCGGCCCGTCCCTGCTCCCCGCACCAAGTCAGTGGTGCGTGTCCCCAGTCCTGTCCGGCCCGTCCCTGCTCCCCGCACCAGGTTAGTGGTGCGTGTCCCCAGTCCTGTCCGGCCCGTTCCTGCTCCCCGCACCAGGTTAGTGGTGCGTGTCCCCTGTCCTGTCCGGCCCGTTCCTGCTCCCCGCACCAAGTCAGAGGTGCGTGTTCCCAGTCCTGTCCGGCCCGTTCCTGCTCCCCGCACCAGGTTAGTGGTGCGTGTCCCCAGTCCTGTCCGGCCCGTCCCTGCTCCCCGCACCAAGTCAGTGGTGCGTGTCCCCAGTCCTGTCCGGCCCGTCCCTGCTGCCCGCACCAAACCAGTGGTGCGTGTTCCCAGTCCGGCACGGCCCGGGTCCGGTCCACCGGTGCCCAATCCTGTTCCGGGCGACGGCTCCGCTCCAGAGCCTGGGCATGCCGCTCCACAGTGGTCCAGTCCGGGCCAGAGAGGTAGGGCTAAGGTGGAGGCGGGGGGGAGAACACGCCCGGGGCCAGAGCCTCCACCGAGGGTGAGGCGCCCACCCGGATTCCCCCCCCTAATAGACTTAAGTTTGGTGCGCCGGGAGTACGCACCGTTGAGGGGGGGGTACTGTCACGCCCTGACCGGGTGAACTCAGGTGTTTTGGGTCAGGGTGGTTTATGTTGGGTGGTTTTCCTGTGTTTGTTTTCTGTTTTGCGTTGGAGCCTTGTGTTGGCTCTATTGGGGAGTATTTCTATGTTGGTTTCTGTCTTCCCAATCAGAGACAGCTGTCGCTAGTTGTCTCTGATTGGGATCTCATTTAAGTTCATTTTCCCCCACGCTGTTCGTGGGGAATTGTATTTGCATTGCTATTCGTAGCCTGTGAAGCTGTTCGTTCATGGTATCGTTTATTGTTTTGCTGGTTCACCGTTCTAATAAAAATGATGATGAACCAAACCTCCGCTGCGCCTTGGTCCCTCTATAACGACGAACGTTACACCTACCCAACCTATTCCATAACACAATGGTGTTTCAAGGTTTTGTTTGGAATGAAAGGCACTTTGGGACACATTCTTACTTGAGAGCCGAATTCATACTAGGGACGGGCACTAGTACTAATCCAAGGAGTGTATTTGATTGCTAATAATAAAATACAAATACAAAGAATATACAAATTCTACTATTAAACAGGTTAAATGTATAAGCACTGACAAAATTACAAACTCTAAGTGTCAATTGTTTGTGGAGTGTGTCAAGTGCAGTGAAAATGTGTTACATTTCCTTATCAGAACAAGCAGAAATTACAGCATCCGACAGCATACCGTAAAATGTATTTTGCATTCAGCCCCGTTTCACACTGACATGAGAGTACTTGAAAACTCAAAAAATTATAATATGAGAGTACTCGAACATGGACATTCCTTCAAATGGCCATCCCTAATTTATACCTCAGATGATGTACAGTACAATAATACCTGCTTAAGGTTTGGAGCAGGAATCAGTTTCTCCAGTCTGGACAGGAACTCCCACACAAGAATCTGCAGTGTTGAGTCATACTTGGGGCCATACTCCTCTGGAAAAACATTCTGATAGACAGGAGAAGCAGATGACAGTAGAAAGTACATACAGTGCCTTCAGAAAGTATTCACAGCCCATTACCTTTCCCACATGTTGCTGTGTTACAGGATACATTTTAAATGGATTAAATGGAGAGAAAAAATTGTCACTGGCCTACACATAATACCTCATAATGCCAAAGTGGAACTTTTTATTTATTTGTAGAAATGACTTTAAAATGTAAATCTTTAATGTCTTGCATCAATAAGTAGTCAACCCCATTGTTAGGGCAAGCCTAAATGAGTAGAAATGTGCTTAACAAGTCATATAAGTTGCATGGACTCACTCTGTGTGCAGTAATAGTGTTTAACAGGATTTTATTATGACTACCTCATCTCTGGACCCCACACATATAATTATCTGTAAGGCCCCTAAGTCGACCAGTGAATTTCAAATATAGATTCAAACAAAGACCAGGGAGGTTTTCCAATGCCTCACAAAGATGGCACCTATTGGTAGGTGGGTAAAAATAAAAAGCAAACATTAAATATCCCTTTGAGAATGGTGAAGTTATTAATTACACTTTGGATGGTGTATCAATACACCCAGTCACTACAAAGATACAGGCGTCCTTCCTAACTAAGTTGCCGGAGAGGAAGGAAACACTTAGGGATTTCACCATGAGGCCAATAGTGACGTTAAAACAGTTACAGAGTTTTATTACCTGTTGGGGCTAGGGGGCAGTATTTGCACGGCCGGATAAAAAACGTACCCGATTTAATCTGGTTACTACTCCTGCCCAGTAACTAGAATATGCATATAATTAGTAGATTTGGATAGAAAACACTCTAAAGTTTCTAAAACTGTTTGAATGTGAATATAACAGAACTCATATGGCAGGCCAAAACCTGAGAAGATTCCATGCAGGAAGTGGAAATCTGATTTGTGGAATCACATTCAACACTTTGCCTATGAAACACACCGTGAGTTAGGATTCATTTAGCACTTCCTAAGGCTTCCACTAGATGTCAACAGTCTTTACAAAGTGGTTTGAGTCTTCTCCGGTAGAAACTGACTGAACGAGAGGCCTGGAAAGTTGGTCATAGGGGGAGGGCCATTACTACTATGACGCGGGCGCCCGTGGGTACCCTCTCGTTCCGAAACGTTTAGTATGACAATGCAATCGTCCGCCTTGAATATTATTGAAGTTCTGATTGAAAAAGGCCCTAAAGATTTATGTTATACAACGTTTGACATGTTTGAACAAACGTAAATATATATTTTTTGCACATTCGTGACGACAAGTCCCGCACGCCTCATACATTATGAGTAGCCTTCGGAACGCGCTAACAAGAAGGAGCTATTGGGACATAAATTATTAACTTTTTCGAACAAAACTACATTTGTTGTGGACCTGGGATCCCTGGAAGTGCCTTCTGATGAAGATAATCAAAGGTAAGGGAATATTTACAATAGTATATTTGATTTTAGATGGTTCCAAGATGGCGCTAACCCGTATCGCCTAGCCTATTTTTCTGAGCATAGCAACTCGTTTATTGCAAAGTGTGATTTCACAGTAAAGTTATTTTTAAATCTGGCAATGCGGTTGCATTCACGAGATGTTAATCTATAATTCTTTGAATGACAATATTAGATTTAACCAATGTTTTCGAATAGTAATTTTGTAAATTTTAGCGCTGATTCACCGGAAGCATTTGAGGGAAAATATTTTCTGAACATCACGCGCCGATGTAAAATGCTGTTTTTATATATAAATATGAACTTTATCGAACAAAAGAATGCATGTATTGTGTAACATGATGTCCTAGGAGTGTCATCTGATGAAGATTGTCAAAGGTTAGTGCATAATTTTTGCTGGTTTTCTGCTTTTGGTGACGCCTGTCTTTGCATTGAAAATAGCTGTGTGTAATGTTTTGTCAATGTACTGTCCTAACATAATCTAACTTTATGCTTTTGCCGTAAAGCCTCTTTGAAATCGGACAACGTGGTTGGATTAAGGAGGTGTTTATCTTTCAAATGGTGTAAAATAGTTGATTGTTTGAGAACTTGAAATTATTAGATTTTTGCTATCTTGTCAAGCAATCCCGTTACCGGGATGAGAACGGGAAGGGGTCCCATAGAGGTTAATGGCTGTGATAAGAGAAAACTGAGGATGGATCAACAACATTGTATTTACTCCACAATACTAACCTAATTGACAGAGTGAAAAGAAGAAAGCCTGTATAGAATAAAAAATATTCAAAACATGCATCCTGTTGTAACAAGGCACTAAAGTACAGTGGTTTCTCCTTTAGAAGTTGTAAGCTTATGCCGCGGGATTTAGAGGTAATTTGTGGTTTAGTACGGTACCCTGCGCCACCACTTCATTGCTCCAGAACAGCGCAAGGGGGAGTTAGAGCACTGATTATGCTTTTGGGTCCTATTGTGTCTCTAACTGACATGAACCTAAATAGAAACTGATAATTGTGCATGACTTCAGTATTACTTATTAAAACTGTTGTTACACTAAGGTTTTTAATATTTTATTTTGTTAGGATTATTTTCCTCTTACTGTAGTACTGTATGCCACTCCCGACCAGTCACATTGTACGTGCTGAGTGGCGCAACGGTCGAAGACACTGCATAGCAGTGCAAGCTGTGTTGCTACAGATGCTGGTTCAATACCCGTGCCGGCCTCGACTGGGAGACCCATGAGATGACTATAGGTTTTTGGTTTTTCTCCCTCTAAAACAGAGATAAATCATTCTGAATAACAAACTGGCTTTATGGTTACAATAAAGAATGTAAATTAGTAACAATGTCTCACCCCATGTTCAAGAATGGCCTTTTTCTCGCTCTTTTACGTTATTTGAAAACAAAATCATCTCCAAAATATTTAAGGGGCATTGCACTAATAATGGTGCTGACTAGGGAAATGTTCCCGCTGTTCTGTTCTTTTTGCCAGTCAGCACGTTCAAACTAAAACAATGTAAATAACAATAGCATCTTTATACTTTCATTAAAAAAATTATTATAAAAATACCTTTTCAAAATGCCAATGTTTATTTAGATATGGAGCCATAACGAATTACTATGGGAATAAATATCACTGAATTACAGAAATATCCTCCATATGTAATTATTGGAGGAGAGTCATGTTATGTTTTTCGATATACTGTAGGCCTACCGTAGCCGACATGAGTCTCACTAGTGTTGAGTAATGTGCTGTTAAAAGTGGTGTAGGTTTTATTTATTTAAAGAGCATATTGAAGTTAAAAGCAATAGCCTACAACTATTTTAACACAGTTTCGTGCTGCTCTGAGACAAGCATAGGGACTGGTCTTGATAAATCAATGAGATTTCTATTTTCATTGAATCTCCGTTTGGGTATTGGTTAGACTAGAATTAGAAAATTAGGGTGTAGAAATGTTATGCTCTTAGTGTAACCTTTATTTAACTAGGCAAGTCAGTTAAGAACAAATTCTTATTTACAAAGGACAGCCTACTCCTTCCTCCCCGCCGAGGAATTGAACGCTGGTCTCTGCAGGACACTGGATTCTTTAGCTAAATAGCCCAGTGCTGTACTCCCAACCGTCACATTGTACAGCGCCATATTTTCTGTTCCATCCTAACGGAAATCCAGAGGGTTTTTCATTTTTCTTGGAATAGAAACACCATAATATTAATCAAATGAATCCCAAACTCTAAAAGTAACTGGAAAGGTAGATACAAATTATTTGTGACATTGTGGTTACAATAAAGAATGTAAACAAGATGTAAACAAGATGCTGTGTTTTTATTTACAGTAGTGATGAACAGCTGGTGACATTTTGAAAACAGGTTTTCAAACACTTGTAGCCCGATTATCAGGACAATAGACTCTTTATAGCCCAGCTACTGTAGGTGTGACCTTCCCCCTACCTGTAACGTATTCGATGCTTAAGTACTCTGAAGTGTTACATTTCTAACTCAAAACAGCAGTACAGTATTTCTTCATCAACATCTTTATGCTTTCGTTAATAAAATAATGATGAAAATAGTCTTTCAAAATGCTGATGTTTATTTAGCTTTGGATCCATAACGAATTACTATGGGAATAAATATCAGTGAATTACAGAAATACTGGAACAAAGTTGTCTAATGAAGGTAAACAAATTGTTGCTTACTGGAAAATACTCTTTCAAACACAGTCACGTTGTACAGCGCCATTATGGCTATTAGCAGGGCTCTATTTTGGCCTTTATAGGCACGCACAATTGGCCCAGCGTTTCTCTCCCTCTAAAAACATAAATAAATGTTTTGGCCTTTACAAATATTATTTTGGGATTTATTCAGATTACAATTGCTCTCTTTTGTTTTTTTGAAAACAAAATAACATCCAAAATATCGTTATATATTATCACATTGATGACACAGTCATGTAGCCTAGTGGTTAGAGTGTTGGACTAGTAACCGCAAGGTTGCAAGTTCAAACCCCTGAGCTGACAAGCTACAAATCTGTCATTCTGCTCCCAAACAGGCAGTTAACCCACTGTTCCTAGGCAGCCATTGAAAATAAGAATTTATTCTTAACTGACTTGCCTAGTTAAATAAAGGTAAAATAAAGCTGAGTGACTCACTCATTCATGGATTTGGATCAAAATAAGTACCAACATTCTTTCTGATAAGTCTTTAATAAAGAAATGTTTTGGTTATCCTGACCTGGATACCATGTACAGTATTATAGTAGCCCATTACGGGCTATTAGCAGGACAATATATCTTTACCAACACCTCTCTGTATTTTGATACTTTGTGGATGGGGGCTCCTGCAGTGAAAAATGCATTGTTACAGAGGTTCGACACCTGTGCCGGCCGCCACTGGGAGACCCATGAGGTGGCTTTTGGTTTTAATTTTAGAATCCTTCAACATAGTGACAAATCAAATTTTTCAAATTTCAATAGCTCTT
Organism: Salmo trutta; assembly: GCF_901001165.1. Classification (NCBI taxonomy): domain Eukaryota; kingdom Metazoa; phylum Chordata; class Actinopteri; order Salmoniformes; family Salmonidae; genus Salmo; species Salmo trutta. The sequence continues at coordinate 37,086,410 of NC_042977.1, read as the reverse complement.
TAACCATTAGTCCTAAAACGTTCAAAACTGGTTCTAGCTTTTTGTTGGTTTACATCTCACACCATTTTAAATTATTTATTTTGAAATTCAATAGCATCTTGGTCATGTGACCCATACACCTCAAACAAGGTTCATAATGTACTCAGTGGGCCTACACATTGGACACCCTTTTGTTTGTCTATTTGCATCTCATGAGATTTTACGAGAATTTTTGATAGATTCAAATTTCAACAGCCCCTTAGTCTTATGACCTACGACCCTCAAACAACTTTCAGAATATCCACTGAGTAGCCGTATATGTAGCACAACCTTTTGTTTTAATTTAGAATCCTCCAATCCTCTATATTAAATTATTGGCGGAGAGTCACGTCACGTTTTTAGATATACTGTAGGACTACCGTAGGCAACATGAGTCTCACTAGTGTTGAGTAATGTGCTGTTAAACGTGGTGTAGGTCTTATTTATTTAAAGAGCATGTTGAAGTTAGAAGCAATAGGATTTAGCACCGTTTGGCGCTACTCTGAGACAAGCATGGGGACTGGTCTTGATAAATACAATTTGATTTGTATTTTCACTTAATCTCAGTTTGGGTATTGGTTAGACTAGAATTAGAAAATGAGGGTGCAGAAATGTTATGCTCTTAGTGTAACCTTTATTTTACTAGGCAAGTCAGTTAAGAACAAATTCTTATTTACAAGGACAGCCTACTACTTCCTCCACGTCGGGGAATTGAACCCCAGTCTCCCGCGTGCCCTGCCCGCACGACACAGGGATTCTTTAACTAAATAGCCCAGTACTGTACTCCCGACAGTCACGTTGTACAGCGCCATAACGGAAACTCAGAGGGCTTATCATTTTTCTTGGAATAGAAACACCATAATATCAAATTAATTAAGCAAGTACCAGTCAAAAGTTTGGACACACCTACTCATTCCAGGGTTTTTCTTTATGTTTTACTATTTTCTACATTGTAGAATAATAGTGAAGACATCACAACTACGAAATAGCACATATTGAATCAGTTAAGAACAAATTCTTATTTACAAGGACAGCCTACTCCTTCTTCTCTGTCGGGGAATTGAACTCCGGTCTCCCGCATTCTCTATTACAGCCATTATTGAAGGCTATCAAATGCTTCTCAAAGATGGTGGTCAAACTAGCACTAACTAGCATTAATGGTACCAGTGGTTCACACTTAAATAACGTGCCATAGAATTCTGTGGCAACATGCAAGCTGCGCCACAGCATGCTGCAACTTTTAAAGGAATATAATACCACTGTAATAATGTACAAAATTGCCTCAGTAATTCACTTTTTTTCCTGAAAACAAAGTGTTACGTTTGGGGCAAATCCAATAGAACACATTACCGAGTACCACTCTCTGTATTTTCAAGCATAGGTGGTGTTATGGGTATGCTTGTAACTGTAAAGAAATGTGGAGTTTTTCAGAATAAAAAAAAAACGGAATGGAGATAAGCACAGGCAAAATCCTAGAGGAAAACCTGGTTCAGTCCGCTTTCCACCAGACACTAAGAGATTAATTCACCTTTCAGCAGGATAATAACCTAAAACACAAATCTACACTGGAGTTGCTTAACAAGAAGACAGTGAATGTTGAGTAAGTGGACGAGTTACAGTTTTGACTTAAATCTACTTGAAAATCTATGGCAAGACCTGAAAATGGTTGTCAAGCAATGATCAACGACCAATTTGACAGAGCTTGAAGAATGTTAAAAAAAAAATTACATTTATATTTGTTTCCATAGTCACCAATTACATTTAATCTGCAACATATTCTTACATTTAAAATAGATCAAGCAATGGCAAAAACAAATCTACATCACAATTTACAGTAATTGTTTCATAATTCACTCACAGACATTACATGCATAGAAAGACTGGGACACGGAGTATATAAAGGCCCATTGTTTTATTTGATTAATAAGAGTGGTGGGATGGGGTAGATCCTCATCAAGGATCTCTGAGCACAGAAGGCGATCTGGAGCCTTGTGGCCCTCTTGAAGAGTCATGTGATGGGTCAGATCTGCAGAAAAGACATTCAGCACATTACACCTTAATCAATAATGCGATTTTAAAAGCTAACTATAAAAGGATATTACTGAAGAAACTTTGTGGACTCAGCTGGCTAAAAGTATTTCCTTGGTACTAGTTGAAAATGTTTGTGACAGTTATAGCTTAGAGATGTCTTCAACAAATAGCAACTTGCTCATATACAGTACCTGTCAAAATTTTGGGACACACCTACTCATTCCAGGCTTTTTCCTTATTTTTACTATTTTCTACATTGTAGAATAATAGTGAAGACATCAAAACTATGAAATATCACACATGGAATCATGCAGTAAACAAAAAAGTGTTAAACAAATCAAAATTTATATTTGAGATTCTTCAAAGTAGCAACCCTTTGCCTTGCCAGCTTTGCACACTCTTGGCATTCTCTCAACCAGGTTCATGAGGTAGTCACCGGAACGCATTTCAAATAACAGGTGTCTTGTTAAAAGTTAATTTGTGGAATTTCTTTCATTCTTAACGCGTTTGAGCCAATCAGTTGTGTTGTGACAAGGTAGTGGTGGTATACAAAAGATAGCCCTACATGGTAAAAGACCAGGTCAATGTTATGGCAAGAACAGCTCAAATAAGCAAAGAGAAATGACAGTCCATCATTACTTTAAGACATGAAGGTCAGTTAAATTGGAAAATGTCAAGAACTTTGAAAGTTTCTTCAAGTGCAGTCGCAAAACCCATCAAGCTCTATGATGAACATTGGCTCTCATGAGGACCGCCACAGGAAAGGAAGACCCAGAGTTACCTCTGCTGCAGAGGATAAGTTCATTAGAGTTACCAGCCTCAGGAATTGCAGCCCAAATAAATGCTTCACAGAGTTCAAGTAACAGACACATCTCAACATCAACTGTTCAGAGGAGACTGTGTGAATCAGGCCTTCATGGTCAAATTGCTGCAAAGAAACCACTACTAAAGGACACCAATAAGAAGAAGAGACTTGCTTGGGCCAAGAAACACGAGCAATAGACATTAGACAGGTGAAATCTGTCCTTTGGTCTGATGAGTCCAAATGTGAGATTTTTGGTTCCAACCTGTCTTTGTGATACACAGAGTAGGTGAACAGATGATCTCTGCATGTGTGGTTCCCACTGTGAAGCACGGAGGAGGCGTGATGGTGTGGGGGTGCTTTGCTGATGACACCGTCAGTGATTTATTTAGAATTCAAGGCACACTTAACCAGCATGGCGACCACAGCATTCTGCAGCTATACGCCATTCCATCTTGATTGCACTTAGTGGAACAATAATTTGTTTTTCAACAGGACAATGACTCAACACACCTCCAGGCTGGGTAAGGGCTATTTGACCAAGAAGGAAAGTGAAGGGAGATCTGCATCAGATGACCTGGCCTCCACAAATCACCCAACCTCAACCCAAATGAGACCATTTGGGATGAGTTGGACCGCAGAAAGAAGAAAAAGCAGCCAACAACTGCTCAGAATATGTGGGAACTCCAAGACTGTTGGAAAAGCATTCCAGGTGAAGCTGGTTGAGAGAATGCCAAGAGCATGCAAAGCTGTCATCAAGGCAAAGGGTGGCTACTTTGAAGAATACTTTTTTGGTTACTATATGATTCCATATGTGTTATTTCATAGTTTTGATGTCTTCACTATTATTCTACAATGTACAAAATAGTACAAATAAATAAAAACCCTTGAATGAGTAGGTGTGTCCAAACTTTTGACTGGTACTGTACATACTTTGCCTCCTCCTCCACCACGGCGGTCACGGGCATATTTTAAGACTTTCCAGAGGGCCTGCAACACATTAACCTCTTGAGTTTTCCGACACTTACTGTATGCATAGAAAAAGAAGAAAATAAATGAATGATTGGCATAATTTGGGCATGCAGGACACGACAGAACAGTAACGTACAGTAAAATATGTTTAACAGTCAGAATCTACTAAGAGTAAGGCAAAGGCATGTTTACTCTTCTGTCCCTTCATATTGAAGTGAGACATTAATTCATTGGTCAACAATCTGAAACATTTTTAAGAAAGAGGATATCAAAATTAGACAGTAGTTGGATAATTACCATTTTTAACTCATCTCTAAATAGTAAAGTTTTGCTTAATCCGAATTCAAGTTGTAATATTCAAACAACTTTTTATATAACACACCGCTCCAAAATCCTGTGGACTAATTTCCCGGACAGAGGTTCCCCCAATTGAGGACAGCTTGCTAGTCTTAAACAAAGAAAGCTAAATACAACAATGTAAGTATGTGTAGGAGGCAATAGAAACCAATAAAATATTATTTTGTTCAAAAGTTGTGTGCATCATATCATTCTTGCAACAAACATTGTTAGAAATGGGTGTAATTCCAAATCTCTTCCTCTTCTTTGCAACTGCACACGTGTGAGTTTGTGTTGAATCAGGACTCATGGGTTGTGCACCTGAAAAAAAAGGTGAGTTAAAATAGGATTTGATTTGCTTTACAAATGTATATTATTGCTATACGGCTGCTAGAATCCTGAGTAGAACCCAAAAATTTGATCATATTACTCCAGTGCTAGCCTCCCTACACTGGCTTCCTGTTAAGGCAAGGGCTGATTTCAAGGTTTTACTGCTAACCTACAAAGCATTACATGGGCTTGCTCCTACCTATCTTTCCGATTTGGTCCTGCTGTACATACCTACACGTACGCTACGGTCACAAGACGCAGGCCTCCTAATTGTCCCTAGAATTTCTAAGCAAACAGCTGGAGGCAGGGCTTTCTCCTATAGAGCTCCATTTTTATGGAATGGTCTGCCTACCCATGTGAGAGATGCAGACTCGGTCTCAACCTTTAAGTCTTTACTGAAGACTCATCTCTTCAGTAGGTCCTATGATTGAGTGTAGTCTGGCCCAGGAGTGTGAAGGTGAACGGAAAGGCTCTGGAGCAACGAACCGCCCTTGCTGTCTCTGCCTGGCCGGTTCCCCTCTCTCCACTGGGATTCTCTGCCTCTAACGCTATTACGGGAGCTGAGTCACTGACGTGGTCTTCCTGTCTGGGTTAATGCCCCCCCTTGGGTTGTGCCGTGGCGGAGATCTTTGTTGGCTATACTCGGCCTTGTCTCAGGATGGTAAGTTGGTGGTTGAAGGTATCCCCCTCTTGTGGTGTGGGGGCTGTGCTTTGGCAAAGTGGGTGGGGTTATATCCTTCCTGTTTGGCCCTGTCCGGGGGTATCTTCGGATGGGGCCACAGTGTCTCCTGACCCCTCCTGTATTTATGCGTCGGGGGACTAGGGTCAGGCTGTTATATCTGGAGTATTTCTCCTGTCTTATCCGGTGTGAATTTAAGTCTCTCTCTCTCTCTCTCTCTCCCCCCCCCCCCCAGGACCATGCCTCAGGACTACCTGGCATGATGACTCCTTGCTGTCCCCTGTCCATGCTGCTGCTCCAGTTTCAACTGTTCTGCCTGCGGCTATGGAACCCTGACCTGTTCACCGGACGTGCTACCTGTCCCAGACCTGCTGTTTTCAACTCTCTAGAGACAGCAGGAGCGGTAGAGATACTCTCAATGATCGGCTATGAAAAGCCAACTGACATTTACTCTTGAGGTGCTGACTTGTTGCACCCTCGACAACTACTGTGATAATTATTTGACCATGCTGGTCATTTATGAACATCTTGGGCATGTTCTGTTATAATCTCCACCCAGCACAGCCAGAAGAGGACTGGCCACCCCTCATAGCCTGGTTCCTCTCTAGGTTTCTTCCTAGGTTTTGGCCTTTCTAGGCAGTTTTTCCTAGCTACTGTGCTTCTACACCTGCATTGCTTGCTGAAAAAAGTTAATGATCATTAGCATAGCTAATACAAACCTAACCTTTACAAAGTTGGTTGGTAGGAATCTGAAGATCAGAGTATCAAAACGAAGAAACAAACAACTTACTGTCAATTACTATTGATTTAAGGAGGAGTGGTTCTGCTCTCTCCTTTACCTGGGATGTGGCAGAATAGGTCACTGGTAATTGAGTGGGTGGCCAGGCACTGCTGTAGAGGCCATGCATCAGGTCATTGACATGTTTCAGGAACTGTAAAGACAAATCATGATTAGCCATTACCCAAGGTCTTCACGAAGTTAGACATAGCCTAGCAAGTGCATTGACTATGTTGCACCTCAGCAATCCGGCAGACAGGCTCTCTCTCTCCAGCTATGTTTTGCTGTCTATTTGCATTTCTTAAATCAGCAGACTGGATAACTTCTATACTCATTCCCTTTGTTCCCTCCTCCAACCTTCCATCCAAGCTAGAGTTTCCTGCAAAAAGAGAACCAAGAATTGAAAAAGGCAGTTTAGAGGTGTAACGTTAGAATGAGTGTTGAGGAGGAGCAGGGACAGGCAAAATGTATCATATTGTCAAATGAAATATACACAAAAATATCTCTGATGAATCAAGAAAGTCTAAACATCTATATTGGGGGTACACGTTTCAAGAATTAGGCTAGCTTACCGTCTCACAATGTTGACAATCTTTTCTTTAAAGTATTGTGGTCATAATCATCATCTCTTCCCCCTCTCTCTCACAGAACACACACTCATAGCTAGCATGACAATGTTGACATGACAATGTTTTCAAGTTATGGTGATCATCATCTCTCACGCACACACGCAGAGAACACACACATTTACTTTCATTAACTAAACATATATCAAAATGTTAGCTAGCTAGACCCAACGCCTACAAAAGGTAAAATGAAAACTTACCATGTCCATGGAGATTAGCCAGAGAGCTAACGTTAGACAGCTAGTTAGCTAAAATTAGCCAGCTAATTTAGCTAGCTAGCAAATCTTTCCTTGACGTTCTTCTCCCCAACAAACCACTGCTTCAATTACAAAAGTAAAACAACAATGTAGGAGAACAGGGACTACCACAGCAGGCAAATCTTTGTTTTTTTGTTTAAATTTCAAGAAACTGTTGTTGTTTTCCAACTGTGTTGTTGTGTAGCCTACTGTGTTGTTGTGTAGCCTATTGGGCGCGCTGTCCCAACTAACATGGAATGTTGACCTATGCGCTCGCGTAGGCTGCGCTGAGATCTATTGCTGTGCATGAAGCACAGATTCCAATCCAAGTTTTAGCTGGAACTGATATGCCTACCTCCTAATTTAGCTACTGAAATTAAAATGCAACTACAGCACACATTGTTAATTGTTTAAAAGCTTTAAGGAAAAATATTAGTCATATTATCTGGGTCAAATTCAGGTGCAATCATTTTGGACCAATTATTGATTGAACATTTTTTTAAATAAAAATAGGGTTTTGTAAATCCTGGTGGATTGTAGTAGGATATTGAAATAAAAGACATAGGCCTACATGTTATTTGTTAGTCATAATAGAACATCAAAACAGCATTCAGTGGAACAGAAGAAAATGTGCAGCACAATAAACAGTACAATTAGTTAACACAGACAAAAGATTACCTTTAGAAAGCCAACACACACAGCAAGCTACCAGATATCATTCATTAAACAACCATTATTTCATTGTTCCGCAGTTTTACTGCATTTTAACAGCAGTGCCATTTTTTAAGGGTATCTTGTATTATTGTGCATTGTTTGTCTTACATGCTGGTAGCCTAGAACAAATGTTAAGGAAGTGAATGTGCACTTTTCAATTGGGTGGACTGCAACTACAAAAAACAAAGCCTTTAGTGAAAGCAAAAGCATTTATAGTATCGGATATTCTCTAAAGTAGGTACAATCTCAGATAGCTATAGGACCATAGAGACTGTCATAAATATTTTTCATGGCGCCAAAAAGACGTAATGTAGAAGACGTCTTAATCTGGTTGTGATCTGGTTATGATGTCCAGACCAGATTTCAACCAGTAAAAGATGTCATTATTACATTTTATGCCCACTGGGTAGAGATTTACCCGAAAACACTCATAGCTATAATCAATGCCAAAGGTGCTTCTACAAAGTATTGACTCAGGGGTTATGAATACTTATGTAAATGAGATATATATGTAGTTTAATTTTCAATGCATTTTCAATAAATGTACAAAAATGTCTAAAAAACATGTTTTCACTTTGTCATTATGGGGCATTGTGTGTAGATGGGTGTGGAAAAAAACAACTATTTAATACATTTTGAATTCAGGATATAACAACAAAATGTGGAATAGGTCAAGGGGTATGAATACTTTCCGAAGGCACTGTACATACATACAGAAATAGTGAATAACATAAGCCTGCAAATACGGTTGTTGGTTTGCAATCTATGGCTAAAAAATTGGTTTCGTTGAAATGAACAGCTCACTCATTATGATTCTCGCACCAGGTTGGACACGGAAGCAGTGAAATGCAATCATGTCACTTTTCCCCAGCATGTTATGACACTGACCTGAAAGAAGAGTTCCCTCTCCTCTGGCTGCTCTAGTAGGGTTTCAATCAGCTTCATGAAGCTGGCCTCTGATGCTTCCACCTTTGGATCTGAAACCTGCAGCAATAATGCACAGTGGGTAAGTAAAACGAACCATAGGCTAACAAGACTTCCTATACACTGTTGATCTACTGAATTTAGACATTTAGCAAATATACTTTACAGGCTTACATACTGAGTCTTTTGAGGCAAATGTGGGAATAAAACCCACATTATAAGCACCATGTTTCATGTTACAAGGACCACACTACTACCAACAGAGCTATTAGAATGAAGGTTCCTTCTCCGAGCATTCCTCACCTCTCCCTTCTGATTGGAGACACAGCTCCTTATCCTGTTCAGGTGTGGCTGGACAGTATCAGGGCGACACAGCTCATCATCACAGCGACACAACTCCAGAACCAGCTGTCAATCAAATGAGAATTGATCAAAAATGGCAGCAGGTGTGTGTGTGTATGTGTGATTGTTGAGTTCAATGTTTAAGTAGGATGAGGTTGCACTTATCAAATGTAAATCTCGCATTTTCCTAGGGCTGGCACAGTAATTGTATAATCGTGTAACCGACTATTACGGATGAAGGCCGTCATGTAAATAAAATAACTATCGTAAGCGTTTTAATAAAAATAAAAACTTTTTTTATCAACTTCATTTTGAAGTGGACAAACTTTACCTAAATATAGTAAAATAAAAGTAAGCATGGTTCACATCTAACAGCCGATATAAGGAAAGACGAGAGGACACAAAAATAGCCCGTTTTAGAATTTAGTGTTGTAGGGCAGATAGCCTACTGGTTAAGAGTGGGGGGCCAGTATTTTTATTTATTAAGGATCCCCATTAGCTGCTCTTCCTGGGGTCCAGCAACTTTAAGGAAGTTATATAGAATAAAAAATATTACATGACATAACACATTAATTGTGTGGCCTCAGGCCACTACTCTACTACCACATATATACAATCCATGTGTATGTGTGTGTATAGTGCGTGTGTTAGCATGTGCATGCCTGTGCCTGTGTGTGTCTTTTCACAGTCCCCGCTGTCCCATAAGGTGGGTTTTTACCTGAGGGTTTTTGTAGCAGAAAGGTTGCTGGTTTGAATCCCCTAGTTGCCCAGGTGAAAAATCTGTCGATGTGCCCTGGAGCTAGGGCTGGGTGGTATACCATATGTGCTGGTATTGATGCACAGACTGGTTTGGGTTTTTACTTTACCTTCTATAACGGTATTTGAATGTTTGGCTTGTTAAATGTGATACGCCGTGTGTAACATCCATTTTTATAGTTTACTTCGCTACTTGAGTCATCTCTCTCCGCTCTCTCTCCATACCACTTTCCACACGGACTTTGCCCTGCCCCGTCACTCATGGAGCGCATTTATAGTTCCTCGACCCCGAGACACTTGCGTTCAGTCTGCATGGTCAATGCAGCACATGCAACAATGTTGATGACAACGATGCTGTTTTCACTTTGCTTCTTAATATAAATCCACTAGCGTTCTATAATTCAACTATTTGTTTGTGTTTATTACATCTGCAAAATGGCTCAACAGCTAGTTTGCCTTTTCTTAGCAAGTTTGGTTTACATCTTGTTAATGCTAATCTCTAGTTAGCTGGCTAGCTAGCTAATAAAATTTACTGAGTTACAGGTAACTTAATTAGCAATACAGCCTGATAATTGGAAACACTTAACACTTTGGTCCCTACCGTCACAATAACCCCTCTCTGGCATTTTAATTTGTTGTCGTGGCAACACTGTACTCAAAGCACCCACTATTATATTTTAACTATAGAATTAGAATAATCATTCTATTTCCATGATTCCAACAGCTCACCCAAGTGTTTTGCTCTAAATCGCAAGTCAAACATTTTATAAAAAATTCTAGATTGTTTGCCCATATCGTGTAGCCCTATGTGGCAGTATGGAAATTATCTCAAATGAGTGGAGGAAATGCAGAAATTTATGAAAATGCTGAAATTATTTTTGGGTTGAATTGAACAGTATAAAACAATCAGAATAGAGATATACTTTCTAAGGGATTTCAATGGGTCTGTGTTGCCACCCTAGGGTTATGCACTACTCACTACTTTTATTATTAAAAAATATAAAAAATGAAATACCATCATACCGTAAAACATTGTTTAAATAACGTGATATAATATTTTGTCCATGTCGCCCAGCCATACCTTGAGCAAGGCAGTAAACCTTAATTTCTCCTGTAAGTCGCTATGGATAAGTGTGTCTGCTAAATGACTAAAATCCAGTGGTGTAAATTACTTAAGTAAAAATATTTTAAAGTATTACTTAAGTGTTTCTGAGGGGTATCTGTACTTTACTATTTATATTTTTGACAACTTTCACTTCACTACATTTCTAAAGAAAATCATGCACTTTTTACTCCATACCCTGACACCAAAAAGTACTGAGAGGGATTTTTATAATAAATTAATGCAATTTAAACTAGTGTGGGCACAGTGCCACTTGAAACCCAGTGGTGTAAAGTACTTAAGTAAAAATACCCTAAAGTAGTACTTTAGTCATTTTTTGGGGGCATCTATACTTAAACTTCACTAATTATATTTTTGACAAGTTTTACTTTTACTCCACTACATCCCTAAAGAAAATAATGTACCTTCGACTCCATTCCCTGACACCCAAAAGTACTTGTTACATTTAGAATGCTTAGCAGGACAGAAAATGGTCCAATTCAAAAGAACATCCCTGGTCATTGTCTGAGTGTGACCCTGGCTATCCGTAAATGTAAAAAAATACAAGAAAATTGTGCCGTCTGGTTTGCTTAATTTACTTTTGATACTGAAGTATATTTTATCAACTACATTTACATTTGTTAATTTACTAAATTTCAAACCAAATACTTTTTGACTTTTACTCAAGTAGTATTTTACTGGGTGACTTTCACTTTTACTTGAGTCATTTTCTATTAAGGCATCTTTACTTTTACTCAAGTATGAGATTGAGTACTTTTTCCACCACTGCTAAAATGTAAATGTTAACAAAAAAAACAGCTGACTGAGTGAAGATAGCCAGGCATTTAGATGCCATGATTATTTTCATCATTGTGTCAAGAGATATAGTACTAAAACACTTGAGTGTCTTCCTTGATCCTAGGTCCTGGCAGAGTTGTGCAGACTGAGGACAACTGAGCTTTGGAGGAATATGCAGATTTAAAGAGAAGTCCATCATTTGCTTTCTAATGATCATGATCTTTTCCTCAAAGAAGTTCATGAATTTATTACTGCTGAAGTGAAAGCCATCCTCTCTTGGGGAATGCTGCTTTTTAATTAGCTTTGCAACAGTATCAAAAATACATTTCCGATTGTTCTTATTTTCCTCAATTAGGTTGGAAAAATGGGATGATCGAGGAGCAGTGAGGGCTCTTCGATACCGCACGGTACTGTCTATTCCAAGCTAGTCGGAAGACTTCCAGTTTGGTGTGGCGTCATTTCCATTCCAATTTTCTGGAAGCTTGCTTCAGAGCTCGTGCATTTTCTGTATACCAGGGAGCTAGTTTCTTATGACAAATGTTTTTAGTTTTTAGGGGTGCATCTGCATCTAGGGTATTGCGCAAGGTTAAATTGAGTTCCTCAATTAGGTGGTTAACTGATTTTTGTCCTCTGACGTCCTTGGGTAGGCAGAGGGAGTCTGGAAGGGCATCAAGGAATCTTTGGGTTGTCTAAGAATTTATAGCACGACTTTTGATGCTCCTTGGTTGGGGTCTGAGCAGATTATTTGTTGCGATTGCAAACGTAATACATTGGTGGTCCGATAGTCCAGGATTGTGAGGAAAAATATTAAGATCCACAACATTTATCCCATGGGACAAAACTAGGTCCAGAGTATGACTGTGGCAGTGAGTAGGTCCGGAGACATGTTGGACAAAACCCACTGAGACGATGATGGCTCCGAAAGCCTTTTGGAGTGGGTCTGTGGACTTTTCCATGTGAATATTAAAGTCACCAAAAATTAAAAATACTATTAAAGTCACCAAGATTGAGTCCGTTTCCATGGTAACATGGACTCTTACAACTTTGTTGATCCTTGTTGTTGCAAATGAGTATCATGAAATACACGCACTCATGTCTGAAGCAAAACATTTTCAACGGAAACCATTTACTCCAAACGTAAAATGGTTCGAAGCCACTTATGTGTTGTCTTGGCTGTGTGCTTAAGGTCGTTGTCCTGTTGGAAGGTGAACCTTCGCCCCAGTCTGAGGTCCTGAGCGCTCTGGAGAAGGTTTTCATCAACGATCTCTCTGTACTTTTCTCCGTTCATCTTTCCCTCAATTCTGACTAGTCTCCCAGTCCCTGCCGCTGAAAAACATCCCCACAGCATGATGCTGCCACCACCATGCTTCACCGTAGGGATGGTGCCAGGTTTCCTTCAGACATGACGCTTGGCATTAAGATCAAAGAGCTCAAACTTGGTTTCATCAGACCAGAGAATCTTGTTTCTCATGGTCTGAGAGTCCTTTAGGTGCCTTTTGGCAAACTCCAAGCAGGCTGTCATGTGCCTTTTACTGATGAGTATCTTCCACCTGGTCACTTTACCATAAAGGCCTGATTGGTGGAGTGCTGCAGAGATGGTTGTCCTTCTGGAAGGTTCTCCCATCTCCACAGAGGAACTCTGGAGCTCTGTCAGAGTGACCATCGGTTCTTGGTCACCTCCCTGACTAGGGCCCTTCTCCCAGGATTGCTCAGTTTGGACGGGCGGCCAGCTGTAGCAAGAGTCTTGGTGGTTCCAAACTTCTTCCATTTAAGAATAATGAAGGCCACTGTGTTCTTGGGGACCTTCAATGCTACAGACATGTTTTGGTAACCTTCCTCAGATCTGTGCCTCAACACAATCCTGTCTCTGAGCTCTACAGACAATTCCTTCGACCTCATGGCTTGGTTTTTGCTCTGACATGCACTGTCAAATGTGGGATCTCATATAGACAGGTGTGTGCCAAATCATGTCCAATCAATTAAAATTTACCACTGGTGGAATACAATGAAGTTGTAGAAACATCAAGGATTATCAATGGAAACAGGATGAATGGAGCTCAATTCCGAGTCTCATAGGAAAGGATCTGAATACTTTTGTAAATAAGGTATCTATTTATTTTTTTATTGAAAAAATATCTAAAAACCCATTTTCATTTTGTCATTATGGGGTATTGTGTGTAGATTGATGAGGATTTTTATTTGTTTAATCCTTTCAGGAATAAGGCTGTAACATAACAAAATGTTGAAAAAGGGAATGGGTCTGAATTAGGGATGCACGATATATCGGTGAACATATCAGAAACAGACAATTTTAGCTAAAAATTCCAACATCTGTCTCGGCTGATGTATAGTTCAACGCTGATGTACCTAACCGATGTCAAAGCTGACGTGGACACCTATATAAACGTAAGTACATGACGTAATGATGCCAAGTAAAATTTTGCGCTGTACATGCAGCACAGCATTCCTAACCTAGCCCACAATGTCTGCTGTGTACATCGAGCAGTCATTTGAAAGAGTAACAAAATTAAGGCGAGACAACTCAAAGGCGAAATCCATTAATAAAGCCAAGAAAACAGAATTAATTTCCCTTGACAATCAACCATTCTCTGTTGTGGGTGATGTTGGCTTTCGCCGACTGGTTGAGCACCGGCACACATCACCAAGTGCGCTATTTTTCAGATGTTGCCCTACTGGAGTTACACAGTAATAGCGTCACTGCTATTAGCGTCACAACATGCATACTATGGAACACCATTTGGGTCTTTGCGTATCAAAAAAAAATACAGAGCTGTACAAAAAAAGTCCGCAAACAAGCAAACACCGGCCATGAACAATGTGTTTACAATAGCGCGTTGGTAAAAAAGCATCATTTCTTCGACCGCAATATCTGGGGTAGCTAGCTTTAGCTTGGTACCCAACTTGGGCCAATACAACCAGCCTGAAAACAATAACCAGTAGAAACTGCAGTCATTTTCATTATTCTTAGCAATGATTTAGGAATCCTTGTGAGTAAGTATTAGCTAGGTTGCCACTTGTTGTTCGCCTAATGAAATGTAACTTCATTTCATGAAAATAAATAGCTAGCCAGCTACTTAACCCTGTTGCCCAAAGCTAACATTATAAGCAGCCAGCTAGCTTTATCTGGCTAGTGAGGCTCGACCGGACCAGGTTATGGGTTGTGAAGCTAGCCACAATAAGGATTAGGCACAATAGTGGAATTTGCGGTTTGCCTTCAAAATAAATGTATGTCATTGACAGTGATGCAAATGAATACAAATAGTAGAATTGTGCCATCCTTTTATTTTGAAGGCCAACCGCAAAGTTCACTATTGTGGCTAATCCTTATTGTGGCTAGCTTCACATAGATGGGTCTGACCACCATTAATCAAATAAGAACTGTCTTCTAAATTAGGGTTATTTTAGATGACGACACCTAGCTATATAGTTCTAGCTAACTATATAGCTAGGTGTCGTCATCTAAAATAACCCTAATTTATAAGACAGTTCTTATTTGATTAACGGTGAAGCTAACTATAGCTAGCTAACTATAGCTACTGAAACAGATGATGTCGTTTTGCTATGTTTTTGGGGAAGAACATTGTTTGCATCCATGAGCTAGCTAGCTTTTTTTTTATGACCAGTACTGTGGGTGCGCGAGACAACTTTACCAGCATTATAGCATGAATCGTTGTGACATATGAATACGAGTGAGTGTAATCAATGTGTAATAACTACATAAAAAATGTATCAACGAGGCCATTATTGTGTGACTTGCAGTCATATTCAGGTCCTGATTGGTCAACAAGCTTATTTGACATGTCAAATAGTGTTAAATAGCATCTTTTGTGACATGCAAATACCCAAATGGCGTTCCATAGCAAAGACCCAAACGGCGTTCCATAGAAATCCTGGTTGAGAATGAAACGACTGAACAACGAAACAGCACAGCAAGTAAGTAAAATAAATAGGTTTTGATTATGTTATACTGGTAATGGGGACAAATGTAAAGTAAATGCCAACAAAATAACCTTTTGGTCAGTGTGGTGTGTGTAACCTTCATTTAACTAGATAAGTGTCACGTCCTGGCCAGTATATAAGGTTAATTGTTTTGTAGTTTGGTCAGGGCGTGACAGAGGGTATTTGTTTTATGTGGTTCAGGGTGGTGTGTTTTGTTAAAAGGGTGTTTGTTTTAGTAATTCCGGGTGTTGGTTTATGTTTAGGTATTTCTATGGGGAGTCTAGTGAATGTATGTCTATGTTTGGTTAATTGGGGTTGGGACTCTCAGTTGAAGGCAGGTGTTGTCTATCTGCCTTTGATTGAGAGTCTCGTATAGTAGGGTGTGTTTGTGTTTGGGATTTGTGGGTGATTGTGCTGTGTTGAGCTTTGCAGACTGTCAGTGTATCGTTCGTTTTCTTGTTTGTTGTTTTTGTATTCGTGTTGAATTTCATTAAATGTTCAAGATGAACTCTATCGACTCTGCGTATTGGTCTACCTTTTCCGACGATGATTTCGTTATATCGTCTGAAGACGAAGATAGTCGTGACAATAAGTCAGTTAAGAACAAATACTTATTTACAATGACGGCCTATCTCGGCCAAACCTGGACGACGCTGGGCCAATTGTGCGCTGCCCTATGGGACTCCCAATCACGGCCGGATGTGATACAGCCTGGATTCGAACCAGGGACTGTAGTGCCGCCTCTTGCACTGAGATTCAATGCTTTAGACCGCTGCGTCCATGTGTGTTAACTATTTAACTGTACTAGAATGCTTAAAAAGGCCGCTAAAATTGTAAATATCAGTATCGTTTTTTTAGCAAGGAAAATATCGAATAGTGGTATCACCAAAAAATGTCATATCGGTGCATTACTAGTCTGAATACTTTCCGAATGCACTGTAGGCTAATACAGGCCCAGTTCAGCAAATAACTCGCAAGGTGGGTTAGTGTTATACTGCTTTGCTAAACAGTAAAGACAGAACATCACATTTCTGATTTGAGTCCTAGGCGTGCACATGCAGTGTCAGGAGCGGAGGTGAGAAATTGCAGTTTTTTGCTATTCGAACGGTTAGAATGTTGACAGAGGTCCTTTGGCTGACAAATAACATGCATACAAAATTCCATGACCATCACAGCACTATGCTTTCCTTCCATAAATTGTTCACATTTCAGGAGGGTACACTGATCCTAGATCTGTGCCCAGCAGCAACTCCTTTCCCTCCTGTCACCCCCACTCACCCGTGCTCTCAGTCCCATGATGAGTTGGACCCTCTCTCTGTATGTCATCAGTTCAGGGACTATTTCCAACACGCTGGTGGCAAACTCCTCCAGCAGCCCATAGTCCATGATGTCTCTCCGCTCTACAACCTGCCACAGAGCTGCACACACCAGGCGCAGTGGAGGAATAAAAAGACGCAGAGACGACAGAGGAAGAGGAGGACCTAGAAGAGAAAATTTGACATTTAAATGAAAAAAACAAGCTAGTTACTATAACTTGGGGGGGGGCATACTTCATATATGTCCCAACCCTTTTTGCTCTTGTTCACTCCCTTTTCCAGTGGGTTATACTACAAAGCCGAATCAATGAGTCAGCCAGCTAACTTGCCTGAATATTCTGAAATAACATTCCATTTTTTAGAAAGATAAGCTTGAAATTGGCATGTTCTAATTAACTCAACAAACCAAAAACACATATGCAAGTTTAGATTTCTTAATTTACCAGAAAATCCGTAGTTATTTCTAGTTGTTTATTAAAGTTAACTGGTAGGTGTAAACAACCGTGACACCCATTTAATTTTCTACAGTGCCATCCATGTCAGATCAATGATGAGGAGTAACAGAGGCAAGGAAAACCTTATGGGAATAAAATTCAGCCTTGATCAATGAGGAAGCTATAGAGATCCTATAAAATTATTCTAATTCCTAATTCTAGGAGGAAGCTATATAGCAGGGCTGACCAATCTGAGGCCGAGGGCCAAGTTGACGATGTTTGGTTTGGTCCACCTGGACCACGAGAGAAAACATTGCCCTGTGCCTTGAAATTCCATTAAAATTCAGTATTGGAATTACTGAAATTAAATTGGCTACATTGGGAAATCACAAACCACAGTTGAATAACCTGCTAGTCCTCCCTTCCACTAGCATACTGTTATGTTAAACTCATAACGGTTTTCTTTCCCTTTCTGTCGTCTGGTAGTCAAAGCAAGTGTGACAGTCTGAACAACCCCTCCTTCTCTCTAGTTTTAACCTCACCTCTCCTGGCTCTGACTGACACCTACCCATGAGCCCGTTTCTTTCCATTTACTGTAACCAGCATCCGACACCGGACGTCCATGGACGATGAAAAGTAGTTGAAATATGGTCAGCCTGCCCTGGCCTTAATTTCAACATCCACAGATACATATTCTTGGTTCGGTCCGGACTTGATTTGGCTCAGACATAGAGGTCCATGATTGGTTCAGATGTGGTTCACTCTACTGTAATTTACTGGACTCTACTAAGCTGTACTTTGATGTCCAAACTTGTGAAACATAGACCTCTACGATTGGTTCAAATTTGGTCCGGATCAACCAAATGTGGTCTTGTTTGGAGGCAGAGCTCATTAAAATAATAGCCAGTATGTAGAATACTACCCAAATATGCAAAAGGAGGATATTGCATATTTATACTTTTGTGTACCTATTTAGGACACATCACCATGAAGATAATGACATTCATATAGTACAGATCAGAGACCCATGATGAAATGTCATTATCGCAATTCCATTACCGGGTGTAAATCCACGTTATTTACTGCAGTTCAATAACCAAAAGAGATTTCAAACTCAAGGTGTCACGTCATAGCTGACACCCCATTCTTTTTCTGAAAACATCTTTTAATATCTTAATTCGGCGCAGATATTTAAGAGTTTTGGAAAACGTAGTCACGCAAAATACTGAGGGAGATTGCACCTGCACAGTTCTCCCAGTAAATGTGTTTTTGTAAAATGTTCAGTGTAAATTGTTAAAAGTAGTCATTGTGCATACTGCTCTACAAAGGCAAAGTGCAGTAACTACGAATTTGGTAAAAAATCTTTGATCTGTTGTACTTGCCAGGTATACTACCTGATTATTGTGGTATTTAGTTTCCTGACACCAGAACAAGCCATCCGATCAGAATATACTATGAAGTACCAGAAATTGCTGTCCGTCTAGACCAGGGATGGGCAACTGGCGGCCGCGGACCAATCCCCTCCACCCCTCAAACAAAACACATGGTGCAATTTTGAAATTTGGTAATACATCAGCAGTTTTCCTCTTGTTATGTCAGTCATTAGCTATGTTTCTATTAACTTGTCCAGTGATTTCTTTTATTTAACTATCTTACTTCAATAACAACAGCTGGAAGAAATGACATCACACCAATTTTTTTCAATAAAACGAAATTGCAAAAACAAGTGTTGAAGAAAAATTAAGTGATTGAAGTGTTTCAATTACCTATTTAGGCAAATTGTACATTAATAAATTGGTGATGCCCTCCCACCTACAGTGCCTTCAGAAAGTATTCATAGCCCTTAACTTATTCCACATTTTGTTGAGTTATGGCCTGAACATTTTGTACATGTATTAAACCACAAGTTTGACCAATTCCAGTCCCCTTGCTTAGGGGGTTCGGGGTCCTCCCCAGGATAATTTTTATGTAGAAGGAATGAGAAGCTCAGTTCTGCTGACTTTTTAAAAATACATTCTACTCCCAAAATGTATGAAAATAAAATTATGCTGACACCATCTAAAATATTATCACCTCCAGAAATGGGTCCAAAAACATATTGGTAAAAATAATATACAAATAATATAGCCTATGCATGATCTACACCAGAGGTACTCAACTCTTACCCTACGAGGTCCGGAGCCTGCTGGTTTTCTGTTCTACCTGACCATTAATTGCACACCAGGTGTTCCAGGTCTAATAGAGGGGAACAATGAAAAAATGCAGTGGAACTGGCTTCAAAGTCCAGAGTTGAGTTTGAGGGGTCTACATTAGCAGATGTTCTATTAGCAATAAGCATTATCACCTGTAGCCCAACTGATGAAGCATAGTGGCTATAAAATGTACATGGACAAACACCATGCTTCAGCCTATCTGAATTTACCCTATTGGACACAACATCCAGATAGTCATAAATTCATATTTATAATCATGACAAACTAATTATTAATCACTCTAAAAATTCAATTTTTGGGGTTTCTATTAGTGTTGTTGCTCTTTTAAAACATTTCCCCTTTAAGAGCCCTGTTGTGCAGCTGCACCTAAACCATGGTTGAAACTTCAGTTGTAAAACAGCATTTGTAAAATTGTCACACACAAATTGAAGGAGTAGAGACATAAACATGGTAGCAATGGAAAAGTGTAATCCCCTTCTTTTTTAACAAAGGCCAAAACTGCTTTCAAAATACATTTGCCAAAACAATGTTGTGCATTGACTTTTTGTCAGAATATGGCTATGGCTCTCGCAACTTGGATGCGCCTTGAGAGGAATATTTATCTCACATACAGTGGGGGAAAAAAGTAGTATCTCCTGCTGATTTTGTACGTTTGCCCACTTACAAAGAAATTATCAGTCTATAATTTTAAATGGAAAGTTTATATGAACAGTGAGACAGAATAACAAAAAAATCCAGAAAAACGCATGTCAAAAATGTTATAAATTGATTTGCATTTTAATGAGGGAAATAAGTATTTGACCCCTCTGCAAAACATGACTTAGTACATGACTCACTTGGTGGCAAAACCCTTGTTGGCAATCGCAGAGGTCAGACATTTCTTGTAGTTGGCCACCAAGTTTGCACACATCTCAGGAGGGATTTTGTCCCACTCCTCTTTGCAGATCTTCTCTAAGTCATTAAGGTTTCGAGGCTGACATTTGGCAACTCGAACCTTCAGCTCCCTCCACAGATTTTCTATGGGATTAAGGTCTGGAGACTGGCTAGGCCACTCCAGGACCTTAATGTGCTTCTTCTTGAGCCACTCCTTTGTTGCCTTGGCCGTGTGTTTTGGGTCATTGTCATACTGGAATACCCATCCACAACCCATTTTCAATGCCCTGGCTGAGGGAAGGAGGTTCTCACCCAAGACTTGACAGTACATGGCCCCGTCAAATGATGCGGTGAAGTTGTCCTGTCCCCTTAGCAGAAAAACACCCCCAAAGCATAATGTTTCCACCTCCATGTTTGACGGTGGGGATGGTGTTCTTGGGGTCATAGGCTGCATTGCTCCTCCTCCAAACACGGCGAGTTGAGTTGATGCCAAAGAGCTCCATTTTGGTCTCATCTGACCACAACACTTTCACCCAGTTGTCCTCTGAATCATTCTGATGTTCATTGGCAAACTTCAGACGGGCATGTATATGTATTCTTGAGCAGGGGGACCTTGCAGGCGCTGCAGGATTTCAGTCCTTCACGGTGTGGTGTGTTACCAATTGTTTTCTTAGTGACTATAGTCCCAGCTGCCTTGAGATCATTGACAAGATCCTCCCGTGTAGTTCTGGGCTGATTCCTCACCGTTCTCATGCTCATTGGAACTCCACGAGGTGAGATCTTGCATGGAGCCCCAGGCCGAGGGATAGTGACAGTTCTTTTGTGTTTCTTCCATTTGCGAATAATCGCACCAAATGTTGTCACCTTCTCACCAAGCTGCTTGGCGATGGTCTTGTAGCCCATTCCAGCCTTGTGTAGGTCTACAATCTTGTCCCTGACATCCTTGGAGAGCTCTTTGGTCTTGGCCATGGTGGAGAGTTTGGAATCTGATTGATTGATTGCTTCTGTGGACAGGTGTCTTTTATACAGGTAACAAGCTGCGGTTAGGAGCACACCCTTTAAGAGTGTGCTCCTAATCTCAGCTCGTTACCTGTATAAAAGACACCTGGGAGCCAGAAATCTTTCTGATTGAGAGGGGGTCAAATACTTATTTCCCTCATTAAAATGCAAATCAATTTATAACAGTTTTGACATGCGTTTTTCTGGATTTTGTTGTTGTTATTCTGTCTCTCACTGTTCAAATAAACCTACCATTAAAATTATAGACTGATAATTTCTTTGTCAGTGGGCAAACGTACAAAATCAGCAGGGGATCAAATACTTTTTTCCCCCCACTGTAGAACACATAACAATAAGCCAACTTGGTAAATTATTCTACTATGGGGATGTCTGATTGTTTTAATAATATTACATGGCAAAAACAGTAGTACTGGAGAGCTACATTCTGAGTGATAAAGTATAGGCTTTGAATGACTGTCAGCAGCTACAGTAGGCTACACACCACTGTCTGAGTTGAGCAACGTGGTGGTGAGCATTATAGACTATTTCATTCCCTTCATCTGATTATCAGTGTCAGCAATCATGCATGTCAGTTGAGTGCACACAATATATTTATTTGGGGAACAGACACGCTTCTGTCTGTATTATGCCATGTCATCTTCAAACCATATCTGATTTTTATTTATTTTTTACAGTAAAAAAGAAAATGGACTGTATTATTACGCACCTTGTTCAAACCATGATAAAGCAGCGAGAGAAGATGCTTTTCTGGTGCAACACATGCGGCCTACAAAGTTACAAGTATAGGCTAGCAATTTGATTTTAATTTTTAAATATAATTGGGCCTATTTGTATACTTAGTAGGCTGACACATATGCCTTTCTGAATATTTCCCCTAATGTTATTAGCCTACCTCTTCTTTCTCTCTCTCCAGTGTTGCTTCATTCTTTCCTCGCTTTCAACAGTTAAATGAAATAAGTTTTGTTGTCCTTGTATTCATCATTCTAAGGACATGCTAGAATAATATAGGACTAGAATGAGATGCAGAAGGCTTGCACTTCTCTTCATGAAGATTGAATGGTTATGGGTCTGAATAAATAACTGAATAACCTACCGCCATTGCGCGTTCACGCTTCTTTCAAAACTATCTGTAAAGTTATATTGGCTGCTGTATTTAACATTCAGCAAACATGAGCTTGTGTCCCTCTTCGAATATTCTATTGGCATAAGAAATGCTGAAGAAAATAATGTCCAGCAAGCTGTTCTAGTCTAGCTTTTCCTGCATGGGACTCCAAGAGTTAAGGATCATTTTTTAGGGAGAGGCCAGCGGAGCACGCATATTGCGCAAGAGACAGAGGCTATAAGTACGAAGATTATTATGCATCACCCATCATTCATTAGCTAAATATAAGGCTAATACTACATTGAATTAATTACATGATAGAGGTAGGCTAGGACATCTATATATAGGCCTGATATAAATCTTAAACTGGATTAACTATTTTGAATGGAATTGATGGAGAGAAAGACTGCGAGAGTATGGTAGCGCGTGCACTGATTTAAACCAACGATTTTCGAGTGATAGGCTGTTTTAAAACACTGCAGCTGCAATAAAAAAATCTTTACAATTAAAAAAACAAGGTAATGTGTAAATTAGACACGCATTCGGTCTTTATATTACTGTATCATTGGCAGCAAATGTAGGCCTACCTGTGATACAACAAAAAGTTACCATGATGAGATGATAGGTCTACATGCATTGTGAACTGTGCTCCATACTGAGATGTCTGTCCCCACCCTGTGCGTTGATGATTCATCATGCAGACAGAAGGCCATAGAGACAGATTTAGACAATGCATATAATTTAACTGTTCCATTTCACATTATGATGTTCATATAAATAATTTATTATGATTTACCGGGTTTTTTTGCAGTTATTTCTCCCAGGAAAAGGAAGTGGTTTTGGGCGATAAATCTCAGTAACCGGGATCCAGCCATTCAAGCCTAGTAGTGACATCTCAAGGATTATCAAGGAAATTGGATGCACTTGAGCTCAATTTGGAGTGTCATAGCAAAGCGGTGTGCATACAAATTTATTTTCTATACATTTGCAACAATTTCTAAAAACATGTTTTCACTTTGTAGATGGGTGAGAAAAAAGCTATTTCATACATTTTGAATTTAGGTTGTAACAGCAAAATGTGAAATAAATCAAGAGCCAAGGGGAATGAATACTTTCTGAAGGCACTATCTGTTTTATGTCTGAGGTTGGTCACAAAAGCAAGCATGGATAAAATGCAAAAATATAATAATATTTGCCATATTCTAATAATTCTCATGTACCAATGTATCGCCTGTGCCATGGTGAAATTTGCACTCCTGTCAATTTTAAATAATTGGATGGTGAAACAAACTTGCATCCAGCCAACCAGAAAAGCAAGGCAATGCAATTCATGATTGAAAAAAAAATATTCAGGACCATCCTGAATCTCACGTGCACATTTACACGTTTTAATCCTTAAACATAGAAACTTGGTTGCAGTTTCTATGATACAACGGTAAAATATTTAATACTGGTAATCAGAATGTGTTAGGCGTCAAGTTATATGGCTGCAATTTGATTGTTTGAAGTGTAATTTTACAATTGTTTTCAAAAAAGCTATTGTTTACCTATTATTTTCTCTAAATCGACAATGTATATTTGTTGGGCCCACCAGTCAGATTATACTTTGGCCCACCAAACCCAAAAGTTTGAGCACCCCTGATATATAGCTACACACATTACAAATTACACTAAACTCTGCACATATTACACAAAGAATACTACTGTCTGAGATGCACAACATTTCTAATGATTTATATTATTGAGTTCGAACGCAGGATATTCTGTCTGGCTATAGATATTTTACAAAATGGCTGTGGTTTAACCTCGTCCCCAGGCTCAAGCCAGGGGTGTAATCATTAGTCCAAAAAGTTGCAAAACGAAACAATTTGCAGCTAAAACGAGAGTTTCTAGTGGACGAATTCAGGGAGGTCCATCGCGTTTCATCCAGTTTGCGTCTGCTTAAGAAACGTTTTTCAACAGAATTGGCGTAATGAATACGCCCCTGGCCCCAGCTTCAGCCTCAGGTTGAGGGACTGGGGGAAGGGCTATACATCATGGACATTTCTGACGTGCAAGACTAGCCAAATCGAAAAATGACCCTTTACTTAACCAAACCATTAACCCTGACATTAACCAAATGTTTTACAAATTCTGACATTAAATATCGGTTTGCACGTCAGAAAAGTCCGTGTAGCCACTAAACAAACCATATTTTATATAGCCCTTTCCGCGAGGCTACTGGCAAAGATGGTGGTTAGCTAGCTAGCTAGCTAGCTTGAAATTGTGGCAGCAATGCACACTGCAACAGGTCACCAATACAATTAATTACAATATATGGATAGTTTACCCTTTTCCTCCCGGAGCGTTTGCATTTTGTTGTTTTGCAAACATTAGCTAGACCAAAAACAGTGGTTTTCTTGATAGAGCTGTCCGTGAAAATCTTGTTTACGACGTTAGACCCATAGCTCAGTGCATCAGACGGTGCATGCACAGTAAGAAATGAATGCCTGTTTTTACCGCGATGAAATAATCTTCAACGTTACTAATTTGAAATATACACTATTTTAATTTGAAATATGACTTATTTAATTACATATTAAATTATGAAACTGTTTATGTAGCTAATCGTTTAAACGAATTGTTCAAATATCAATATGGCAGGCAGAATTGTAGACAAACAAAAGAAGACCTCCTAAACACGTGATTTCGAAGTGCGGAAGTAAAGTTGTGATTTAGGGAAAACGTGAGTGAAGATTTGTTTCTCACGGGTGGAACACATTGGAAAATAGCTAACCTAAAGAATACATTATGGATGACGAGGAGGAGACCTACAGACTATGGAAAATCCGCAAAACAATCATGCAGGTAAATTGTAAAATTGAGAGTACTTCATCCCAGGCACTCGGTTTACAACTTGTTCTCGAGTACCCAAGATAGGCTGGACACATGACATTTTTAACAATACTTTTTATTCGAAAAAAAATCATTTCATTGCATCCGCGGTGGAGCCCAGTTTCATAATATTACCATACATCCCAGCTGCTTGTCGTAGTTTTGAAGTAATCACGAAAAAACAGGCCTTATTTTAACAGCATGTGTCACCCTGCCAGCTCCTATTAGTTATATTGAGCACTGTGGCACCAACTCGCCTTCCGAACGTTCTAATCCCTTTTTGTTGTACTATGTCACAATGGCAACTTCGCTACAGTTGGCAATGGATACCTGCTAACGTTGTTTATAGTTAAAATGTAAACAACAAAAAATGACTCATGTTACTCTGAGGTCGTCCCATTGTTTACTATAGGGAAATATTGGTATGTCTGTCTATTTTGCCTAATATCTCCAAATGTGTATATTTAGATTTGTTTTTAATTGGACACAATTTTAATCATGATAATCTGCTCTTTCTAATTATGTAAGTCTGGGCAATGTATATCGTTGTCATCAAACGCTAGACCAGAACTAGTCAGAAGTTGCCATTTGTTTTCCTACTTCCTGTTATGCCGACATAGGAACACTTGGCACCATTGAGGTGCGGATGTTTACTTTCTACACAAGTTGTTATTTTTCAGTTTCGTCCTAAGAACAGATTGTAGTGGTTAAAAAAAGGGATACATTTTTTGGTGCCATTTAAGCTAAATGGATTTATAACAGGCTGACTACACCGCTCCCGTCGCAAAATAAATGTAGAAATCAATATTATTCAATTATTGCACCCACACTGCTCGCAGACGCACGTTGCCAAGGGCTAAAATAGAAGTCAGTTCTATTTCTGACGCAGATCGCGCTGCAAGTCCTGCCTCTCCCATCTCATTGGTTTATAGAAGCAGGTACCCACGTGCCATGTCCTCATTGGTTATACCCACGTGGGTGACTGAAAGAAGAACGGGGTCAGTGGCAGATCCTATTTTCAGGTCTCTCCTGAGATGTTCGATCGGGTTCAAGTCCGGGCTCTGGATGGGCTACTCAAGTACACCAATGGTGGAACAAGCTCCCTTACGACGCCAGGACAGCGGAGTCAATCACCACCTTCCGGAGACACCTGAAACCCCACCTCTTTAAGGAATACCTGGGATAGGATAAAGTAATCCTTCTAACCCCCACCCCCCCCTTAAAAGATTTAGATGCACTATTGTAAAGTGGTTGTTCCACTGGATATCATAACGTGAATGCACCAATTTGTAAGTCGCTCTGGATAAGAGCGTCTGCTAAATGACTTAAATGTCATGTAAATGTAAAGTACATTCAGACTTGTCCCGAAGCCACTACTGCATTGTCTTGGCTGTGTCCTTCGGGTTGTTGTCCTGTTGGAAGGTGAACCTTCGACCCAGTTTGAGGTTCAGAGAGCTCTAGAGCAGGTTTTCATCAAGGATCTCTCTGCAGTTTGCTCCGTTCATCTTTGCCTCGATCCTGACTAGTCTCCCAATCCCCGCCGCTGAAAAACATCTCCACAGCATGATTCACCGTATCGATGGTGCCAGGTTTCCTCCAGACGTGACACTTTGCATTCAGGCCAAAGAGTTCAATCTTGGTTTCATCAGACCAGAAAATCTTGTTTCTCATGGTCTGAGAGTCTTTGGGTACATTTTGCTAAACTCCAAGCGGGCTGACATGTGCCTTCTACTGAGGAGTGGCTTCCGTCTGGCCACTCCACCATAAAGGCCTGACTGGTGGAGTGCTGCAGCGATGGTTGTCCTTCTGGAAGGTTCTCCCATCTCCACATAAGAACTCTGGAGCTCTATCAGAGTGACCATCGAGTTCTTGGTCACCTCCCTGACCAAGGCCCTTCTCCACAGATTGCTCAGTTTGGCCAGGTGGCCAGCTCTAGGAAGAGTCTTGGTGGTTCCAAACTTCTTCCATTTAAGAATTATGGAGGCCACTATGTTCTTTGGGACCTTCAATGCTGCAGAGATTATTTGGTACCCTTCCCCAGATCTGTGCCTCGACACAATCCTGTCTCTGAGCTCTACGGACAATTCCTTCGACTTCATGTCTTGGTTTTTGCTGTGACATGCACTGTCAACTGTGGGACCTTATTTAGACAGGTGTGTGCCTTTCCAAATCATGTCCAATCAATAAAATTTACCACAGGTGGACTCTGTCTGTCTACAATCAAGTTGTAGAAACATCTCAAGGGTGATCGATGGAAACAGGATGCACTTGAGCTCAATTTCGACTCTCATAGCAAAAGGTCTGAATACTTTTTATACATTTGCAAAAAAAAAAAAAAAAAAACTGTTTTCACTTTGTCATTATAGGGTATTGTGTGTAGATTGCTGAGGATTTTGTTTTATTTCCTCCATTTTAAAATAAGGCTGTAATGTAACAAAATGTGAAAAAAGTCAAGGGGTCTCAATACTTTCCAAAGGCACTGAATATAGGTAGATAGATAGTGATACAGTAGATGAAATAATGTCTGATTCTAGAGGTCCTAAAAATAAAATTTTAAAATTAAATATTTTTCTTTAGGTGAGCCAGGTCCAAGGACCTTTTTATATGTTCAGAGATAGACAGGCTCTGGCAGCCAAAACAGGCAAACACTCCATCTAAAATTGAATCAATTCTCAATTGCAGTACGGTTCCAGAAACCCTCTACTTTCATATCGCATCAAAATAGTTTCACAAATGCACTTACTGTCCGTTACAATACGTTTTCACACGTCCTTTAGTTACAGGTGTTCGGAGCATGCTAGATAGCTAATTTGCACAGGTGGTTGCTTCTGTCTTCCGTCTGTCTTCTGTAATTGATTCTTCAGCTACCGGTAGCTAGCTAACTCCACTTATTTGTTTTCCCCCTTTCATATAGTTGTGCCACGACAGAGGCTACCTTGTGACGCAGGATGAGTTGGACCAGACTCTGGACGAGTTCAAGAGCCAGTTTGGGGACAAGCCGAGTGAAGGGCGCCCACGGCGCACAGATCTCACTGTGCTGGTCGCCCACAACGATGACCCGACCGACCAGATGTTCGTCTTCTTTCCAGGTAACTAGAAGACAAATAGACCTGACTGCCACAGCAGCATGCACGCATTTCCAAGGTGTCACTAGCTATTTTTGGAAAATAACTTTTGGTCTGTGAGCATCAGTTGTCTGGACCTTTACTTCACTACAATTGTTGCACATCAAATCTCTTTGTCCACAGAGGAGCCCAAGGTGGGAATCAAGACTATAAAGATGTACTGCCAGCGCATGCAGGAGGAGAATATCACACGTGCCTGCATCGTGGTCCAGATGGGGATGACGCCTTCTGCCAAACAGGTGGGGCAGGACTGAGCCAATAAGCTTCTCTGTTGCTCTTTAGCCTTCCTTCCTGCTCGGAGTAATCACTTGTATAATACAGTCATACACAGTGCATTCAGACCTTTTCCACATTTTGTTACGTTACAGCCTTATTCTAAAATTGATTAAATACACATTTTCCCTCATCAATCTACATACAATACCCCATAATGGCAAAGCGCAAATAGTTTTTTATTTTTTCAAAATGATTAAAAACATAAACAGATACCTTATTTACATAAGTATTCAGACCCTTTGCGATGCGACTCTAAATTGAGCTCAGGTACATCCTGTTTCCATTTATTATCCTTGATGTTTCTACAACTTGATTGTATTCCACCTGTGGTAAATTGAATTGATTGGACATGATTTGGAAAGGCACACACCTGTCTAAATAAGGTGCCACAGTTGACAGACGGAAGCCACGCCTCAGTGAAAGGCACATGACAGCCGGCTTGGAGCTTGCCAAAAGGCACCTAAAGGACTCAAACCACAAGAAACAAGATTCTCTGGTGTGATGAAACCAAGATTGAACTCTTTGGCCTGAATGCCAAGTGTCACATTTGGAGGAAACCTGGCACCATCTCTACGGTGAAGCATGGTGGTGGCAGCATCATGCTGTGGGGATGTTTTTCAGCGGCAGGGACTGGGATCGAGGGGAAGATGAACGGAGCAAAGTACAGAGATCCTTGATGAAAACCTGTTCCAGAGCTCTCAGGACCTCAGACTGGGGTGAAGGTTCACATTCCAACAGGACAACGACCCTAAGCACACAGCCAAGACAATGCAGGAGTGATTTAGGGACAAGTCTCTGAATGTCCTTGAGTGACCCAGCCAGACCCTGGACTTGAACCTGATCAAACGTATCTGGAGAGACCTGTAAATAGCTGTGAAGCAACACTCCCCATCCAACCTGACAGAGCTTGAGAGGATCTGCAGAGAAGAGTGGGAGAAAGTTCCCAAATACAGGTGTGCCAAGCTTGAGGCGTCATACCCAAGAAGACTCGAGGCTGTAATCGCTGCCAAAGGTGCTTCAACAAAGTACTGAGTAAAGGGTCTGAATGCTTATTTAAATGTGATATTTCCGGGGTTTATTTATTTTTATTTGCAAAAATGTCTAAACTTGTTTTTGCTGTGTCATTATGGGGTATTGTGTGTAGATTGATGAGGAAAAACGATTTAATCCATTTTAGAATAAGGCTGTAACAAAATGTGGAAAAAGTGAAGGGGTCTGAATGGTTTCCGAATGCACTGTAGTTCACAGCCATAATGACGCTACAGCTAACACCTGCTAATTCACATCAGATTACTCCATGGAGCAGAGGAAGAAAATACACCTTTTTTCATAGTATTTTAACAGCGCTGTTACTTTTCGTGTGGCCCTGTCCTATACTGATCACTATCCAGGGGCCAGTTATGACTCCCTTGTTTCTTTCTTTTCAGTCGCTGGTGGACATGGCACCTAAATACATCCTGGAGCAGTTTCTACAACAGGAGCTCCTCATCAACATCACAGAGCATGAGGTATGTGCGCTAGTTTAGAGTTGCAGTTGCAGCCAAATAAATTGGTACACTTCCACCTTTCTTAAATAATTCCCTATTTCTTGCCCCCAAAAATAGATGAAATTGAAAAACTTTGTCTCCACACCTTATTGGATTCTCAGCATTGCAGAAGGATTTTATTTTTGTAAACATAAGTTTACAATTTTAATTAAGATTAAATGGTATGGACAAAATTACTGGCACCCCGGAGCTAATACTTTGTTGCACAGCCTTTGGCCAAGATAATGTAGCCATCAATAAGCTTGCTGCACCTTTCTACAGGCAATTTGGCAAACTGCTCTCATTCTTCTATATTTGAGGGATGCTCTCCACCAACTGCTGGTTTTGGATGTGATTCAGAACTGTCCAGTGTTTCTTCTTGAACCATTCCTTTGTGCTTTTTGACTTAATAATCTGCTAATTTCACGATGCCTTGCGCATGTTCAAGGCCCCCAGTACCAGAGGCAGCAAAGCAACCCCACAGCATTATCAAACCTCCCCATGGTTGATTGTAGGGAGGGTGTTCTTTTCATTGAATGCTTCATTTGGATGACACTAAACAGAGCTCTGATCTGTATTGCCAAAGGGCTCTAATTTTGTATAATTTGTCCACAGAACATTTCGCCCAGGATTTAGGCTTGTTTAGGTGTATTTTTTGTGAAGTTCAATCAGGCTTTCGTGTCTCCTTCAGTAGTGGGGGCTTCCCCACGACCAAACAAAGCATTCAACAAAAAAAAACACGCATCAAAATAACCCTGGAATGGTTCATTGATGGCTACAAGAAGCATTTGTCAGCAGTTATCTTGGTCAAGGACTGTGCAAACAAGTACTAACTTCAGGGTGTCAATAATGTTGTCCATGCTATTTGTGTTTTATTTTCTAAATTAAAAATAAAAATGATTCTGCAATTTTGAAAATCCAATAACAAGGTGTGGAGTGCAACATTTTCTTCAAATTTCAACTTTTTTTTAGAAGAAATTAGGAATTATTTTAGAAAAGTGCGAGAGGGCCAATTATTTGGCTGCAAACTGTATAACCTGCACACACAGTATCTTGCCTGAAGGGGACTTTGAGCGTGTTCGAGTTGTCTTACTAAAGCAGATGAGAACAGATGGAAGTCGATGATTGCGGTTGGGGGAGGTACGTCTGCGACAACTGAAAGTCAGTGTTTTCTAACGAGGCTCATATCAACATGGCAGGTGTTCTTTTTAAAACTTTTCCTTCAGAATGTCCAAATAACCTTTTCTCTACCGTCCATATCACACACTCACAAACATACAATACATTTGTGAAAGAAGGGTCTCAAAGATTTACATTTATTTGTAGCCAATTCGTTGTGGCATAGTTGGTTCTTGTTTCAGTCGCATCTTTGGTCATATTTGCGTTAGTCAGAGAAAAACACCATAATGATTGGTTGACAATAGTGCCTCCCACAATGCAGTCGATGGCTGAAGACAGGGTGCAGTTGGCAGTGGTGGAAAAAGTACCTAATTGTCATACTTGAGTAAAAGTAAAGATACCTTTATAGAAAATGACTCAAGTAATAGTGAAAGTCACCCAGTAAAATACTATTTGAATAAAAATCTAAGTATCTGGTTTTAAATATACTTAAGTGTCAAAAGTAAATGTAATTGCACAAATATAAAAATCATTTCAAATTGCTTAAATTAAACCAGACGGCACAATATTCTTGTTTTTGTTAATTTACGGATAGGCAGGGGCACACTCCAACACTCGGACATAATTTACAAGCGAAGCATTTGTTTAGTGAATCTGCTAGATCAGAGGCAGTAGGGATGACCAGGGATGTTCTCTTGTTAAGTCTGTGTGAATTTGACCATTTTCCTGTCCTGCTAAGCATTCAAAATGTAATGGGTACTTTTGTGAGTCAGGAAAAATTTATTGAGTAAAAAGTACATTGTTTTCTTCAGGGATTTAGTGAAGTAAAAGTTGTCAAATATAAATAGTAAAGTACAGATACTACTTAAGTACTTTACACCACTGGCAGTTGGTGTGGAGAAACTTTGAGGACTGTATTTAAAAAACTGCATGACCTTTGATCATGTGGTTTTTGTAAAGTTCATGCAGTAGACAAGTCCGACAATTTCTATACCCAAAATGCAACACATTGAAAGTTGGTGATCAGCACTGATCAACGATGGTCTCTGAATGCATGAAACTGATGCGTTCAAACAAGCCCAATGTCTTTATACTACATAAACAAAATATTTTCTGTAATTATATGCTCTTTGATTTGAGTCTTTTATTTCCTATCTTTTTAGCTGGTTCCTGAGCACATAGTGATGACAAAAGAAGAACTGTCAGAGTTGCTGCTTCGATAGTATCTTTTTAGCACTGAATGCAGAATTATTTCTATACCATGCATTACACAATACATATTTTTTTGTTACCATGTTCCATATATATATAATACATGAATGATGGTATGATGTTGCCATAGTGATTCCTTGATTGACGTGTCAGTAAACTGAAGGAGAGCCAGCTACCCAGGATTCAAGCAGGAGACCCTGTGGCCAGATACTTTGGACTGAAAAGAGGACAGGTATGACACACACACACAAACAAATGACTGAGGCGTTTTATGTGCGATTTTAGTTTACAGTACTCCTGTGTTGACCTGCTGGCCTGTCTGTTCTAACAGGTAGTGAAGATCATCAGACCTAGTGAGACTGCCGGTAGATACATCACCTACAGACTGGTGCAGTAAACACACTCCAGCTCTATTATGGACCAGGAGTATGAGATCTGATGATGACAGGGAATGACTGAAGATGTTCCATATGAAGAAGAAAGAACATGCTCTCATCACTTTGTCTCCCAATAACTTTTGTGAATAGGTTGACTTGCTTACCTTTTGGCACTACTAGTTTTTATGAATGTGCTTGAGGTGATAACCTCTTCATTTGTTGGATTTTAAAAAAATGAGCATTTTTAATTTGAACGGGCAAATTATTTATTTCAGAAGAAATAAATCCAACTGTTTTTAATGTCGAACAGCAAGGCAAGGTCTTTTCACATTTGAAAAAATGTCCCACATAACTGATTGAGGTTGAATGCACACTGAACATTTGTGTTCATTATTACCGTGACTGAAGTTACTGTGTTGCAAAACAGTCAAATCTCAGCAACAATCATTGGGAGTCAAACATTTGCATAGTGCTTGACTTGAATTTTATGTCACCAAGGATATACAACAAATCATGTTAGAACTGTAACAATATAAACATATTATCATCTCTCAATGACTAGCACCCCAACCAGCAGCAGTGCTGAAGCAGTGGTGTGAGTACACAGGCAGACGGTAGGCTGGAGTATAGACATACCATATGAATACACCGTACAAGAGGTATACAGAGAGAATACAAAAAGAGGAAATTGCAGGAACAAAAACACTGAATCTCACATTCCTTCCTGGTATCTCACCAGGTAATTAAACAATAAAAATAGCTTTGTGCAGCATTTTGGCAAAACTGGTTTAGAAAATCATAGCTCAAGTCATGCAATGAAATGAACACGTTCACACAACAGCAATATGATATTCTGCTATCCAGTCATTGTATTCACTTTTTCATCAGTAGTCAACGCATTAAAACAGTAAGTTGGAACCACTTTCATTTCAACTACAATTTCCCAAATGAATTCCAATTTGTAGATTTCATTAAGTACTTTTTCATTTCCATTTTTTCCAGAAGTTCTTTGTTGAAGATTTCAGGTCCAGAGAGGGTCAGTGGGTGCTGCGGCTAAGGGTTCCTCCTCAGTCTGATTCCACTGGTCTCTCAGTGGTTTTCTGGCATCTCACCCCCGTCGTGTTGTGAGTCTGTCTTGTCTCCCTCGTCTCTCCCCTGGACTCCTCCCCCAACCCCACAGTCTCTCCCCTCCACCGTCTTAGGAGAAACACACAGCAGAAATGGTTGAATGTGATAAACACAACTGGCTGTGATTGGGAGTCCCATAGGGCGGTGCACAATTGGCCCAGCGTTGGCCGGGTTTGGCCGGTATAGACCGTCATTGTAAATAAGAATTTGTTCTTTACTGACTTGCCTTGTTAAATAAATAAAAAATGTAATATATATTTTTAAATGCATCCTCTTCTATTTGTGTGGTTGCTACCGCTCTTCTACCCTCGGGGCCCATAATTGTATTTTCCTCACATCACTTGTTTCTAGAGCAGAACCAGCACACTGTTTCACTATGACACCCTACACCCACAGTCGCTCACTCACCTGGCTCTGGCTTAGGGCTAAGGGGGAAACTGGGGTGCCGTTGGAGCTGTCATGGAAGAGGGTGCTGTAGAAGACTATGAGAGTCTCTACGATGCGGGCCTGGTGGGGGTAGTCTACTAGGGAGGACAGGGCCACGGTGGCCCCGGAGGGACGGGGACGCATCAGGGTGGGACCAAACACAATGCCCAGGTTACTGGGACTCATCTTGTTCTCCTGCTCACACTCACACACCCTGAGAGGGGAAAAGTGAAGAAATAAGAGGGAGGAAGGAAAGAGTAAGAAAGGAGAAATGGCCACGATGAGCTATTTGTTCTTCATCAAACGTTAGGATTAATGTTCCGTGTTAAAATCACATTTTATGTGTGTGTGCCTTACTCATGGTCACCTCACCTGCGCAGATGCTGTGCAATATAGCGCAGTGTGGCTGTATTAGCCTGCGGCAGCTCCGTTAGCATTAGCTCCCTCAGGCTGTGGACCAGAGTCAGGACCTCCAGGGGAGTCTCAGCACCCAGGTCTGCCAGCACTGCTGCCCCAGCCACCTCACCTCCATCTGGGCTAGGAGACGCAGAACGCAGGCTCTCCTTGGCCAGCCCCATCAGAGACGGATAGAGATGGAAGGGCAAGATAGGCTCTGGCAGCTGGAGAGGGAAGAAGGGAAAGCGAGGGGGGGGGTGGAGATGAAGAGAAGGGGACAGAGAGTGAGGAGTTGGAGTGGAAGAGGAGGACAAATAGTGAGGGGGTGGAGAGGAAGAGGAGGACAGAGTGAGAGGGTGGAGAGGAAGAGGAGGACAGAGTGAGAGGGTGGAGAGGAAGAGGAGGATAGAGAGTGAGGGGGTGGAGAGGAAGAGGACAGAGTGAGAGGGTGGAGAGGAAGAGGAGGACAGAGTGAGAGGGTGGAGAGGAAGAGGAGGACAGAGTTAGAGGGTGGAGAGGAAGAGGAGGATAGAGAGTGGGGGTGGAGAGGAAGAGGAGGACAGAGTGAGAGGGTGGAGAGGAAGAGGAGGACAGAGTGAGAGGGTGGAGAGGAAGAGGAGGATAGAGAGTGAGGGGGTGGAGAGGAAGAGGACAGAGTGAGAGGGTGGAGAGGAAGAGGAGGACAGAGTGAGAGGGTGGAGAGGAAGAGGAGGATAGAGAGTGAGGAGGTGGAGAGGAAGAGGACAGAATGAGAGGGTGGACAGGAAGAGTAGGACAGCGTGTGAGAGGGGTGGAGAGGAAGAGGAGGACAGAGTGAGAGGTGGCGAGGAAGAGGAGGACAGAATGAGGGGGTGAAGAGGGGGACAGAGCGTGAAAGGGGTGGAGAAGAAGAGGAGGACAGCGTGTGAGAGGGGTGGAGAGGAAGAGGAGGACAGCGTGTGAGAGGGGTGGAGAGGAAGAGGAGGACAGAGTGAGGGAGGGTGGAGAGGAAGAGAGGGAGGGGAGAGGAGAAAGAAGGGGACAGAGGGTGAGGGGAGGGAGTGGGATGCAGAGTGAAGGAGGGATAGTGAGTCTAGAAGTGGAGGGAGAGTATTTTGTGAGTGTATGTAACAGTATGTTACCTGTCTGAGGTAAAGTTTGAGCATGTTGCTGATATCATGAGGAAAGGCTTGGGACAGTTCCACCAGCTCTTTCCCATTCTCAAAGGCCTGGCACAGCTTCTCCACACGAGTCTTCACCCCATTCACACGATAGATACCCTACACACACACAGTTTATATGACAAGTCATTCTTTGAATGTGTGTGTGTGTACTACTCTGTGTGTAAGTGTAAAAGCACCTTCATCCTAAGAGCCCTGCTCTCTATCTCTGTGATGCACTTCCTGATGACCAGAGGCACACCATCGGGGTCTCCCAGCCCCTGCGTGAAGTCCCTGCCAAACAGCGACAGGCGACCTTGTAGCTTCTTATGGCCACACTGGATAGCCAGGCTCTCCAAGCAACGCCTATGGCATGCCAGATAACACTGCAGGAGGGAAGACAAGCAAATAATATAGTAACTTTACAGTCAGTAAACAGAGTAGACATATTACACAGTCTACTGTACCTCCTAGGGTGTGTGTGTCTCACCTCCTCACACTCTGCACCCTGGAAGTACACATAGCTGTTACACTCTCTGCATTTGGCAGGTGTGCGGAGCTTGCGGAGTCTGTGGGTCTTTGCTGCCTTGGACATTCCCACATTCCGGAAGGGACCAGTGGGAACGGCCATCTCTGGCTCTGTCCCTGAACACACAGCAAGAGAAAAGACAAGAGAGAAGAGAGAGTTCAGAATGAGAAAGAGAGGGTCATATCCTAATCTGAACTATCCATGCAATTCTCCCGCTGTGTGGATCTCGATTTAGACAGAGTTCAGACAAACGGAGACTTGAGGAGGACAGTGTTTGTTACCCTGTTCAAACGAGGTGACGTTTCCATCATGTTCCTCCAGTTCTTCATTGGCTTTAGGTACGTGCCCTGAAACACACATGCAATACACTATTATATATCATTGAATATTCTGAATTATGCAACGCTGGACCCTTTTCTGTAATCTAGAAATTGCTGAGGCTCTATGGTAGCTGTGCTGGAGGTTGACATTCTAGTTTCTACATCAGGAGGTACCAGTGCTGGAGGACTCCAGACCATAGACTCCTCCAAGACAGTCCGAGTCCTTCATCGTTGACGGCCAGGACTTGTGTGATTGGTGACATTGCCCTTCAATAAGGACACATACCACCAATGAGCTTTCAAATGAAGCACCATAATGAAAACTTCTAATCTTGGTTTGTGGTTCCTATAAATCACATCTGTGGTGAGAAAAGTGTACTCCTCTTCTTCTTAGACCATTAGAGAAGACCTTACACGAGTCAATCAGGACTCACCACATCTCTGTGTGACTCCATCCTCAGCACCACCCTCATCTGTGGTAGGTGTGGTCTCCGTGCTGATTGGTGCGTCCGTGGGAGGTGTGGTCTCCGTGCTGATTGGTACATCCGTGTTAGAGCTGTTGTGGCGGGTGCGTCCAGACAGACTGATGAGGGAAGGAGAAAATTACATTGCTTCCTCCTGAAAATCATAGTAGTTGGTAGCCAACTAACTGGCCTGTTCTGACCCTTTGAAGGCTAACGCCACTTACAAAATCTTTCTCTGCACCTGGTATTTTCTGATCTTGACAACAATATGAATCACTGAAAGGTCAACTGTAAACCATTTCAAGTGTGAACCCACTGGTTTGATGAGTAGGGCTCGAAGTGGTAGTGAGCTGCAGGCTCTGTGTTCGACAGATGTTTGGCATCCTCTGTGCTCGTGTTGAGATGTCTGGCATCCTCTCGGCTCTTGTGTAGATGTCTTGCGTGAGCGGCGTACTGTTGTCCCGGCTCGTAGAGCTTGGTGCTCTCACACAGAGTCTGGTAGTGGACTGGCAGCGCTGCTGTCTGCATGTGCAGCAGCTGATAGTACGACACCGTGCACTGGGGAGGGAGACATGTTGTAAAGAACTACAACACCCAGGAATAAGCAATTCGATGGAGACAAACTACAATTTCCATGAACACATTTCGTCTGTCCCAAGATCTCTCGTGAACAGACTTCATAAACATAATCTAACCTAAAGGTGGATGTAGTCATGATTAGGACGTTTGATTGGTCAGTGCAATCCACCTGCAAACAAGTTGAGGGTTTTACTTCCCTGATAGATGCGTGAGTTGACTTACAGATCTGAGGGTGTGGTCTGTGTGTCTGATGACATCATGGATCTGTCTGAGAGTGCTGCCCTTAGTCTGCTCTCTCTCCTGGTGCCGCGCCTCCGCCTCGGATATCCATGCACGATACACAGCCTCTGCCTCTTCAGCCTGTAGAGACACACATGGACCAGCCATTAGTTGCGATTCATTTTGCTCGCCTGGCATAACTGAGTTGGCAGAGTTGGCACTTCAGGATCTATGAAAAGGTCTGAAAAGTGCAAACTTGGTCCATCTGGCATGCAAGGCAAGCTAAATTCGAGACGCGCTCTCTGCCCCTATCAGACTAGTCAGCTGACCTTGGTCCTGGCCTCCTCCTCCAATCGCTTCTTCCGGTCCAGAGCTTTCAGCCCGCCTGCTCCCCCTTGTAGCTCCTCCTCTGCCCGACCCCTGGCCTTGTCATATTCCTCACAGCGAAACATGTACGAGCCTCGAGCTTTACGCATGCCACTCTCAGCATCAGTCTAGGAACACACACACACACACACACACACACACACACACACACACACACACACACACACACACACACACACACACACACACACACACACACGAAATAATAGTAATACATTTTATTTGGTGGATGCCTTTCAGGGTAATCAAGGATATCTTACATTACAAGTAGCCATTAAAAGCAAGTGTAGTTCATAAAACCAATTGCATCAATCAAAGTCAACATTTTATCAAAGGACCAGATGAAATAGGACAAATAAAAGAGGATGAAAGTGTTGGGAATAGGATACGAACCTGGTTTAGGTAAGGGTTTAGGTAAGGGTTTAGGTAAGGGTTTAGGTAAGGGTTTAGGTAAGGGTTTCGGTAAGGGTTTAGGTAAGGGTTTAGGTAAGGGTTTAGGTAAGGCTTTAGGGGGTAGGGTTGGGTAGAGGATACGAACCTGGTTTAGGTAAGGGTTTAGGTAAGGGTTTAGGTAAGGGTTTAGGTAAGGGTTTAGGTAAGGGTTTAGGGGGTAGGGTTGGGTAGAGGATACGAACCTGGTTTAGGTAAGGGTTTAGGTAAGGGTTTAGGTAAGGGTTTCGGTAAGGGTTTAGGTAAGGGTTTAGGTAAGGGTTTAGGTAAGGGTTTAGGGGGTAGGGTTGGGTAGAGAATACGAATCTGGTTTATGTAAGGGTTTAGGAGGTAGGGTTGGGAATAGGATACGGACCTGGTTTAGGGTAAGGGTTTAGGGTAAGGGGGTGGGCTGGGGGGACACATAGGGATACATGGGTATAGTGAGAATGCACAGAATGGAGGGTAGGACAGAGAATCATAGAGCACAGGCTATAGGTTATAGGCATCCTTGAAGAGGTGTGTTTTAAGGAGGTTTTTGAATGAGATGATTGTGTCTGCATGTTGTATGTGTGGGGGGGGGGGGAATCTCATTCCAGCAGCTGAAGGCCCGGGCACCCATGGTGGAGAGGTGGAATGAGGGGGTGACAAGGAGACCAGTAGAGGAGGAGTGGAGGGAGCGTGAAGAGGCATCGACTGAGAGGTCAGAGAGGTAGGTGGGTGCCAGGTTGTGGAGGGCTTTGGTGAGGAGGACTGTCTTTAAGTTAATAAAGGATTGCACAGGGAGCCAGTGTAGATTGATGAGGATTGGTGTGGTGTTCAGTTGATCTGGTGCTGGTGAGGATTCTGGCAGTAGAGTTCTGGACCAGTTGAAGTCTGTTGGTGAGTTTGGTGGGGATACCAGTGAGGAGAGTGTTGCATGGAGGAGTTTCATTGCTGGAGTGTGATAGCGAGGGGCGGAGCCTGGAGATATCGCAGAGGTGAAACCATCCTGGTGATGGTTTTTATGTGGGGTTCGAAATAGAGGGAGCAGTCTAGAGTGACACCGAGGCTTTTGACAGAGCGATTGGTAAACCATCTACTCTCACTGAAATATGGAATATCAATGTCTTTCTCATACATGACATAAGAGTGAGACATGATAACACGTGCGCGGCATTAACATGTCAAAGCAACATGGACAAGACTTTACCAGTTTCCTCTGGGCCCTCTGCCACTGCTCTCCGAGCTCTCTGCGTCTCCTCTCATGCTCCTGTTTACACTGCATCAGAGGCTGGGCCAGAGAGAGGTTGAGATAGAGACATTTTCTCACTTGTAATAATCCTTGTAGGTGTGTGTGTGTGTGTGTGTGTGTGTGTGTGTGTGTGTGTGTGTGTGTGTGTGTGTGTGTGTGTGTGTGTGTGTGTGTGTGTGTGTGTGTGTGTGTGTGTGTGTGTCACAGGCTGCTGAGGAAGGACATAATACTGGCTGGAACAGAGCGAATGGAATGGCATCAAACACCTGGAAACAATGTGTTTTCATGTATTTGATACCATTTCAATGATTCCACTCCAGTCATTAACACAACCGTCCTCCCCAGTTAAGGTGCCACCAACCTCCTGTGGTGTGTGTGTGTGAGATACTGTATCTACCTGTAGAACAGTATGTAT
Organism: Salmo trutta; assembly: GCF_901001165.1. Classification (NCBI taxonomy): domain Eukaryota; kingdom Metazoa; phylum Chordata; class Actinopteri; order Salmoniformes; family Salmonidae; genus Salmo; species Salmo trutta. The sequence continues at coordinate 37,045,874 of NC_042977.1, read as the reverse complement.
GGAGCCAGTGGTTTGCTGCACTCCCACACTCTGCTCCAAGTCCTGCTCCAGAGCCAGAGAGTAGATGGAGAAGAATGGCATCTGGGGCTGAAAGAGAGGGAGAGAAAGAGAGAGGAGAGAGAGAGAGAGGAGAGAGAGGAGAGAGAGAGAGAGAGGAGAGAGATTTGTATGTGTTTATGTGCACGTTTGTCTGTGTGTGTGTGTGTTCTCCCATTACCTGTGCGATGCTCTGCTTACAGGACTGACACAGCCTCTGCAGTCCCCTGGCAAACTCCATCTCTGGAACACACAGACACAGAAACTCACACACTACTTACACATACCTTGTTAGCAGAAAACTAAAAAAGCAGAACTTGAAGTGGACAACAAAAAGTTTGGCCCAGTTCCATTTCTGCCCCTAGATACTGGTCAGGTGTATGTAATCTAGTTGAAGCCCTAAGAGGCCGAGAACAACTGCTGATGGACACAGATAGAAGAGTAAAAGAGACAGAATAATTAGATGAGTCGAAGTGATCAACCCAGAGCAGTCCTTTTCTCCACATAGCTGATAACATCCTTCAGGTATCTGGACACAGCCTTGGCATAGGAGAGAGCGGTGTCCACTCCTCCCTCACTGCACTGCAGTAGGAGGTCAGCCTGCTCTCCACTCAGCACTGACACACACACACACACACACACACACACACACACACACACACACACACACACACAGACACACACACACACACACACACACGAGAATGTATGAGTATGACATGATTGGAAAGGGAATGCTTAGACATCGAGGACAACATGTCATTTTGTACTTACTGCAGCAGTCCTGCTGGTCACTCCTCCCTTGACAGTCTTTGGCCTGGGCCGAGTCTAAGCCATACAGGTTCTCCATAGACTGCACACACACACACACACACACCATCTCCGAGGTCACACAAATACTTAGACTGAGCCATCCTTTACGACCAAAGAAAACATTGTTTGTTTTTTACACACACACACACACGCACGGACACACACACACACACACACACACACACACACACACACACACACACACACACACACACTCACCCTGCTCCGCTCTGTTAGCGGTAGAGACAGGAGGGTGCTGCTGTCCACTTCTCCCATCAGAAGTTCCGACACACTGAGGGGGAGAGAAGGAAAGGGGTGTAAAATAGGGAGAGAGGGGGGAGAGTGGGAAAAACCTTATCAATGTAGATCCTAGGGATAGTAGAGCGAAACACACACACACACACACTTACCTGCTACTGAAAGCCACAGCCATGGTCTCGATGGCTTTCTCAAAGTCCTGCTTAACCATGTCACTGCTGTCCTTGTAACTAAACCCTGGACACATCAAATCAAATACACACATTTGATCTAAGTACACTCTCATTACAAACTCCACCCACACCTTGATCCACACACATTCCAACAGGTGTCCAGTTCTAACAGTAGAGCTCTGACCTTTGACCTTGGAGATGAGTGTTCCAGCAGCAGTGAGGGTCTCTACAGTGTTGAGGAGGGGGTAGGCACCGATCACCTGCCTCAACACACGCAACACCTCTCCCAAACACTCCTGGGCCAGGTCACGACGGTCCAGCTGCCTGTCTGAGAGGTTATCTATCTGCCTGCCTGAGACAGAGACAGACAGCTATGTTATTTATATGTCTAGAACTAAAACTGAAACTAAACATAAAGAAATAAGCATGAAAAAGAGGTTTGAAGTGACATTCATAATTGTAGCGCAGTGAGGCAACCATGCGAGTGAATAAGTTCAACTTTAAAACACAACTTTAAAAATGTACTAAAATAACCTTAGATTATATGCTCACGCACGTACACACCACAGAATTTGGATTGAATTCGATTTTTTGTTAAATATCAGAACAAACATTTCCCAGAATGCATTAGATCAAACACGGCAGTATGGAAAGGAACAATCTAACATCTCATGACAAAGAAAAATACTGTTTTACATCTAAATTATAATCAAACTAATATTTAAATTTATTTTTTTATTTAACTAGGCAAGTCAATTAAGAACAAATTCTTATTTACAATGATGGCCACACCGGCCAAACCCGGACGACGCTGGGTCAATTGTGCACTACCCTATGGGACTCCCAATCACAGCCGGTTGTGATACAGCCTGGATTCAAACCAGGGTGTCTGTAGTGATGCCTCTAGCACTGAGATGCAGTGCCTTAGACCGCTGCGCTACTCGGGAATATGTGTATTCATTGCATTAATAAATGGCACATCCTTACGATAAAAGATTTGTCAAATGAATGAAACTTTCATGTTTCACTTCTCAGTTGAATTGGTTTGAATTAAATTCTACTTCATTCAATTCATATTTTCCTTCCTGTAGGTTGGGGCCAATTCGAATTCACCCTGACACACACACGCGCACACGCGCACACACACACACACACACACACACACACACACACACACACACACACACACACACACACACACACACACAGGAACAATATGTTATAGAAAATGTAGGTTATTTAAGCAATAAGGCACTAGGGGTGTGGTATATGGCCAATATACCACGGCTAAGGGCTATTCTAAAGCACGACGCATCGCAGGGAGTGCCTGGAACCAGCCCTTAGCCGTGGTATAATGGCCACTGCTTTATTCATATAAAAAATCTGATTTATTCATTTCTCCATGTGGACATCCTCCCAAGGCGCCGTATTGTTATTATAAACTGGTTACCACTGACGTGGTCTTCCTGTCTGGGTTGGCGCCCCCCCCTTGGGTTGTGCCATGGCGGAGATTTTTGTGGGCTATACTCGGCCTTGTCTTCGGACGGTAAGTTAGTGGTTGTAGACATCCCTCTAGTGGTGTGGGGGCTGTGCTTTGGCAAAGTGGGTGGGGTTATATCCTGCCTGTTTGGCCCTGTCCGGGGGTATCATCGGATGGGGCCACAGTGTCTTCTGATCCCTCCTGTCTCAGCCTCCAGTATTTATGCTGCAGTAGTTTATGTGCCGGGGGGCTAGGGTCAGTCTGTTTCATCTGGAGTATTCTCTTGTCTTATCCGGTGTCCTGTGTGAATTTAAATATGCTCTCTCTAATTCTCTCTTTCTCTCTTTCTTTCTTTCTCTCGGAGGACCTGAGCCCTAGGACCATGCCTCGGGACTACCTGGCATGATGACTCCTTGCTGTCCCCAGTCCACCTGGCCATGCTGCTGCTCCAGTTTCAACTGTTCTGCCTGCGGCTACGGAACCCTGACCTGTTCACCGGACGTGCTTGTTGCACCCTCGACAACTACAATGATTATTATTATTTGACCATGCTGGTCATTTATGAACATTTTAACATCTTGACCATGTTCTGTTATAATATCCACCCGGCACAGCCAGAAGAGGACTGGCCACCCCTCATAGCCTGGTTCCTCTCTAGGTTTCTTCCTAGGTTTTTTGCCTTTCTAGGGAGTTTTTCCTAGGGAGTTTTTCCTAGCCACCGTGCCTCTTTCACATGCATTGCTTGCTGTTTGGGGTTTTAGGCTGGGTTTCTGTACAGCACTTTGAGATTTCAGCTGATATACGAAGGGCTATATAAATACATTTGATTTGATTTGATTTGAATTAGAGCAGTAAAAATAAATGTTTGTCATACCCGTGGTATACGGTCTGATATACCACGGCTGTCAGCCAATCAGCATTCAGGGCTCGAACCACCCAGTTTATAATAGTACATAAACAGACAGTATACACACACAGCACAGTACAAGTATAAACACACATATAATGAATCAAGCAAGAGGTCATGTAATGAAGCACTGGTTACTGGGAAAAAGGAGAACCAGCACCAGTAGCCGTCATTGAAACACAGCTACTGTTATACTTCTCCTTTATTGTGTGTTGTTTCTCAGTCGGGCCTTAGACGACTAAAGTGTAAAAATCAGGAACTGTAGGGCTGTTGTCTGTCACACTGCCACTCTTGATGTAGGAAGTGGTGGTGGACACGGACAGCACGTGAACCAACGTTAAAATGTAGTCAAGAGGCAGTTTGGGGCTGAAACGTCAATGTTTTAAGAAAAATTGACTGTGTACTACTGCTTAGACCCTTAATTATTTAGGGGCCTAACTCTTTGTGAGTGTACCATCAGTTGGCTCTTGTTCTGGGGTTGATTTTAACACTCCTACCTCTGTTGTCACATTGTAATAACACACATACACACTAAGAAAAGTCTCTCTCTCTCCTCCCTTCGTTCTCTCTCTTTCTCCCTTATCTCCTCGCCCTACTTGGAAACTGAGAACAGGAAGTTGTGATGAAAATAGCTGCCTGGACAGGAAGTGAAGTCACCCTGACATGGCTTAGCTGGTTCATTCCAAGAAATGAGTGCCTTTTGCATCCCTTTGATATTTTGAAGTAGAAATTGTGCACCAATATTGAATGTTAAAAGCCTGTTATATTCAATATAGACCACATGGAGAAATGAATAAATCCAATTTTTATATGAATAAAGCAGTGGAGGGCGGCTTTTGAGGGGAGGACAGCTCATAATAATGGCCGGAATAGAGTGAATGGAATGATATCAAACACATGGTTTTCATCTGTTTGATACCATTCCATTCACTCCATACCGGCCATTACACTCCATACCAGCCATTACACTCTATTCCAGCCATTACACTCCATACCAGCCATTACACTCTATTCCAGCCATTACACTCCAACCAGCCATTACACTCTATTCCAGCCATTACACTCTATTCCAGCCATTACACTCCATACCGGCCATTACACTCTATTCCAGCCATTACACTCCATTCCAGCCATTACACTCTATTCCAGCCATTACACTCTATTCCAGCCATTACACTCCATACCGGCCATTACACTCTATTCCAGCCATTACACTCTATTCCAGCCATTACACTCCAACCAGCCATTACACTCTATTCCAGCCATTACACTCCAACCAGCCATTACACTCTATTCCAGCCATTACACTCTATTCCAGCCATTACACTCCATACCGGCCATTACACTCTATTCCAGCCATTACACTCCATACCGGCCATTACACTCTATTCCAGCCATTACACTCTATTCCAGCCATTACACTCTATTCCAGCCATTGCACTCCAACCAGCCATTACACTCTATTCCAGCCATTACACTCTATTCCAGCCATTACACTCCAACCAGCCATTACTATGAGCAGTCCTCTTCTCAGCAGCCTCCACTGGAATAAAGACTTGCTAAAGTGCCAGAATTCAGCATTTTGTCCCTCTGTGACCCTCTGTCCAGGAATATTTATACCACTTAACCACAAAATGTCTCCAAGTTTTCACCATCATTGTAAATCCCTAGTTATTTTTGTTGCTTTGACAAAGGCATTTCTGAAGATGATTATTTATTTAATGTGATTAATGTGAAAACGTCCCTCATTTTAAGGTCAACCCTGTTACGTGAACTGAACTCTCGTTTTAATTTGGTGAAACTATTCCTTTTTAAATAATGTTTTCAAAAATAAACATTGAACATCTAATAGTCAAAGCTTAGTGTAAAAGCAGATGAGCTGGTTTTACTATTTTGGGTCATTTTCTGGTGTTTTGTGGTGGAAAACTGAGTGGGTCGAGCATAACAGGTCAACCATGTTACCCATAGATAGACAGACTAGAAATGTTTTAAGCTTGCATTCAATTACCCCTCCCTGTTGTACACAACAAGCTTCTATTTCCCCTGTCACATGGAGATTGATGGCTGATTTAAGATGAAATCGTGAACCCTGTAACTTTATTTGGAACTTAATAGGCTCTTACTATAGTACTTTTTTGAGATGGGATTTTATTTTTATTAAGTTGAACATGTGCTCTTTATGACAGAATTTTAGAATGAGGTGAAATCTAAAAAAAAATGCACCAAGTTACACATCTGAAAAGGCACCGAATAGGTGGAACGACCCGGCTTGCTAAATTCCAAATCGACCCCTAGTCCTCGTAATGTAAGGGTTCTGGGTTAAAGGAAAGCCTGTGAGCTGTGTTTACACACCAGACAAATACTATAGTGCTGCGTACCTTGTGTGACATACTCCCTCTTCCTTCCTCAGTTTCACCAGGCATACTGACACACACACACCCTGGGACACACACAATGTTACAACATAACTAAGGGCCAGGGTTTTTTCCTTTCCATATGACCTGACTAAGAAAACTCTGAACTCTAGTTATAGGCTAAAAATAAGAATTTTTACTGGTCAAAAACTCCTGGCCATTATAACGCCTCTCTCACCTTCCCCCAGCACCATTTCTTTCAGTTTCTCCACAGCCTCAGCGAAGCAAGCCACGTCCCGGAGCAAAGAGGGGATGTCCTCCACTTCGATGCCCACCTCCGAGGCCTCTGTGGTGGGGCTGGAGGCAAGGCTCGCTCCTTTCCCCTGGGTCTTACTGAAGGCCCAGGCTCCAGCCGCCTGTAGGGGGAAGCCAGCCGCACTGGCATGTCGACTCAGGGCTGTGGGCCGTCTAAGGCAGGCTCCAAGGACAGGGGGAGGGCTAGCGGCCGTAGCCAGCCTGGGGTGCAGCAGACAGGTGGTAGTGGGGCAGGGAGGAGCCTGGGGGTCCTGGAGGGATGCAGGGAAAGGGAGGGGGACATCCAAGCCACCATCTCTAGTGGGTTGTTCCTGGAGGACAGATAGCTGGTGTTGAGACACACCAGAGGACAGGGAGAGGTAGGGTGGGGAATGGTAAAGTGAGAGCAGGGTAGATAGAAAGAGAGGAAGGAGAGGAAAGAGATGGGGAAGAATTAGAATGTTGGTGATGAGTGATGCCAGAGATGTTATGACAAGAGGATGATGATGCTGTTGATGAAGACAACTGTTGTTGAGAAACCTGTGCCTCTAAAACAATTTGAAAGGCCATGAGTCACAATGCAAAAGCATATGGGAAAAACACAGAAAGAGAAAGATGATTCAATGAGGATGACCAACACTGGAAAATTCCCAAACACTGACAAGTTGACTTCTCATTGCCAGGTGACAGGTGTGTCAGACTGGAAGCCACGCCCACACCTGGCGGCATTGCAAAACATAAATCCCTTAAAGTTGGCATTAGCAAGCCATACACATGTAATGTAAGACAGTTTCCGCATCAGGGACATTCTTATCCTACACTACCAATGCCTGATGCAACTTCAAGTAGATTTAGCTAGTAGCTAAATTATGTATATACCATCGCAAACTCGCGGGGCTTTACAAGCAGTGATATAAATTACGAAATGATTAAAACGCGCAAACTCAGCAAACAACGCAGGACTGAGATGAAAATAGTCTTCATAAAGCTAGGCTAGTTTAGCTAGCGAGTTAACGTTACTTACTGATGAGTTGTGTGACCCAAAGTTTTCCCCAAGACTCTTCTTTGAAACTGAAGTTTTATTTAATTCCTTTTTCTTTCTATAGAACATTTTCAAATAGCATCCTATCTATTTTAATATAAATTACACTCCATTGAGATTGAAGTTTGCTCCAAACGTCGCTTCCACAAATTCCCTTGTGCTGGTTGGATTGATTGCTTGGCTTGGCTGGCTGGCTGGCTGGCTGTACCGAACTCTGTGCTTGTACCGTTATCTTTCTTCCTGGCTGTAGTTAGTAGATGGGGTCAGTCCACACTACGCCTGTAGACCACTGAACTGCATGGCCATACTGACACCTGCAGGGGTAAATATTTAATGATTTCTCACCCTAAAGATGGTGCCAACAATGGCAATTGTGTCCAATTTTGGTGCCAGTGCCAACTAATCAAAATATCTATTTGATTGGTTTCATAACTAGACCCACAACTGCACATTACATTAACCATGTTAGATCATGTACCAAGTAATGTTTCGTCATGATATGATTACAGCTTTTTGTAATAAATGGTTTATTTGCTATTATAAACTGTGTGGTTAGAGCCCTGAATGCTGATTAGCTGAAAGCCGTGGTATATGAGACCGTATACCACGGTAAGACAAAACATTTATTTTTGCTGTTCTAATTACATTTGTAACCAGTTTAGCAAAAGCTACCTCAGGGGTTTGTGGTATATGGCCAATATACCACAGCTAATGGCTGTATCCAGGCACTCAGCGCTGCGTCGGCATAAGAACATCCCTTTGCCATGGTATATTGGCCATATACCACACCTCCTCGGGCCTTATTGCTTAATATAATGATGGTTTATACCACACATAGGCCTTGACATTTTGACAATGATTCACATAAACTTGAGTTTAATTTGAATACAGGAGTGACATAGTGAGTGACATAGTGAATGTATGGAATCCCTATTATCTTGGCTCTCCTCATCCAGATATAAACTAACACATTGAAATGTTGGCAAATGTAGAAGACAGTATTATACAGTATCTCAAGTGTTTGAGCATTGGAAGCCAAATGGAACTCAACCCAGTGAATGGAACTTCCGTGTTTACCTACTGTTCTTCATGGAATTAATCTCATTAAAGTATCGGTCTCTTTTATGACACTCTAATCTCCAATCTCCACGCACCTCAATGAGAGCGCGAGATTATTTTCAGGCTAACTTCATTATGATTTATTTTTGTTCTAGCACCATCTAGTGGTTGGTTCAACGTAATTTTATTGAAATGACGTGTAAACATTAATTCAAACAGTGTATGCCCAGTGGGATTTGTCTGTGACTAGATAGTCGGTTAGCCAAGACAGGGAACGTGCACAGAGACATAGATATACAAAAGGATCAGCAACATTGCGTTACCTCCACATTACTGGCCTGTAATTCAAAGTGAAAAAAAGGAAGCCTGTGCTAAAAGATCCTCAAAATCATCTATTCTGTTTGCAACATTGCTGTTAAGTAATACTGCAAGACAACACTGCAAAGAAATGTACTTTTTTGGCCTAAATTGACAGGTTTGGATTAAATCCAATGCAACACCCATATTTTAAAGTATTGTGTTGGCAGCATCATGTTATGGGTATGCTTGTCACCAGCAGGAACTGGGAGTTTGTAAGGATCAAAATAAATATCAAAGGACCAATTTCCAGGTAAAAAGTTAGAGGAAAACCTGCCTCAGTCTTCTGAAAACCTAACCCTGGGATAAAGTTTTATTTTTCAGCTGGACATTTACAAAAGAATGGATGCCAAGACACACAAAAATGGCTTTCCAAGAGGTGTTGAGTGTTCCTCAGTGGTCCAGTCTCAGTCCTGACTGATCAGAGACAAGGTTTGAATATTGTTGTCCATCAGTTATTCCCAACTTAACTTACAGAGCTTGACCAATTTTAACAGAAACAATGGATAAGTTGGTAGAATCTTATTCAACATGATTCATAGCTGTAATGGCTCTCAAAGGTTGTAACGTAATACACCGGGAGTCAGGAAGCAGGTGCAGAAGGTGAGTTTAATAATGAATAGATGCAGATGAACAAACATGAGAAGCGTACAGAACGTGAGAGAAAACAATACTATCTAATGACTGATGTCTGCTGAGGGCTAAATAAAGGGGGAGTAAGCGCGGAGCTAATGATGACCAGGTGTGCATTATGATGGGGAGCAGGTGTGTGTAATCATAGTTGCCAGGGCTGGTGGTTAGTAGACCGGTGAGGTTGAGCGCCAGAGGGAGGGAGCAGGAGTAGGCGTGACAAAGGTTCTTCCACCAAATATTAATTCTGGGGTGAGAAGAAATACGCAATCAAGACATCTTCTTTTTTTGATCTATAATTCTCTTTCCCTTTGAAAATGTGGAGTTGGTTGTGTAGATCTGTGGGGGAAAAAAAATGTAAACCATTTAGATTTCATTTTAATTAAGGCAGCAAAATGTGAAGACTGCAAGGGGTGTGCATGACTTTCACAAGGCACTGTAGTTATTGGGAATGTGTTTTATTGTGAGACATTGACTCTTATATATATATATAGCCTCTGTCTCGACCTTCAAGTCTTTATTGAAGACTTAAAGGTCGAGACAGAGGCTGTCCAGGAGTTGGCGGATGCTTTAGTCCAGGTCTGGGAGGAGATCCCTCAGGAGACAATCCGCCACCTCATCAGGAGCATGCACAGGCGTTGTAGGGAGGTCATACAGGCACGCGGAGGCCACACACACTACTGAGCCTCATTTTGACTTGTTTTAAGGACATTACATCAAAGTTGGATCAGCCTGTAGTGTGGTTTTCCACTTTAATTTTGAGTGTGACTCCAAATCCAGACCTCCATGGGCTGATAAATTGGATTTCCATTGATTATTTTTGTATGATTTTGTTGTCAGCACATTCAACTATGTAAAGAAAAAAGTATTTAATAAGATTATTTCATTCATTCAGATCTAGGATGTGTTATTTTAGTGTTCCCTTTATTTTTTTGAGCAGTGTATATCTCTCTTCTTCAGGATCGGTGGGTCCCCGGCGGGACGGTTGAGCTAGCCGAGACAGTGACTCATATGTTTTGTTTCTTGCTGCTTTCGTTCTCAAACCAAGAAGATAAAGGAGGAGGCTGTGGAGGCAGGACTCTTGAAAATAGGAGATGCATAGAAAGATAATAAGGTGAAGGCCTTTCTTTTACTCTGATCAGCTGTCCAAATGGAATGTAACAGGCAGACAGCATTAAGGCTACATTGTTTGGTTTGTTTTATTCCCAGAAATCCTGCAAGAGCAAAGGAGGAGAGGGAAATAGAAGAAAGAACCTGCAAGAGCAAATGTCTCCCCTTTGCTCAGATGGTGAGAGTCCTTATCTTTTTTCCAGTAAAAATGTCCATCTTTGTTGAAAATTTGACTATTTCCCCTAAATACATACTATTGTATTGATGCTGCATTCACGTGTTAGTCGGAACATGTTCAACAATTTCGCTAGTTGGATATATCCAGGTTTCCTAGTTCCGACTAGCACGTGAACTCCAGTGGCAGTCAGTGCCGTTTAAGATGGGAGGACGATTTATTTTTTTCATGACCATGTCCTTATTTCAATTACAGCATATTGGATTACTCTCATTCATATTCCATTCACCCAGTTCAATGTAACATCGATAGGTTTAGGCTACTACATAATACTCACATTTTCCCTGTACCCATCATGAGGCTGCTACAACCTAGCCTATGAATGAAAGTTTAAAATGTAGGTGCACACAGGTCGAGAGAAAAAATAATATTGCCTGCATCTAGCTGATATAGGATGTAATCGGTCCTGGGGCCCCACCTGGGTGCACAGCTAGTTTTTTTGCCATGAACTACACAGCTAATTCAAATAATCAAATAGAATCAAATTTATTTGTAAAGCCCTTCTTACATCAGCTGATATCTCAAAGTGCTGTACAGAAACCCAGCCTAAAACCCCAAACAGCAAGCAATGCAGGTGTAGAAGCACGGTGGCTAGGAAAAACTCCCTAAAGGCCAGAACCTAGGAAGAAACCTAGAGAGGAACCAGGCTATGAGGGGTGGCCAGTCCTCTGGCTGTGCCAGGTGGAGATTATAACAGAACATGGCCAAGATGTTCAAATGTTCATAGATGACTAGCAGGGTCAAATAATAATAATCACAGTGGTTGTCGAGGGTGCAACAGGTCAGCACCTCAGGAGTAAATGTCAGTTGGCTTTTCATAGCCAATCATTCAGAGTATCTCTACCGCTCCTGCTGTCTCTAGAGAGTTGAAAACAGCAGATCTGGGACAGGTAGCATGTCCGGTGAACAGGTCAGGGTTCCATAGCCACAGGCAGAACAGTTGAAACTGGAGCAGCACGGCCAAGTGGACTGGGGACAGCAAGGAGTCATCAGGCCAGGCAGTCCTGAGGCATGGTCCTAGGGCTCAGGTCCTCCTCCTCCGAGAGAGAATTAGAGAGAGCATACTTAAATTCACACAGGACACCGGATAAGACAGGAGAAACACTCCAGATATAACAGACTGACCCTAGCCCCCCGACACATAAACTACTGCAGCATAAATACTGGAGGCTGAGGCAGGAGGGGTCGGGAGACACTGTGGCCCCATCCGACGATAACCCTGGACAGGGCCAAACAGGAAGGATATAACCCCACCCACTTTGCCAAGCACAGCCCCCACACCACTAGAGGGATGTCTTCAACCACCAACTTACCATCCTGAGACAAGGCCGAGTATAGCCCACAAAGATCTCCGCCACGGCACAACCCAAGGGTGGGCGCCAACCCAGACAGGAAGATCACGTCAGTGACTCAACCCACTCAAGTGACGCACCTCTCCTAGGGACAGCATGGAAGAGGACCAGTAAGCCAGTGACTCAGCCCCTGTAATAGGGTTAGAGGCAGAGAATCCCAGTGGAGAGGGGAACCGGCCAGGCAGAGACAGCAAGGGCGGTTCGTTGCTCCAGCCTTTCCGTTCACCTTCACACTCCTGGGCCAGACTACACTCAATCATAGGACCTACTGGAGAGATGAGTCTTCAATAAAGACTTAAAGGTCGAGACAGAGGCTGCGTCTCTCACATGGGTAGGCAGACCATTCCATAAAAATTGAGCTCTATAGGAGAAAGCACTTCCTCAAGCTATTTGCTTAGAAATTCTAGGGACAGTTAGGAGGCCTGCGTCTTGTGACCGTAGCAAACGTGTAGGTATAACCAACTCATCATCAAGCTTTGATTATTTGAATCAAGGGAGGGAGGGGTCCTTGGACTGAGTTTGGTGAAACTCTGCTCCAATGGAGTGAGGGCTGTGCCTGCACAACTTTTTTAAGCAGCACCTTAAATCCTGTTGCTAGCAGTAGGGGGAGCCAGTCACTCTGTCCTAAAAGAGAGAGGATAAAGCAAACACTATATGCCTTCTATTTTTATATTTTTCTTGTGTTGCTTTTAGCTACTTAAATTTAAGATGAGTGTTTATTGCAGCCTTATCAACTGTTCATTTAGTAAGTGTAGGACCTAGTTGAACTTTGTTATTGGTCTATTAACTAATTTACCACCTGGTGATGTCACCAGGCAGGCCAAAACTCCATCATACCAAACAGGCTGACATTTCAGGCGGTCATTTCAAACAGCTCTTACACGTTTTCTCTCTGCCTCATGGAAAAATGTGTAGAATTGCAGGATATTAGCCTTAAAGCGGCAACAACAAAAACTAAAACTGTATCTGGATCAGTGAGCAAACTGTGATCGTGGCGGCGCGCGCAACCCTGATCCACTGCTGCTATGGCAACAGCTGTGGGAGGGGATATAGAAAGAGCAGGTGGGCGTGGCGACGCAATGTGCTACACGACTGAAAAGAGAGAGGGGAAACTGAAGAAGTGTGCTACACGACTGAAAAGAGAGAGGGGAAACTGAAGAAGTGTGCTACACGACTGAAAAGAGAGAGGGGAAACTGAAGAAGTGTGCTACACGACTGAAAAGAGAGAGGGGAAACTGAAGAAGTGTGCTACACGACTGAAAAGAGAGAGGGGAAACTGAAGAAGTGTGCTACACGACTGAAAAGAGAGAGGGGAAACTGAAGAAGTGTGCTACACGACTGAAAAGAGAGAGGGGAAACTGAAGAAGTGTGCGACAGCAACCTTTTTTACCGGTTTATTCGTTACTCTCTCCGGCTGTCGCTAATAGTGTGTTTACCACAGATATTGCAACCACCACACACCGGTATACTTTGTGTCTAACAGCGTGTATCCAAATGTCTAACTTGAACTGGAAGCCTTTCGTTTTCGGCGGTCTGGCCTCCGTCACTGCAGAATGCGGTGAGTTTTAATGTATTATTTAAAAAAAATGTACTACACATAGGTGTGAGGTGGACTAACATTAATTTGTCCTTTGTCATTGGTGTCTTTCTATACGTTGTGTAGGTACATTTCCTATCGATTTGACCAAGACGCGGCTGCAAGTTCAAGGCCAAGTGGGCGACAGCAAGTACAGAGAGATTCGATACCGGGGAATGTTGCACGCCATCGGCAGAATATGCAGAGAGGAGGGAATAAGTGCACTTTATTCAGGGTGAGTATTGACCAGTCTTATGATGATGATTCCATTTTTATTGAAGTCCTTTTCTGCGTTTACACACAATTAGCACAGAGTAAGCCTAGTTCAAGAATAAAATATATTGTAACGACCCTGGGTTTATAAGCGCGGAAATCGACTCTGCCGTGCGAGCATGCTTTTGCGGCACAGTCGATAGCGCGCCGGACTTCGGGCTTGAAGGTCGAGGGTTCGAGACCTGCTCCCTGCCTGTTCATTACAATATGTTCAATTGAAATTCACCATTGAAATGTGTTCTTCGTAAAGTATTTGTCTTAATCAGTCTCCATCAAACGACGATTTTGTTTTCTCAACTCACCATCACATAGTTTTAATGTGGGGCTATGACAGTCAATTGCAAATTAGTCTGTTTTATCTCACCATCACTAATGAGATGGGTGTGCTTGATGCATGTTGAGTCGGAGCTTCTCAAAGTCAGGGGAATTGGTCGACAGTGCATATCTCAGCTGCCACATCCAACCTGAATCGATATTTTAATGAAGACGAGCGCTGATGATGCTGGGGGAAAAATATGAGGTGAAATCAGGACGACTGACCTTTCAGGTTGGAAAGTCAGAGCTCTAGAAAGGTTCCCGAGTTGGAATTCGAAGTTGGATGACCGGTCTCAAGATTTTTCCCAGTTGGAGCTAATTTTTTACAAGTTCCCAGTTGTCTTAAATGCAGCATTAATGTTCAGAGGGAGATGGCTACATATTTCCACAGATGGAACAATGAGGCAGATATTTCACTGGTTGTATAAATGTGAAGCAGCTGCTTGGTGTTTCCACTCACTTCCAAATATGAACGACATAGATTTTGGCCAACATTCTGCTACGTTTCTCATCAGTGAAACATTTGATCTCAATACAATTTTCTGTTAGTAGAATATTTTACGAACATAGTGGCCAAATTTTTGTAGACTTTACTTTCTGCCAAAGATTTTTTTTATTGTGTTTAGGAGTGCAAATGTATATTGAGTTATTGCACACGTGCACTTCAGAGTAGGAGTTCCCTACAGGAAATATGCAAATGGTTGTGCCAATAGGATTGTGCTGGCACTGCCCACCTCCTTGCTTGTTCTGTTCACTATGACTAATTTGTTCCCATTCGAAATGACGGGCTGTGGTTTATCTTGGTTTAGTTATAAAGATCTTTGTTATTTCCTTTGAGTCAGAACCAAAAGTCCTCCTTAGTGACCTGTGAAAGCATTTGGTCACATGACGGCTCAATCAACAGATCCAGGATCAAAATGAAACGGATTGGGAAGTAGGTCCCAAAGTGCTCTTCTAAGCGTTGGAGGTGAGCAGTCCTCACGTGTGTGATACTTACTGATGCTGTTTTCTGTTTGAAACATGCACAGCTGAGGGAAGGGGGCATGGTTCGCTTTTGAAAGACTCTCCAATAAGAATTCTTTCCTCTGAATCCACTGATTCGAGCACTCATCTGTAGAATGTTTTTGTATTTCCCCTGCGTGCTTATGTTCAGTTTCCCGAATATGTATGTTACATATGCAAGGAGACAAATGTATTTTCATTACACAGAAAGTCAACTTTTTAACATTTATTTTTTTGCATTAATTGTGAACAGTTCCTCTCCTGAATGTGAGAAAATATATCAAATACATCGCCTCAGAGTGAAATAGACCATTGTCCTTCTCTGAGTCCATATCTCCACTTAGTTTTGTGAACAGGTGTGTGTGCAGGGAATGTAGTTTACAATCTTAGTTACCTGCTGCAGTATAGCTCAGAGTTCTGTACTCAGCTCCTTTGCTGCCAGTTGCTCTCGGTGTATCATACAATGTGTCCATATGGCAGAGGGAGACACATTCATAACTAGAGTGCAGAGGTCATCCCGCCATAGATGGCGCCCCATCTGTGCAAAAAGCCCCCACCATTTCATCCAATGGAATTGGAAGTCATTATAGCCACGCAGCAAACTGAACATCCCCTGTGCCGTTACACCAAGATGACCTGGCCTCCACAATCACTGGACCTAAACCCAATTGCGATGGTTTGGGATGAGTCAGACTGCAGAGTGAAGGAAAAGCATGTATGGAATCATGTAGTTACCAGAAAAGTTAAATCAAATAGAATTTTATATTCTTCAAATATAAGTGCTCAGCATATGTGGGAACTCCTTCAAGACTGTTGGAAAAGCATTCCAGGTGAAGCTGGTTGAGAGAATTCCATGTGTGCAAAGCTGTCATCAAGGCAAAGGGTGGCTACTTTGAAGAATCTCAAATATAAAATATATTTTGATTTGTTGAACTTTTTTTGGTTACTCCATGATTCCGTGTGTTATTTAATAGTTTTGATGTTTTCACTATTATTCAAAATAAAGAGAAACTCTGGAATGAGTGGGTGTGTCCAAACTTCTGACTGGTACTGGGGTTTTTTTCTTCAGTATTTTTGAAATTCTCCCATGACCCCATTTTCATATTAGGAGACCCCACATGGGGTCACGACTCCTAGTTTGAAAACCGCAGCAATTAGTGGAAGTCCTCCTTTGATTGTAACTGTTAAGCCTGTTTTATTTACATCATACTCGCGCATTGCGTGTTTCTGTGTTGCAGTCTCGCCCCTGCAATGTTGCGCCAGGCATCCTATGGGACCATAAAGATTGGCACATACCAGAGCTTCAAAAGACTACTGGTGGACAGGCCAGAAGGTAAGAGAACAACGTACACACATCAGGGTTTTAGATCTCATAACTATTTGTTCACCTTGTTACATGTGTTCTAAATCTGTC
This sequence comes from Salmo trutta, assembly GCF_901001165.1. Lineage (NCBI taxonomy): Eukaryota > Metazoa > Chordata > Actinopteri > Salmoniformes > Salmonidae > Salmo > Salmo trutta. The sequence goes on along the minus strand of NC_042977.1, from coordinate 37,029,194 downwards.
TGTAGGGTGTGTGTGCATTGCAATGAACACTGACTTGGATATATCTATATCTCACACACACAGTGTTAACTCAAAATGACACAATGACTAGGTTCCAGTTTAACAATGTTTACTACCACAGTACATCGTCGCCATTACGCTCAGGCCAGGTCCATCAAAGTGAGATTCCTGTGCAAGCTCACTAACAACAGAAATATAGGGAGACTTAACATACAGTACTGGTCAAAAGTTTGGACACACCTGCTCATTCAAGGTTTTTTCTTTATTTTTACTATTTTCTACATTGTAGAATAATAGTGAAGACATCAAAACTATGGAATCATGCCCTAACCAAAGAAGTGTTCAACAAACCAAAATATATTTAGATTCTTCAATGAAGCCACCCGTTGCCTTGATGACAGCTTTGCACACTCTTGGCCTTCTCTCAACCAGCTTTACATGGAATGCTTTTCCAACAGTCTTTAAGGAGTTCCCACATGTGCTGAACAGTTATATTTGAAGAACATAACATTCTATTTGATTTAACCTTTCTGGTAACTACATGATTCCATATGTGTTATTTCATAGTTTTGATGTCTTCACTTTTATTCTACAACGTAGAAAATAGTAAAAATGAATGAGTAGGTGCGTCCATACCTTTGGCTGGTACTCTGTATGTATGTATATATATCTCCCAGTCTCTGTTCATTGCGATGTGCACACACACTATAGCTATAAAATATATATATATATATATGAGTTGTGCAATTTAAAGGTCAAACTGCATTTCAAACGGCAATAATCTCATGAATTCCGGGCATGTGAAGTTATACTTAGGCTAAATATAAGCCTTATACAACCATAAGACCCACACATTTTTTTTTTTTTTTTAAACAGTTTAACCTCCATTTTTTTTGGGGGGGGGACACACTAATCACTGATCTGGCTTTCAAGTCTATGACAATGCCCTTTTTTGTTAAATGTAACTAGAACCCAGGCATAATGGATATCCACTAACTTCTTGTATTAGGCTATAGAAAATGAACACATCTCATCAATCTCTCAAAGCCACGTGCTAGTGAATAGCCAGCTAATCTTTATACTGTATTTCAAGTTTAGCCAACTTCGATATATTTGCTAACTAGCAAGGTTGAACAGTTGAATTGTTATGAACACACTGTTCTGTTTGAAAAGCATGTTAGCCTGTCCACTTTGTTCAGATGTTGAAATCGTGGCTTATCTTATTCCTCAGAATGACAAGTTGCCAATTCCATATATAATTGTGTTTTATGCTTACTGCACATTTATAAAATAGACTAGACAGCTAGTTTAAGTCTTTGGCTAAAATGCTGCTAGTGGTACCGCAATGTCGCGAGTGACAAACTGGAAATACATTTTCCAAAAGCAATGTTCATTGATACTCGCGTTTCAGTAGGTTCTGCTCTGCGCGCAATTTGAGTAGTTAAGACATATAAAAAGGATATCTTTAGAAAAGTTACCTTCTCCCCTGAGACATTATTTTATTAATGTGTTTTGGTGTCCATATGACCAAATGTTTTTATTTTTTTCTGTTGGACTAAATTAGCGAGTTGAAACCACTTGTCAGAGGAAGATGTTATCTCTCAACTTTGTTGGCGTGAGAGACATGAAGGGCTTAGTGTGTGTAAACAGAGGAAGAGGCCGATGTCTTTCTATGGGCTTATTTTGGACCTACGTTTTGTCAACTGCCTCTCCTGTCTTTGGGATGACGACTCCCATTGTTAGGGCGGAGACGTGCATCTCGTCATTATATACAGATCTCTGGTGTAAATGGGAAGGTGCACAGAAGGCGCGAAGGAGACGAGACTAAACATACAACATGAGAACAAGCTGACATAAACGTTCAGAAAAGTTACTTGATTCTGCTATTCAGGCATTTGGAATAACGCGCAAAAACATACATTTTAATAAATCAAATTCATTTGATATATCACCCAGCCCTAAGACTTGGTAAGAGAAAAGACTAGGTAGGAGCTATGAGATGCCTTCTGGGGCATATATTCCACAGGACAGCAAAGCTCCTTATGTGCTAGGCCCAGAACGTGCGCACCTACCCCATGCTGAGTGAAGTTTGTAGGTCAAGATCATTTGTGTGACCCAGTTTCTGCTGAGAATAATACCTCCATTACAAGCTATTGTAACATGCACACACACACACACACGTCATAGAGGTAGTGTGTGCGAGTGAGACTTAAAGGAACTATAATTCAATGTACAAAGACTAGCCTGAATTGAATTTCTCCTCTCTTTCTCAGATGAGACGTTGTTCACCAACGTGCTATGTGGTGTTCTATCTGGAGTCATCTCCTCGTCCATCGCCAACCCCACGGATGTGCTGAAGGTAATGACACACACACACACACACACACACACACACTTGTAAACGTTGTCAATAGTTTCTTGGGTATTAGAAGCCAACAGAGACCGGCAGGGTTGATCTGAACAAAATACAGCGTTTTGGCTCTGTTTCTTTGCCTCCGAGCATAAGCAGTGATCCTCTCTGGGCCAGCCTAATCCCTAGCATTCAGGCTGAGCTGGGTTTTATACATTAATACAGGATCGGTGTTCCCCCTCCCGTGGGATGGTTGCGCTAACATAGGCTAATGTGATTAGCATGAGGTTGTAAGTAACAAAAGAAATCCCGGGACATAGACATATCTGATATGGGCAGAAAGCTTAAATTCTTGTTAATCTAATGGCACGGTCCAATTTACAGTAGGTATTACAGTGAAATAATACCATTCTATTGTTTGAGGAGGGTCACAGTTATGAACTTGAAAATGTATTAATAAACCAATTAGGCACGTTTGGGCAGTCGTGATACAACATTTTGAACAGTTATGCAATCGTTCATTGGATCAGTTTAACATTTTGCACATACGCTGCTGCCATCTAGTGGCCAAAATCTAAATTGTGCCTGGGCTGGAATAATACATTTCTTTTTTTTATTTAACCTTTATTTAACTAGTTAAGTCAGTTAAGAACAAATTCTTATTTACAATGACGGCCTACCAAAAGGCCTCCTGTGGTGATGGGGGCTGGGATTAAAAATATATTTGAAACATAAATTATAGGACTAAACACACATCACGACAAGAGACAACACAACACTACATAGCGACCTAAGACAACACAACATGGTAGCAGCACAAAACATGGTACAAACATTATTGGGCACAGACAACCGCAAGAAGGTAGAGACAACAGTACATCACACCAAGCAGCCACAACTGTCAATAAGAGTGTCCATTATTGAGTCTTTGAATGAAGAGATTGAGATAAAACTGTCCAGTTTGTGTTTGTTGCAGCTTGTTCGTTGCTAGCTGCACCAAACTGAAAAGATGAGCGACCCAGGGATGTGTGTGCTTTGGGGACCTTTAACAGAATGTGACTGGCAGAATGGGTGTTGTATGTGGAGGATGAGGGCTGCAGTAGAGATCTCAGATAAGGGGGAGTGATGCCTAAGAGGGTTTTATAAATAAGCATCAACCAGTGGGTCTTGCAACAGGTATACAGAGATGACCAGTTTACAGAGGAGTATAGAGTGCAGTGATGTGTCCATTTAAGGAGCATTGGTAGCAAATCTGATGGCCGAATGGTAAATAACATCTTGCCACTTGAGAGCACCCTTACCTGCCAATCTATAAATTGTCTTTGTAATCTAGCATGGGTAGGATGGTCATCTGACACCTGAAACCCCACCTCTTTAAGGAATACCTGGGATAGGATTAAGTAATCCTTCTAACCCCCCCCAAAAAAAGATATAGATGTACTATTGTAAAGTGGTTGTTCCACTGGATATCATAAGGTGAATGCACCAATTTGTAAGTCGCTCTGGATAAGAGCGTCTGCTAAATTATGTAAATGTTAGTTTGGCAGCTGGGGTAAAAGAGGAGCGATTACAATAGAGGACACCAAGTCTAGCTTTAACTTTAGCCTGCAGCTTTGATATGTGCTGAGAGAAGGACAGTGTACTGTCTAGCAATACTCCCAAGTACTTGTACAAATACTTTCTCATGCATTTAAAGAAAAAAAACCTGAGTTTTTAACAAATCTTTTAACAGATCTAATGTGTTATATTCTCCTACATTAATTTAACATTTCCACAAACTTCAGTGTTTTCTTTCATATGATATCAAGAATATGCATATCCTTCAGGTCCTGAGCTACAGGCAGTTAGGTTTGGGTATGTCATTTTCAGCGGAAAATGAAAAAGGGTCAGATCCTTTTAATGGATGGGAGGGTGTGTGAGTGGGTGAAAGTACTTTCTAAATAAGGTTCCTACATGAATTCTATGTGTACAGGGGTGTGTCTGGGGGGTGGGGGTTGAAGTGTGTATGGGAGGGGGGGGGGTCACTGAGATGCCACTAACTGTGATATTTTTAGACTCCTGCCCACCAGAAATAGCCATATCAATACTATGCCAAGTGAATATGATCTATGTGAGCGTATGTGTGTTTTTAGGATTTAATTGGGTTGGCTGAAAGTTAGAACAGTGTGTTTTCAAAGGTAGTGTGTTCCCTTTTGCGCTGTGTGGGGAGGGAGGGGGGGGGGTCGTCGGTCATGTGCTTAGCTCTATTCACACACTTAAATAACCCTCTGGACACACACACCACTCAACCAGCTATGCAGGCAGGCTTATATTTCCCTTTAAGTTGGATGAGACTGATCTGCGTTCAACACATACAGCCAGCCTGTATGTTATTGTTATCGTTTGTTTGGTCTTAAGAGCATTGGCAAGGCTTTAAGTAGGCGAGAATGCAGAACACAGTGGGTCAGAATGCAGATGGGGACAGCTGGTGAACCCTTGGCACCTGAACATTGTGGCTACACACACACACACCTCAGCAGTGTTTTCCCCCTAAGCTTAACTCTTTGTGGCAGATCGCCTAAGGCCATGTTACATTGTCATCCAGTGCTGATAACACTTTCACTAGTCTCTCCTGTCATCTGCATACTGGTTTTCTGTTGATTTGAGTTTACTTTTATCTTAACAGTTTTTCCTTCCTGGTTTTCCCAGATCCGTATGCAGGCTCAGGGCAGTGTGATCCAGGGAAGCATGGTGGGAAACTTCATCAACATCTACCAACAGGAAGGAACCAGGGGGCTGTGGAAGGTAGGTGTATGCACACACACACACACACACACACACACACTTTTAACCCCCCTCACTCTCTCTCGCTCTCTCAGGGTGTGTCTCTGACAGCGCAGAGAGCAGCCATCGTAGTGGGGGTGGAGCTTCCTGCCTATGACCTCGCTAAGAAACACCTGATCCTGGATTGTCACATGGGTGACAACATTTACACACACTTCTTGTGAGTGACATCAATGCTCACCCACGACTCCGTTAACGCTCCACAAGAGAGCAACATATGGCTGCGTAAGACTAGGGAACTTCTGACCCTTTCCCTCTGGTCCCCCAGGTCCAGTTTTGCGTGTGGTCTGGCGGGGGCTCTGGCCTCTAACCCCATAGACGTGGTCCGCACACGCATGATGAACCAGACATACGGCGCTGTCACCTACCAGGGAACACTGGACTGCTTACTTCAGGTAGGTAGGCACACCAGGGTTTCTGTTAGCTGGTAATGGCTGGCTTTTTGGCCCAAAGATCAAATAAATTAGCGGCGTCTAATTGTCCAGGGGGGCGATGGAATCCCATTAAAAAATAATGCTTTTGGACTGGAAATATCAGTCAATGGAAATACATTTAAATGGTCATTCTTATCGCAGCGGTCTAAGGCACTGCATCTCAGTGCTAGAGGCATCACTACAGATCCTGATTCGATCCCGGCTGTCTCACAACCGGCCGTGAACGGCAGTCCCAATAGGGCGGCACACAATTGGCCCAGTGTCGTCCAGGTTAGGGGAGGGGTAGGCCGTCATTGTAAATAAGAATTTGTTCTTAACTGACTTGCCCAGATAAATAAAAAAAAGCGGTCTATAGGTTAATCTGCCTATTTTAGTGGAATTAAATTAGTGTGTATAGGGCTATAAATGTAAATTTTTCATTGCACCCAACTTAGTTAGGAGCACCAGAAAATATTTTGATATTGTATTGGGCATATGAATTCTGACTGTCTACTTTTGAGGCACATTTTGTGCACTAGAAACTAATATGTAACACTATAAAGACATTCATTTTATTGTAAAAGCAAAGATGTTGATAGGACTCCATGTCATTGAAATGAGAAAGTCAATTGTGGAATATTAGTGTTTTTACACAATATGAAAACCTATTTCCCTAATGAGATGCATTACATAGAAAATTGTACTCTGTCTCTTTATAAACGTCAGGTTTGTGACGGCGATGTGCGTTCATTCAATGCTATGATTGATCTCCTGAAGAAGCTATCCCTTTTCCTTTCTTTCTGTGTCCCCAAATGTTTGGATATACAGGTAAAGTTACTAGATTGTTAGCTAGGTAGCCAATGATGTAACCATTTGTTTCCACTTTTTAAAGTCATGTTAACGGCCCGTGAATAGTTTTATAAAGGCCCAAAACATGGGTTATGAATGTAAAATGTGATCTGCTATAGGAAGATAAAAATGTTGCTCCGGTAATATGAATCAGATCATTTGACCTGGTTGGGCTAGAAGCAAGCCATTTTCGCTGTAGTAATGGTGCAGCCTTTACGCTATCGAATCTGCACTCAGAAACAATGGTACAGCGAAGCCTTACTAGAACAGTTATTATCTGTGAGATTTATTTTACCTATTTGCACAGTGCTCCCAAAATTCCTGGATGAACAGCAACATATTTTGTTGCATAGAGCTCTGGGTTCATGTCTGTTTTCGTTAGTTTGTATTTTATTTATTATGAGGCCTGTCTTGCCTAGCCAACATTATTTTATAAAGACTTCCATATGCCATTGAAACCAGCCTATTTCTCTCATGTTCTATTGGTTTTCAAATCAACTTTATTTTATTGTCCAGTAGCCAAACTTGATTCCTAGTCATATTAGCAACCGATGCTAGTTGCATCTTTAGATCTCCTCTATTTCTAAAGATATTTTAATCTTTCACATGAGACCACGCGCATTTGCGGTGCGCTTTTGGCACCTGGGTTTCTCTGCTAATTGCATTATGGAACCAGCATTCGCGCGTAGCCTACTGCCTTGTGCGCATTGCTGTGCTTATAATGTGAAGAAATAATAGTTTATCAAAATGTTAAGCTAATATTTCTGATCTGTTGCATCAGTCTCATTGCTTTTGAATTGATTTATTTTTTGGTGTAACCTAGGCCTACTGGTTGTAAAGTTTGGGATCTATTGTCCCAAAACTGTCCAGAGTCTGTTTTGGAATAGGCTATTTATTTCTCGCACAGAACAACATGCTGACCAATATAATAGGTGAACTTTTCTACTATGGGGGATAGTAGATAGACATAGGCTAGTGATTTTGCTGTTCGTTACTCCGCTAATGATGCTATTTCTCAAATGTCCGGTAAATAAAAATGCTGAAAGTCAATTTTCCTAACGGAAACCCTGACGAGCACACACCACATGAACCAGGGGTGTAATCATTAGTCCAAACACCTGCAAAACAGAATGTATTGGACAAATTCAGGTAGGTCCCTCCCCGTTCTGTTTAAGAAGCGTTTTGCAACAGAATCGGCATTATGAATACAGCCCATAGATGCGGGGCAATGATGGGTACAGGGCTCTGTGTGTGTGTGTGTGTAATGTTTTGTGTCTCTTTAGACGTCACGGTCTGAGGGCTTCATGGCACTCTACAAAGGCTTTTTCCCCAACTGGCTCCGTCTCGGCCCATGGAACATCATCGTATCCTTTCACCTACTCACAGAAGAGTGTGTTCATGTTTTCATTTGTGTATGTTTATCTACCACTGACGGTTTGCACCAGAGTCGAGGTCAATTCCAGTTTAATATCCATCTGTAGAGTTGGTCATGGAATTTCTTTATAGGAATGCAATTCCTAAATTGACTGGAATTTTGATGGAATTGATCCCAACCTTAGTTTGGACATTCCAATGGCGCTAATGCAATTATGTAATGCAGTTGCACACACATTACAGCTGCTGTAATAGCAACCCAGTTTCACCTAGAGTAACAGAGGGATCTGGGAGCCAGAATGGTGGTTAGGAGTGAGGAAGATGGAGGGGGAGGAAGAAGGGGGTGGGGGAAGAGAATTAAACAGGAAGGGTTTAAGTTTGGGGAGTGGCCATGTCTTTTTGGTGCTTTAAGAGAGAGGGAAAGAATATTTGAGGGAGAACAATAGGGGGAGAGATCTGTTCCCTGTGGCATGATAAGGCTGGTTAACAGTTGGTCTGTAGACAGATGTCGCAGTGACATCATGAACAAGTATAAACCCAAAATGACAACCTCTGCATGACATCAGCAGCCTGGTGCTCCAAATAGCCTACTTTTATTCTTTATTTTTTTTAATTCATTATCCACCACAACATTATTTATTATTTAAAATAGCTTACGCTTGTGAGTCACGGAATGAAAGTAAATTGTCATGTGAGAATTTTATAACTCATGCACCGTCTTGTCACAGGTGGATTGGTCTTTTGCTGTAGCAGCCCAGTAACCACAACGGATGTTGTGACAGTCGCACAGACGTGAACTTTTTTTCATGTCTATGCAACAAGGAAACCGACAGTCTACAGACATTCCATCGGAGTATAAATTAAATGTTTTGACCAGCGACACTTGTTACATTCTAATTATCTACAGACATGGCGTTAGAACAAGTATAACCCGCTCTTTAGGAGAGTGGGCCTATAGATTGGGCAGAGGTAGCAGCTATAACTTAACCTCAGCCATGTAATGGGATTATTACATTGAGGTAACCAGGGGATCCCCGAGGGGAGCTAGGAACGGGTAACCAGGGGATCCCCGAGGGGAGCTAGGAACGGGTAACCAGGGGATCCCCGAGGGGAGCTAGGAACGGGTAACCAGGGGATCCCCGAGGGGAGCTAGGAACGGGTAACCAGGGGATCCCCGAGGGGAGCTAGGAACGGGTAACCAGGGGATCCCCGAGGGGAGCTAGGAACGGGTAACCAGGGGATCCCCGAGGGGAGCTAGGAACGGGAATGGAAGTCTACAGGGTGGAGTGGAAGTGGTATGTTTGGGATGCGTTATGTTCCTAGCAAAGCTCCTGCACGGAGAAGGATGTTTTTCTATCTTTCTGTGCCTTGTCCTTAACTCCTCCTTAGTTCTTTGTTACCTACGAGCAACTGAAGAAGATGGAGGTCTGATGGAGAGAAGGATATGTAGCACTGTGGAGAAGAGGAAAGAACTCAGCCAGAGAGGGGAAAGAATGGACCAAAAGAGAGGTGGACGTATCCTGTCTAGCCTCCCACTTCTTGTCTGGGTGGTGTCGACCACGCCCCCTCAGACGCATTTCTCCTTTCTGATTGGCTGCTTTCGTGATGGAGCTCTGGTTGGCTGGGAAAGAGGAAGTGAAAGTTGAGGTCAATTGCGCCATCAGAAAGCAAGGTGACGCGAAGACCATAATTTTGAAACTATGGCCCTAAATTATGTATTTATTATTATGTTTTGGAACTCAGTCGAGCCTCAACCGCTAGTATCATATAAACACACAATACATGGAAAAATGTGGGTTGTGAGGTGGGGGTTTGTTACTACGTCGATAAATTCCTATTCACCTGGACCTTTGCAACCTAGGAAATGTGTATGACCGGACCTTCTAAAATAGTACTTGAGTACCCCTGATGTACAGGATCTCAAATAATGTTAAAAGCAGTCACTACTTACCTCAGATTGTATGGATTTCAGATGCCTTGGTGTGTGTTCTCTGTTTGCCAGAGGAACTGCCAAAAGTAGCTGTGGAAAAGACTGGCAGATAACTTTCTACAGAAAGTTTAGCAATCACTAGTGGGCAGCATATGATGCCATTTACTCAAGGACTGGCTACTTTCTGAAACCCTTGATGTCTGTTCAGCCGCTGGAAAGCTTATATTTGTTACGATGGTTGGCTGTGGGTTTGGATTTTGTATGTCAAGAGTATTCTCTAATTACAGAACTAGGTTGGTAGGACTTTTAATGGGGCTAGTTATATAACCAGATTAAAGATCAGAAGTCAGGTGACCACTAACTCGCTCCCACACACACTTAATCACGCACACACACACGGGCACATAGGTTATTAATGCCAGGGTGAATTGGCTCAGTGTATGGACTCACTCAGTCATGTGGGCACTCTTAGAACAAACTTTCTTCATTTCAGGGTGACCTGGCACAGTGTATGAATGACCCACACACAGTTAATGGGGACGGTGTGTACGGACTATTCTGGGTTCGTATTATAAATACCCTCTGGACAGCCTGATTGGCACGCCGCCCCTTACGTCATTTCAGGACCCCTATCTCTGAAACACGCGGAGCCCCAGTTCTTACTATATGTCACAGCAGCAGAGACTCCATATTCTATCCCTGTTCAGGTCGGGGTGTCCAACCTATTTAACCTTTAATTTACAGGATATCACTTAAACCTCCAGAGAGTCCTGCCTGTAGTCTGACCTGGCCTAGGCAGTAACAGGGAAGTGAATGTCAGGCTGATGTGTCAAGAGAGGTGGCTGTTGTATATTTAGCCATTGCACCTGACTACCAATGCCATTCTGTGTGCTGGTGTTGTTAACGTGCCATTTTATGATCCCAAGACGCAGAACAAATGTACATGTCAACTAACTGTTAATCCTCTATTACCCTTCACTTCTTCTACTTTGTTCTTCACCATTATCAGTCTATCAGTTAGATCGTTTGGAGGTGAGCTTGCTAGTTTTTATTTTTTATTTTTAAAGAGTTAAGGTTGAACCTCGGAGTGTGTTCATGTGACAATATGGTTCTTGTATATGGTTTGTTTATAGTCCCCAAAGCCTTAATTCCAATGTGTCACTGTCATAGCCCTGTAAATACTTCTGTTATCCTGATTTTTAAAGCAAGGCATACATAAACTTCTGACTGGTCTCATGTTTTACTTCAACTGGGAGTAATGCCCAGTCTACTCACTAGGATGAAACGAAAGCAAACGGGACAAAATGGGGATTGACTATCTGATGTTAAGAAACGCTTGTTTTTCCATTCCAAAAATGTTGGCTTCAGTGTGCGCTAATGAAAACGACCGTGAGCTTGTGATCTGACCAGGACAAAATGTAATGAGCACATAGACTCCGTCCCAGTCTATTGACCAATCCTGTATTGACACCTAGTCTCTAGGAACATGCAAAATCATATGGTGAAAATTCAGTTTATGGCTCGATCTGTTTTGCAGTAGTTCAATGCTATAGCGGATTGAAATGTGAAGGTAATTTACGATTTGAACCGACATATGAATCATTCACTGAATGCACTCTTGGTGAACAGGGGAACGATGCCTTTACATTTTAATAGCGCTGAACGTCCATGATCAGTATAGAATCGAGTCCTTGGACTATCAAGGCAGTATTGCTTGCTGTTCAAATCTTTCGTACATGGAAGTCCCACTAGACAGTTACACATTCGTCCACAGGGTGCTGCTGTGTACCATGTCTATGCATAAGCTCTCTATTGCAGACACACTTTTATACTCAGGACCCTAAATCTAGCACCGCCTTGTTTTAAAATACCATCGCTCTCTCTCTCTCACACACACACACACACAATGATTCATGAATAATTCAAAAGCTCTGATCTAATTGTTCTTTATTTCAGTGGATAAATATCCCAGTTTTCCTCACCAGTGTTTGAAGAGATGGGACTGCTGGGGACGGATTGCCATGAACCCTGACTGTGTATGAATGCTTTAGTTACTTTATTGACAGAGTCACCATGGGATGGACTCAGACGTGTATAGATGGCTGTTATTCTAACTTCTGAGCCATGCAAAGCGTCACTTCTTTAAAAAAAAAAGAAATGCTGGTGTTTTCAGTAATTTCACAGTGGAGCAAACTATCTGACATATGGAGGCAAAAGAACCAAGAACAGTCCAAATGTGTAACTTAAAGCTTACCAACTACACACACACACACACACAGGGCTTCTCCAAGAGCCAATGGCCATGGGGGGGTTCCAATCACCATGGTGCATTGTGGGTAGTATTCATTCCCTTTTTGCTCCTGGGGTACAGGGGTTGGCTTATTGTGTTGGAGGGATCTGTATGTGTTAGAGGAATTAGGTTCTGGGCTCCATTCCAAAGTCTCCTTGATTTGCTCACCCAATAATAAAAGGACAATAATATAATTGCTTGCAATGTAATTTTTGCAATCATGTAATTTTGGTAGTGGCGAGACTGGTGAGAGGTAAAATCCTTTGCCTAAATAGCCTACATTACTACAAATATTAATAGCTAATTATGGAAAATAAGAAACAGGATTTAAAAAATATATATATATATATGAGGCAATATGTAATACAAATTGAGGTGAGGGTGATGGAAATGCATTTGGCGGTTGATCTACTTTTGTTCTGTAATGGCACTGTGCTCTTCGAAGGATGGATCCCAGTCTTTTCAGGGCTATGGCATATTGTGGGTCGGGGGTGGTCTGCCAGGCATTGGGATGACAACCCAACTTGGGATGAGGAGGGCTTTTAGCAGGTGGAATAGTGGGGACCAATTGGAGGTTTACTTAGTAGCAATGCAAATATCATGGTACAGCTATATAGACACTCAATTATGTTACTTTTTAATGTTACGTTTACAAAAATATATTTTGCTAAATAGAATTGAAAGTTGTCTCATTATGGTGAAATACGTATAGCCAGTTACAATTGTAATGGCTAAGCAGATAATAAGAAAAAACGATCAGTATTTACCTGGCTAAAAGAGAAGGAATATAATATGTATTGTTTACAGGAAACTCATTCAACAATTTTAGATTAAGTTTTGTGGAAAAAGGACTGGGGGGGAAATGTATTTCTCCCATGGGCAAAGAAATTAAAAAGGGGTGATGGTTTTAATTAACAGTAATTTTGATCCAAATGTGCAAATTGTCCAAACATATCAAAGTAGATGGATTATTTAAAATATGTTATTGGACAATAAACATATGGCTTATTAACCTATACGGTCCAAATAATGATGATCCAAGCTTCTTTGAAAATATATATGAAAAAAATTCAACTCTACAAGCAACACTAGACTCTATGGTGGGAGATTTTTAATACGGTCTTAAATACCTCTATGGACCAGAACGTTTGTAGTGTGATTTCCTATCACCCTCACCCTTGCTCGCACAATCATTTTCAATTCTGCCCACAAATTCTCTATTGGATTGAGGTCAGGGCTTTGTGATGGCCACTCCAATACCTTGACTTTGTTGTCCTTAAGCCATTTTGCCACAACTTTGGAAGTATGCTTGGAGTCATTGTCCATTTGGAAGACCCATTTGCGACCAAGCTTAAACTTCCTGACTGTTGCCTTGATGTTGCTTCAATATATATCCACATAATTGTCCTTCCTCATGAAGCCATCTATTTTGTGAAGTGCACCAGTCCCTCCTGCAGCAAAGCACCCCACAACATGATGCTGCCCCACCCCCGTGCTTCACGGTTGGGATGGTGTTCTACGGCTTGCAAGCATCCCCCTTTTTCCTCCAAACATAACGATGGTCATTATGGGAAAATAGTTATATTTTTGTTTCATCAGACCAGAGGACATTTCTCCGAAAAGTACAATCTTTGTCCCCATGTGCAGTTGCAAACTGTAGTCTGGCTTTTTTATGGCAGTTTTGGAGCAGTGGCTTCTTCCTTGCTGAGCGGCCTTTCAGGTTATGTCGATATAGAACTCGTTTTACTGTGGAAATATATACTTTTGTATCTGTTTCCTCCAGCGTCTTCACAGGGTCCTTTGCCGTTGTTCTGGGATTGATTTGCACTTTTCACACCAAAGTACGTTCATCTCTAGGAGACAGAACGTGTCTCCTTCCTGGGCGCTATGACGACTGCGGGGTCCCATGGTGTTTATACTTGCATACTATTGTTTGTATAGATTAACATGGTACCTTCAGGCTTTTGGAAATTGCTCCCAAGGATGAACCAGACTTGTGGAGGTCTACAATTTTTTTTCTGAGGTCTTGGCTGATTTATTTTGATTTTCCCATGATGTCAAGCAAAGAGGCACTGAGTTTGAAGGTAGGTCCTGAAATACATCCACAGCTACACCTCCAATAGGCTAATTGACATCATTTGAGTCAATCAGAAGCTTCTAAAGTCATGACATTTTCGGGAATTTTCCAAGCTGTTTAAAGGCACAGTCAACTTAGTGTATGTAAACTTCTGACCCACTGGAATTGTGATACAGTGAAATAATCTGTTCTTAAACAATTGCTGGAAAAATGACTTGTGTCATGCACAAAGTAGATGTCCTAACCAACTTGCCAAAACTATAGTTTGTTAACAAGAAATTTGTGGAGTGGTTGAAACACTTAGGTTGGAGTCATTTAAAACTAATTTATGTAAACTTTCGACTTCAACTGTATAAATGCCGAGAATATTTATATTTTGGGGAATCTCTTATAAAATGGGTTGAAGTTATGTATAGTAACCCTAGGTGTAAAATAGTAAATAATGGCTACATCTCAAAAAGTTGAACTATCTAGAGTAAAACACAAGGTTGTCCGCTATCGGCATATCTATTTATTATTACCATCAAAATGTTAGCAGTTAAAATTAGATCCAACAATAATATTAAGTCCAAACTACTGCCCCTGTTTTGTGACTCTTAAGACCTCCCCTTAATCTCTCAATATACCTTACTATGCCATATGACCTCTGATATACTTGCATTTTGTGAATCATTCAATGAGTACATTAACACGATGAGTACATTCAACAAAAATACGCTTCTTTAGAACAGTTGCCAAAAGATTGACTCATTTAGGCTAACTTAATTTAGGAATGCTTAATCAGGGCCTGTAGTTTATAATCTAATCAGTCAATTAGCATATTTACAGATCCTGGGCTTTTGGGATTCATTCCTCAATGTTATTTGATTGAGACGTTTTTGAGAGAGAGCTGACACACACACACACACACACACACACACACACACACACCCAATGCTTTCATGATGTATTCAAGGAAGTGCGTCATGTTTGAGGGTTCCATCCGTAAGTGCACTAACAGCCTGCTAGATAATTTATCTGACGGTTTCAAGGATCTAAACCTTACACTCCGCCACCCATGAGCCAAACAAACACGAAGCCCCCAAATCAACAGCATTCATGACCTACATTTCATCATTTAAGTAGTAGAGCATGGGACACGGGATGGAGGATCATGCGGATAAGCTTGTAAAACGCTAACACACATCATCAGTTCCAAGTCATTTGTTTCACTTTGTGGGCTAACCAGGTCTGAAAGAGCGTGGACGACCTGGGTTCAATACCAGGTTGGTTGCATTGTTGCCATGGATCAGATCACACAGCTGATGTCTATAGTCTGGTCGATGATTGAGGTCAGTGTAGTTACCTAGAAGGAACACTAGATGGAGCTCTGGCTTTGTAGCTGTGTCCTATGTATGGGGTTGGTCCTCTCTGAATAAGTCCCTAAAACCTCTTTCCTTCTCGCTTTCTCTCTAACCCTCTGTCACAGCTTACATCCTGTATTGCTGCTCCAGATAAATAATAAATATTTAGAAAATATAGCGATATCATTTTCCCTCTGACGCCTGATTTAAAAATTCCCCGCCCTGGGACATATAAAACACACACATTAAAAAAGTGCAGGGTTTTTGGTGTCCAGCTGTGATCCCATCAGCTTTCCTTCAGGAGCACAGGCTGCTGGGAAACCTCACTGTAGCGATGGAGAGAACGAGAGAGGAGAGGGAGTCACACAGTAAGGTCATTTCAGCAGTGCTCTCAAACATGGTTATAAATGTGTCATCAGAGGAGATCAGAGTAGACTGGTGATGTGGGCAGAGAGAGACACGGGGGGGCTGAGCATGCAGACATCCGCAGCCAGACAGACAGAGGCCACACAGAGGCACGTAGGTCAGTGAGCTAATGTGGTCTGGGTTCACTGACCTACTAACTGTACATTTAATGGAGATGTCATTTTTCTAGGGATATTGGTGTTTGTGGTTACTGGGACTGTTTGTGTCTCAATCTGATGGAAGATGCAGCCTCAACTCCTCACCTCACATATAATATTACATTTACTCAATTCAATTTAATTCAATACATCCTCACAATTTTTTTTAAAAAGTGGACAATTGGTCTCCATGCAGCAAAAATAAACACACACACACACACACAGACAAAGGACCTGGGTTAGCTGACCCGCTTTCTCCCACCAGTACCACATGTGGAATGCTAAACTAATCCATCACAAATGGAAAGTGAAGAAGGAAGAGTCTAAGTAATCCACTTTCACCTTTGTCATAAGATTAGTGTCACATGAAGGCATGGGACTCCGTATCACTTCTTCTTCTCCACAGCTACACAACACTGTTAGAGTTGTACAAGAGGTGAGAAGAGGGTGGGAGGAGGGAAAGAGCAGGAGACACATTTTATAACACAACCTACATAACATACATGATCTCTCTCTCTCTCTCTTGACCTGGTTACACGCACATACATACTCTCACAGCGTGGGTTTGTGTGTGTTTCCCTTTGTACAAGTGGCCCACATGTGGGAACAAAACTATTGGCCTGCAGTTCATTTACTGGGAAGAAATCATTAGCAACCTTTTTTTTAGACATTAAATAAAATAATGACCCTTTAAATACCTTTGAACAAAAGATGGGACTCTCTCATTGTAGTGTCACTGGGGCTCTCAATGCAGCTGCTGGTTACGGTGCTTTTAACACTGTGGTCATTCATTCAACACACACGCTCACACACACCCACACACGCGCTCACACACACACAGCTCAGTACATATTCACCCACACATTAGATAACTAATAGCCTAGTACTGTAAATAGCAGTGTTAACTGTGTTATGGGGACCCAGTCTTATACAACGTGACCTCAGAGTTTACCCAGCTGACCCCCCCACCATACTGCCATTAACGAGTCGTAAAACCTCAATTAGAACAGGCGATATGCTGTGTGTGTGTGTGTGTGTGTGTGTTCTTTCATGGTGCCAAATGCAGACATTCTGCAGACAACATACTAAACACAGCATGTATGTGTTGAATGTGTGTAAATATTTGGAAGGCTGCCACGCTGCTTCGATTAAGACCCAGAAACCTCTGCCTCGGGCATTCAGTGTTCAGTAATGTGTGTGTGTGTGTGTGTGTGTGTGTGTGTGTGTGTGTGTTCATAAGTCCAGGCATCTGTATGACCTTTGATAATTTGGGTCCTTAGTATTGTATTGCTCCACTGAGAACCCTAATAAAGTATTCAATATGTGAGTTTCTATATTTAGCCTTCCAGTAATAGCATGGGTCAGTGTTTGACAGGACAAAGGGCCACTACACACGACCCCAGGGATACTGTGAAATGACTACAGTGAAAAAGAAAAGCTTGGAGAAAGAGACAAGGGAATGCAAGGCTTTATTGAGTTAGAACAGACAGACAGCCAGAGGGCAAATTCATTATTAGTGGACCGACTGCTAACTATTTGCCCTCTGTTTCTTATAGAACATTTATAAAAAGTGTATCAAATTCAATAACCAAATTCAGCGTGTCCATCCATCTCTCTCGCGCTCTCCTCTTTTTCTCTCCTTCTTTCTCTTATTTCCTTACCCTCCCCTACCCCACTGCCCCTCGGTCTCTCTCTGTTATCCGTGTGTAAGAATGAGACCGAGGTCGAGAGTGGGCAGCAGACACTGGCCTTTCGCTGTCCTCCATATTAGGTTCCATAACTTCTCCAAGATGGCCGCCTGTCGCCCAGACACAGGCTGTATACAGTACTGTCAAAACAGCACATTCATCTGTGTCTCTACTGCCAAAATAAAAAAGAGCAGAGAGGAGGGAAGAGGCATAACTGTGTAGTTTAGTTTTGTAGGTTAGGGCAGGAATGAAGATTTAATGCACAGAGATTGGTAATGCATGGGGGGAGGGGCCAAGAGGAGATAGTGTGAATTTGGAGAACAAGAGTCAGACCGCTGCACAGCTGCTTCCTAATGTCATTACTTATACATCTGGACTCACCAGAAACATACCGTGTGAGTGTGTGAACACTTTCCTAATATTTAGTTGCACCTCGTTTTGCCCTCAGAACAGTCTCATTTTGTCAGGCATGGACTCTACAAGATGTCGAAGGCATTCCACAGGGATGCTGGCCCATGTTGATTCCAATGCTTCCCATAGTTGTCAAGTTGGCTGGATGTCCTTTGGGTGGTGGACCATTCTTGATACACACAGGAAACTGTTGAGCATGAAAACCCAGTAGGGTTGCAGTTGTTGACATACTCACCGGTGCGCCTGGCACCTACTACCATACCCCGTTCAAAGGCACTTCAATCTTTTGTCTTGCCCATTCACCCTCTGAATGGCACACACACAATCCATGTTTCAATTGTCTCAAGGCTTAAAATTCCTTCTTTAACCTGCCTCCTCCCCTTCATCCTCACCCATTGAAGTGGATTTAGTGTGTGTGGTAATGTTCATTCTTTGGTGTTGCAGCTGGTTGGTTCGTCTTAATGTTGTGTGTTAACTGAATTTATGCTAATTTAAAGTGTTCAACCCCAAAATATTATGACAAACACAGCCCTTCTCTTGTGAAACTTCAGTGGTTTTTAGCAGGGAGAAAACGTAGCTCATCTATGTGTTACAATGCAAATGTCAGCCATGATGGCTCCCTGTTCCCTCTTCTGCTCGGATGTAAAATAGCAGGAAGAGCAGGTGAAAAGCAAAGCCCCCTGATAGACCTCTGTCCTGTTGCCTTCACTCCTCCCATCTTCTCAGATAAGTGCTGATGAAAGAGAGGGGACAGGGATAGTAGTCCACTTTGGAGTGTTAAGATGCAGCCATAGAAGGGTCGGTGTGTGGGGTCATGTTACTGTTATCTGATTGAAGATCTACTCATTTTCTAGTGAGGGTGAAAGTTCAATTAACATGCAACTTACCACTTCAGTTCCTTGTAAATTTTCATGGAAACATTTAAGTTAGCTGTCCCACCATAGAAGTGTATTAGCTTTCTCAACTGTTTCCACTGTAAATGTACATGTATGTATAAAGCCGGCCTGGTTCAGTTATGTAGTCTCTGACACTGTGTGTGTCTGCTAGACAGGTCCCTGTCTCAGATGATCATAGACCTTGAATAGCAGAGTTACCTTGGGCACTGTAACCGTCACACTCAAACACTCACAATAATTACTGCAGGATACACACACACACACACTAGTAGTTTACCATGTGGAACTTGTCATGCATTAAGTATTGCACTGGAAGGATGATGAGTGTAGTAATTACTTTTGGAGTGGTTTGGTTTGATACGGTCTGAGTGTTTTCCGCGTTAATCTGTTCCGCTGTTATCAACCATATCCAGGGAACAGATTGACACATGCTGTTGTGGTGAAGTGGACTTTGAGAACACATACAAATGACAACACATATCCTAATGCCCACCTCAACTACATAAAGAAGAGGTAACCACGATGACGGCTGAATGACAGCTGTACACCAGCAGATGTCTCTCTGAATTTACAGATAAACCACTCTCACTAGAACGTTCTTTCAGTGCCTTAAACCCACTGGGGCTACGTTGTGTGTGTGTGTGTGTATGTCCCACAGGAGCCAGTGAACTACTTCATGAATTATCCATTCACATCCATTGTTGTTCTAGAGAGTTCCTATTCCAACAGAAACACTAACACAGAAACCTGAATAACCTCAATGGTAATTTTCTTCTCATTGATCTTCAATGCATTCACTTTACGATAAGTATTAACTGAAGAGCTCAGTGAATAGTGTGTGTGCATGCACGCGTGTGCGAATGAGTGTGTGTGAATGTAATGTACCCACATCAACTAAATACATAACTCTGTAGAAGGAGAGATTAGAACTATAGATGATATAGGGGTGTTTTATCTCAGAGGTGTGATGGGAAATAAATGAGGGAGGGACTGACTGATAGAATGAAAGAAAAGAAAAAGAAGGGATTGGAAAAAAGAAGGGAAAAAGTATATATAGAGAGGATGGTGGTAGGGAGATAAAAGAGTGAGTCAGTCTGGAGATTGGAAATAGAGAGAAGGGGGGGTAAGGAAGATGGATAGACACTGAGTCTCTCAACTTTGAATACAGAAGATTCCATTGATAGGATCACGAGGAGTTACTGGAGGATGGACAAACACACACACTGTTTGGGAAACGCTCAGTACAGGAAAATGTATCGTTCCATATCTTCTGGTTAAGGTGTCCTATCCTCACACACAACAGCCATTCACACTCATTGCCTGGGAAAACCCCAGGGTTTCTGCTTCAAGCTCCAAGCGTTTACCACTAACTAACCACCCTTACTGACTGGAGTTACAACATGCAGGCCATCAATCTGGTCAACAGCTTTCTAACGGACACTTAAAATGTCTCTCTCTCTCTCTCTCTTTCTCTGTCACAGTGTTGTATTGTGTTGCAGTCAGCTGGATCCCAGTGCTAAAAGACTATCACAGCAGTCACACCACAGACAGAGGCCTGAGGGGGACTACGCGCACGCATACACACGCACACATGCACAAACACAGGTATTTATGAAAGAGAATAAAGATTGGGTCTGTTTCACAGTTACATAGTAATTCACGACTAAAGACTCCAGCACCTGCGGCAAAAGTTCCCTACAGACTCTCTCTTTTCTTCAGGGGTGAATTTTTTTGTGAGACAGAACAAAGGGAGGTTGTTCACGCCTAGCATTCATCATATCCACATGATCCTCTTCTGCTATCATCTACCCCAGTGGTATTCAGACTTGTTCAGCGGGGAAGCCATTTTTTCAGCCAGAATTTCTGGAGACCCCATTTTTTTCCCTGAAGAATTTTTTACGAACCCACCCCACCCCAAATCTAATGACACAACCTTAAATCGGTAAATTTATAATGTTTACATAAACAAATAACCTTCAATTCATTACATTTTCATATATTTTCAAAATGAAAAGAAATCAATAAACATATTTACTCAATAAAATGTTATTTTTGAAATGATCTTTCTCAAAAATGTTTGTATACTGCTCAAAAAAATAAAGGGAACACTTAAACAACACATCCTAGATCTGAATTAAAGAAGTAATCTTATTAAATACTTTTTTCTTTACATAGTTGAATGTCCTGACAACAAAATCACACAAAAATAATCAATGGAAATCCAATTTATCAACCCATGGAGGTCTGGATTTGGAGTCACACTCAAAATTAAAGTGGAAAACCACACTACAGGCTGATCCAACTTTGATGTAATGTCCTTAAAACAAGTCAAAATGAGGCTCAGTAGTGTGTGTGGCCTCCACGTGCCTGTATGACCTCCCTACAACGCCTGGGCATGCTCCTGATGAGGTGGCGGATGGTCTCCTGAGGGATCTCCTCCCAGACCTGGACTAAAGCATCCGCCAACTCCTGGACAGTCTGTGGTGCAACGTGGCGTTGGTGGATGGAGCGAGACATCAAATCAAATCAAATCAAATTTATTTATATAGCCCTTCGTACATCAGCTGAAATCTCAAAGTGCTGTACAGAAACCCAGCCTAAAACCCCAAACAGCAAGCAATGCATGTGAAAGAAGCACGGTGGCTGGGAAAAACTCCCTAGGAAAAACTCCTGAGAAAGGCCAAAAACCTAGGAAGAAACCTAGAGAGGAACCAGGCTATGAGGGGTGGCCAGTCCTCTTCTGGCTGTGCCGGGTGGATATTATAACAGAACATGGTCAAGATGTTAAAATGTTCGTAAATGACCAGCATGGTCAAATAATAATAATCATAGTAATTGTCGAGGGTGCAACAAGCACGTCCGGTGAACAGGTCAGGGTTCCGTAGCCGCAGGCAGAACAGTTGAAACTGGAGCAGCAGCATGGCCAGGTGGACTGGGGACAGCAAGGAGTCATCATGCCAGGTAGTCCTGAGGAATGGTCCTAGGGCTCAGGTCCTCCGAGAGAAAGAAAGAAAGAGAGAAAGAGAGAATTAGAGAGAGCATATTTACATTCACACAGGACACCGGATAAGACAAGAGAATACTTCAGATGTAACAGACTGACCCTAGCCCCCCGACACATAAACTACTGCAGCATAAATACTGGAGGCTGAGACAGGAGGGATCAGAAGACACTGTGGCCCCATCCGATGATACCCCCGGACAGGGCCAAACAGGCAGGATATAACCCCACCCACTTTGCCAAAGCACAGCCCCCACACCACTAGAGGGATATCTACAACCACCAACTTACCGTCCGAAGACAAGGCCGAGTATAGCCCACAAAGATGTCCGCCACGGCACAACCCAAGGGGGGGGCGCCAACCCAGACAGGAAGACCACGTCAGTGGCTCAACCTACTCAAGTGACGCACCCCTCCCATGGATGGCATGGAAGAACACCAGTAAGTCAGTGACTCAGCCCCTGTAAAAGGGTTAGAGGCAGAGAATCCCAGTGGGAAGAGGGGAACCGACAAGGCAGAGACAGCAAGGGCGGTTCGTTGCTCCAGCCTTTCCGTTCACCTTCACACTCCTGGGCCAGACTATACTTAATCATAGGACCTACTGAAGAGATAAGTCTTCAGTAAAGACTTAAAGGTTGAGACTGAGTCTGCGTCTCTCACATGGGTAGGCAGACCATTCCATAAAAATGGAGCTCTATAGGAGAAAGCCCTACCTCCAGCCGTTTGCTTAGAAATTCTAGGGACAATTAGGAGGCCTGCGTCTTGTGACCGTAGCGTACGTGTAGGTATGTACGGCAGGACCAAATCGGAAAGATAGGTAGGAGCAAGCCCATGTAATGCTTTGTAGGTTAGCAGTAAAACCTTGAAATCAGCCCTTGCCTTAACAGGAAGCCAGTGTAGGGAGGCTAGCACTGGAGTAATATGATCAAATTTTTTGGTTCTAGTCAGGATTCTAGCAGCCGTATTTAGCACTAACTGAAGTTTGTTTAGTGCTTTATCCGGGTAGCCGGAAAGTAGAGCATTGCAGTAGTCGAGCCTAGAAGTAACAAAAGCATGGATTAATTTTTCTGCGTCATTTTTGGACAGAAAGTTTCTGATTTTTGCAATGTTACGTAGATGGAAAAAAGCTGTCCTTGAAGCAGTCTTGATATGTTCTTCAAAAGAGAGATCAGGGTCCAGAGTAACGCCGAGGTCCTTCACAGTTTTATTTGAGACGACTGTACAACCATCCAGATTAATTGTCAGATTCAACAGAAGATCTCTTTGTTTCTTGGGACCTAGGACAAGCATCTCTGTTTTGTCCGAGTTTAAAAGTAGAAAATTTGCAGCCATCCACTTCCTTATGTCTGAAACACAGGCTTCTAGCGAGGGCAATTTTGGGGCTTCACCATGTTTCACTGAAATGTACAGCTGTGTGTCGTCCGCATAGCAGTGAAATTTAACATTATGTTTTCGAATGACATCCCCAAGAGGTAAAATATATAGTGAAAACAATAGTGGTCCTAGAACGGAACCTTGAGGAACACCGAAATTTACAATTGATTTGTCAGAGGACGACCCATTCACAGAGACAAACTGATATCTTTCCGACAGATAAGATCTAAACCAGGCCAGAACTTGTCCATGTAGACCAATTTGGGTTTCCAATCTCTCCAAAAGAATGTGGTGATCGATGGTATCAAAAGCGGCACTAAGATCTAGGAGCATGAGGACAGATGCAGAGCCTCGGTCTGACGTCATTAAAAGGTCATTTACCACCTTCACAAGTGCAGTCTCAGTGCTATGATGGGGTCTAAAACCAGACTGAAGCGTTTCGTATACATTGTTTGTCTTCAGGAAGGCAGTGAGTTGCTGCGCAACAACATTTTCTAAAATTTTTGAGAGGAATGGAAGATTCGATATAGGCCGATAGTTTTTTATAATTTCTGGGTCAAGATTCGGCTTTTTCAAGAGAGGCTTTATTACTGCCACTTTTAGTGAGCTTGGTACACATCCGGTGGATAGAGAGCCGTTTATTATGTTCAACATAGGAGGGCCAAGCACAGGAAGCAGCTCTTTCAGTAGTTTAGTTGGAATAGGGTCCAGTATGCAGCTTGAGGGTTTGGAGGCCATGATTATTTTCATCATTATGTCAAGAGATATAGTACTAAAACTCTTTAGTATCTCCCTTGATCCTAGGTCCTGGCAGAGTTGTGCAGACTCTGGACAATGAAGCCCTGGAGGAATACCCAGATTTAAAGAGGAGTCCGTAATTTGCTTTCTAATGATCATGATCTTTTCCTCAAAGAAGTTCATAAATGTATTACTGCTGAAGTGAAAGCCATCCTCCATTTGCGAATGCTGCTTTTTAGTTAGCTTTGCGACAGTGTCAAAAAGAAATTTCGGATTGTTCTTATTTTCCTCAATTAAGTTGGAAAAATAGGATGATCGTGCAGCAGTGAGGGCTCTTCGATACTGCGCGGTACTGTCTTTCCAAGCCAGTCGGAAGACTTCCAGTTTAGTGTGGCGCCATTTCCGTTCCAATTTTCTGGAAGCTTGCTTCAGAGCTCGTGTATTTTCTGTATACCAGGGAGCTAGTTTCTTATGACAGATGTTTTTAATTTTTAGGGGTGCAACTGCATCTAGGGTATTGCGCAAGGTTGAATTGAGTTCCTCGGTTAGGTGGTTAACTGATTCTTGTCCTCTGACGTCCTTGGGTAGGCAGAGGGAGTCTGGAAGGGCATCAAGGAATCTTTGGGTTGTCTGAGAATTTATAGCACGACTTTTAATCTTCCTTGGTTGGGGTCTGAGCAGATTATTTGTTGCAATTGTAAACGCAATAAAATGGTGGTCCGATAATCCAGGATTATGAGGAAAAACATTAAGATCCACAACATTTATTCCATGGGACAAAACTAGGTCCAGAGTATGACTGTGGCAGTGAGTAGGTCCAGAGACATGTTGGACAAAACCCACTGAGTCGATGATGGCTCCGAAAGCCTTTTGGAGTGGGTCTGTGGACTTTTCCATGTGAATGTTAAAGTCACCAAAATTAGAATATTATCTGCTATGACTACAAGATCCGATAGGAATTCAGGGAACTCAGTAAGGAACACTGCATATGGCCCAGGAGGCCTGTAAACAGTAGCTATAAAAAGTGATTGAGTAGGCTGCATAGATTTCATGACTAGAAGCTCAAAAGACGAAAACGTCATTGTTTTTTTTTTGTAAATTGAAATTTGCTATCGTAGACGTTAGCAACACCTCCGCCTTTGCCGGATGCACGGGGGGTATGGTCACTAGTGTAACCAGGGGGTGAGGCCTCATTTAACACAGTAAATTCATCAGGCTTAAGCCATGTTTCAGTCAGGCCAATCACATCAAGATTATGATCAGTGATTAGTTCATTGACTATAACTGCCTTGGAAGTGAGGGATCTAACATTAAGTAACCCAATTTTGAGATGTGAAGTATCACAATCTCTTTCAATAATGGCAGGAATGGAGGAGGTCTTTATACTAGTAAGATTACTGAAGCGAACACCGCCATTTTTAATTTTGCCCAACCAAGATCGAGGCACAGACACGGTCTCAATGGGGAAAGCTAAGCTGACTACGCTAACTGTGCTAGTGGCAGACTCCACTAAGCTGGCAGGCTGGCTAACATGATGTCCCAGATGTGCTCAATTGGATTCAGGTCTGGGGAACGGGCGGGCCAGTCCATAGCATCAATGCCTTCCTCTTGCAGGAACTGCTGACACACTCCAGCCACATGAGGTCTAGCATTGTCTTGCATTAGGAGGAACCCAGGGCCAACCGCACCAGCATATGGTCTCACAAGGGGTCTGAGGATCTCATCTCGGTACCTAATGGCAGTCAGGCTACCTCTGGCGAGCACATGGAGGGCTGTGCGGCCCCCCAAAGAAATGCTACCCCACACCATGACTGACCCACCACCAAACCGGTCATGCTGGAGGATGTTGCAGGCAGCAGAACGTTCTCCACGGCGTCTCCAGACTCTCTCACATCTGTCACGTGCTCAGTGTGAACCTGCTTTCATCTGTGAAGAGCACAGGGCGCCAGTGGCGAATTTGACAATCTTGGTGTTCTCTGGCAAATGCCAAACATCCTGCACGGTGTTGGGCTGTAAGCACAACCCCCACCTGTGGACGTCGGCCCCTCATACCACCCTCATGGAGTCTGTTTCTGACCGTTTGAGCAGACACATGCACATTTGTGGCCTGCTGGAGGTCATTTTGCAGGGCTCTGGCAGTGCTTCTCCTGCTCCTCCTTGCACAAAGGCGGAGGTAGCGGTCCTGCTGCTGGGTTGTTGCCCTCCTACGGCCTCCTCCATGTCTCCTGATGTACTGGCCAGTCTCCTGGTAGCGCCACCATGCTCTGGACACTACACTGACAGACACAGCAAACCTTCTTGCCATAGCTCGCATTGGACGAGAAAGATACAACGACCACATTTTATATTGTATAGACTTTAACTAGCTTGTTAACGCATTTTAAGTTTAGATAGCAAGTTAGCCAGTTGAAATAAGATATTTAAACAACAACCTAAGTATATGGCTAGCTAGAAAAACAGGCTTGTTAGCATGTTATGTGTTAATAACATAATAACACAGACTGTGCTACCCATAGTGCAATGCACCACCAAGAAGTGGACGTTGATAGAATGCCTTGCATGACTACACACCGTTGTATTGCTAGCGGAAGTATTTCGTTATTAAAAGTAGTTAGATGTAGACTCAATGAAATTACGTTGCCACGAGCAGCGCCGCAGATATTGAGATGAGCGAGATGCAAGACTTCGCTCTCACACAGTTACACACAGTATCGGAGCATGTGCACGGGTTCGCTTCACCCTGTTTACAGCGTGGGAGCCAGGTCACCAAAACAGTGGAGAAGTTGAGCCCCACTATGCTTGAGGATCACAAATTTACCCACTGTGCTGTTTACTTTCTGCATCTATGTCATATCGCTGAGTCTACCTTTAAACCTATGCCGTGGACTACAGGAAAAAGAGGGCTGAACACGCCCCCATTAACATTGATGGGGCTGTAATGGAGCTGGTCTAGAGCTTCAGGTTCCTTGGTGTCCACAGCACTAACAAACTAGCATGGTTCAAACATACCAAGCCAGTCATGAAGAGGGCACGACAACGCCTATTCCCCCTCAATAGACTGAAAAGATTTGGCATGGGTCCCCAGATCATCAAAAAGTTCTACAGCTGCACCATCAAGAGAATCCTAACTGGTTGCATCACCGGTTGGTATGGTAACTACTCAGCATCCGACCACAAGGCGCTACAGAGGGTAGTGCGTATAGCCCAGTACATCACTGGAGCCAAGCTTCCTGCCATCCAGGACTTCTATACCAGGCGGTGTCATGTTCAAAGACTCCAGCCACCCAAATCATAGACTGTTCTCTCTGCTACCGCACTGCAAGCAATACTGGAGTGCCAAGTCTAGGTCCAAAAGGCTCCTTAACAGCTTCTACACCCAAGCCATAAGACTGCTAAACAGTCAATCAAATGGCTACACGGACTATTTTATTGACCCCCTTTTGTACGCTGCTGCTACTCGCCGTTATCTATGCATAGTCACTTTACCCCATCTACATATTACATATTACCTCAATTACCTAAACTAACCTGTACCCCCTCACATTGGCTCGGTACCGGTACTCCCTGTATATAGCCTCGCTATTGTTATTTTATTGTGTTACTTTAGTTTATCTGTATTTTTATTGATTTTTTTTATAGACTTGTTTTATTTTTTCACTCTGCATTGTTGGTTAAGCGCTTGTATGTAAGCATTTCACGGTAAGGTCTACACTTGTTGTATTCGGCGCGTGTGACGAATACGATTTGGTTTGTCATTGTTCAAGGATCATACATAACAGTTAGCTAGCTTCTCAGTTATGTAGCTTAGCTGGCTATCAGTTAGCTAGCTAACATTAGCCATTATCAAGCTGGTGCACAAGATATGATCATGCCAGTATAGCTACGTAGGGTAGCCACGCACGTAGACACACATCAAAACAATGTCATTCGTCACTATGGGGGGCGGCGGAACCTTGATAAAAAAGGGCCCCATGCTCATTGGGTTGTCACATATTCTCCTATTTCAGCCAGGTTGCTCAAGATCCACTGTGAAATTCCACGTCCGTCCAAGTAAGCAGGACATTGGAAGATTACTTCAAAACCGGCCACTGAGGGCCATGGTGAGTGCTATTACCATCAAGTTGACAAGCTCGGCTCCAAGGGTCACGTGTTAAATCCCAATGCTAGTCACTCGTTTAAAAAATAAAATGTTTAACCCTATCCCAAACATTAACCCTTACCTTAACCATTCGGAATGAATGCCTTGACTTAACCTTAGAAATGTGACTTTAATTGACAAACGTCGGATTCTGCATTGAGACTGTGAGAGCTTGTTGCCTATTTCCTCAACATAACCTACAGTAACTCAGACTAATTTTGACCCTCTCTGCACCAAACGATATACAGGAAAACTCTCTGAAGACAAAGGCGGGTGTTGAGTGAAACAAGTGATGCTTCTTCTGCTCCCTTTCAACAAGGGGCATCAAGCTGTCCTGTATTGAGCCCTGAGTGTGTGCGTGGCCTAGGGCTAGCTGGCTGGGTCACACCAGACTTTACTCAGCAGGATTGAGGACATGGCTTAGAGCTATTGGGGTTAAAGATCAGGCTCTCTGTTGGATGCCAAGGAGGGGTCCTAGTTGAGACTGTATTAATATCCCACGGATGAAGAATCATCACTTGCTACAGACAACATGCTCACAACACTCTCCATTGTCCTAACGCAGAGGTATCAGTCATTTTTCCAATTGGGACATTTCTTTAAAGGCAAAAATCAGGAGGTCTGCAAACGTTGTCAACTAAAAGTATATATATATTTTTTTTTTACAAATACACCAACGCTATACTTACATGCCCCTAGTATATTACCTATGAATTCTCCAACTTCCAATCTGTTCTAATAAGGGGTGATAGAAAATAAGAAGTAGAATGGTGAAGCCTGGGGAGGGTATGGGAGAAGAGGAACATGTCTGATTTTCTCTGAACACACACAAAAACACCCTGTGGTGGGACATAATAGAAGGTGTTTGCGTCTCTTGCAGTGAGGTGAGAGAGAGCAGATCATGGGCTGGGGACTTATTTATAAACATTGTGTACCCACAAAATATGCCCCAAAACATGGGTGCGCCAGTTTTCACGCAAAAGTTGGAATTGATAAAAACGGACGTGAGAAGGTGCTTATCCTCCCGCAAACCATGTGTATGCACAGTTTCTCGTGGTTGAAGGATTGCATTGCAAGAAGGCAAAAGTAGCCTAGTAGTAACCTTGTGCAACAATATACATTGGGGGGGAAAAAGTATTTGATCCAAAGCTGATTTTGTACGTTTGCCCTCTGATGAAGAAAGGATCAGTCTATAATTTTAATGGTAGGTTTATTTGAACAGTGAGAGACAGAATAACAACAAAAATATCCAGAAAAACGCATGTCAAAAATGTTATAAATTGATTTGCATTTTAATGAGGGAAATAAGTATTTGACCCCCTCTCAATCAGAAAGATTTCTGGCTCCCAGGCGTCTTTTAAACAGGTAACGAGCTGAGATTAGGAGCACACTCTTAAGGTGAGTGCTCCTAACCGCAGCTTGTTACCTGTAAAAAAGACACCTGTCCACAGAAGCAATCAATCAATCAGATTCCAAACTCTCCACCATGGCCAAGACCAAAGAGCTCTCCAAGGATGTCAGGGACAAGATTGTACACAAGGCTGGAATGGGCTACAAGACCATCGCCAAGCAGCTTGGTGAGAAGGTGACAACATTTGGTGCGATTATTCGCAAATGGAAGAAACACAAAAGAACTGTCAATCTCCCTCGGCCTGGGGCTCCATGCAAGATCTCACCTTGTGGGGTTGCAATGATCATGAGAACGGTGAGGAATCAGCCCAGAACGACACGGGAGGATCTTGTCAATGATCTCAAGGCAGCTGGGACCATAGTCACCAAGAAAACAATTGGTAACACACTACGCCGTGAAGGACTGAAATCCTGCAGCGCCCGCAAGGTCCCCCTGCTCAAGAATACATATACATGCCCGTCTGAAGTTTGCCAATGAACTTCTGAATTATTCAGAGGACAACTGGTGAAAGTGTTGTGGTCAGATGAGACCAAAATGGAGCTCTTTGGCATCAACTCAACTCGCCGTGTTTGGAGGAGGAGGAATGCTGCCTATGAACCCAAGAACACCATCTCCACCGTCAAACATGGAGGTGGAAACATTATGCTTTGGGGGTGTTTTTCTGCTAAGGGGACAGGACAACTTCACCGATTCAAAGGGACGATGGACGGGCCATGTACCGTCAAATCTTGGGTGAGAACATCCTTCCCTCAGCCAGGGCATTGAAAATGGGTCGTGGATGGGTATTCCAGCATGACAATGACCCAAAACACACGGCCAAGGCAACAAAGGAGTGGCTCAAGAAGAAGCACATTAAGGTCCTGGAGTGGCCTAGCCAGTCTCCAGACCTTAATCCCATAGAAAATCTGTGGAGGGACCTGAAGGTTCGAGTTGGCAAACGTCAGCCTCGAAACCTTAATGACTTGGAGAAGATCTGCAAAGAGGAGTGGGACAAAATCCCTCCTGAGATATGTGCAAACCTGGTGGCCAACTACAAGAAACGTCTGACCTCTGTGATTGCCAACAAGGGTCTTGCCACCAAGTACTAAGTCATGTTTGGCAGAGGGATCAAATACTTATTTCCCTCATTAAAATGCAAATCATTTTCTAACATTTTTGACATGCGTTTTTCTGGATTTGTTTTGTTGTTATTCTGTCTCTCACTGTTCAAATAAACCTACCATTAAAACTATAGACTGATCATTTCTTTGTAAGTGGGCAAACGTACAAAATCAGCAGGGGATCAAATACTTTTTTCCCTCACTGTATGATGACGCTCTTAAGAACCGCTATCCGCTACCACTCATCTCCTCGGCCTTCGAGCCGCTCCAGGGGGCCACCAAGTTGGACCCGCGGAACGCCTACCATCTGGTGTGGATACGGGAAGGGGATGAGTGGAAGACTGCCTTCAACATGGCCAGGAGTCACTACGAATATCTGGTCATGCCATTTGGTCTAACCAACGCTCCAGCTGTGGTCCAAGCCCTGGTTAATGATGTTCTCTGCGACATGTTGAACCGGTTCGTCTTCATCTACCTGAATGACATCCTCGTTTTTCTCCCGCTCAGCCCAAGAACACGTGCTCCATCTCTGATAGGTCCTCCAGCTCCTCCTGGAGAACCAGCTTTTTGTGAAAGAGGAAAAGTGCAAATTCCATCGATCCACCATCCCCTTCCTTGGTTACGTCATCGCTGTGGGGAATGTACAGATGGATCCCAGAAAGGTGAGAGTGGTGGTGGATTTGCCCCAACCTACGTCTAGAGTGCAGCTGCAACGCTTCCTGGGATTTGCCGCTTTATCCGGGGTTACTGCACCCTGGCTTCCCCCTTGTCTGCACTCACCTCTCCCAAGGTTCTGTTCACGTGGTCCCCAGCTGCTTCACCACAGCTCCCATATTAGTTCATCCTGAGCCAATGAGGACCTGGAGACGACTCTTCGCTGCCTTGTCTCTGCCAACCCCACCACCTGGAGACAGCAACTTGTGTGGGTTGAGTACACCCGCAACACCCTCCCCTGCTCTGCCACTGGTCTCTAGCCTTTTGAGTGTTCCCTGGGATATCGGCCCTCGCTCTTCCTGGAGCAAGAGGAAAAGGTCAACATACCCTCAGCCCAGATGTTTGTCCGCTGCTGCCGCCATAACTGGAAGAGAGCCCGGTCGGCTCTTCTCAAGACCACCTCCAGGTATCGACGGCAGGCGGACAGCCACTGGACCCCGACTCCCTGGTATTGTCTCGGGAAGAGGGAATGGCTGTTCACTCGGGATCTGCCCCTCTGGGTGGAGTCCCGCAAACTTCCCCCCGTTTTAATGGCCCTTTCCCCATCTCTAAGATTCTTAGCCCCTCTGCTGTTTATCTTCTGTTGCCCCATACCCGCCGTATACATCCCAATTTCATGTGTCTAGGATTAAACCTATGTCTCACAGCCTATTGTCTGTCCTGGACTACCAACCCCTGCCTCCCCTTGACCTGTCCTTTGCATGCCCCCTGTTTATATAATAAACGTCCATTATTTGAACTGTCTGCATCTGGGTATTTTCCTGAGCCGTGATAAGGTGTCCTTCTTTGCAAGGCATTGGAAAAACCTCCCTTGTCTTTGTGGTAGAATCTGTGTTTGAAATGCACTGCTCAACTGAGGGACCGTACAGATAATTGTATGTATGGGAACAGAGATGAGGTAGTCATTCAAAAATCATGTTAAACACTATTATTACATACAGTGAGTCTATGCTACTTATTATGTGACTTGTTAAGCACATTTTTACTCATTAACTTATTTAGGCTTGCCATAGCAAATGGGTTGAATACTTATTGACACAAGACAAGATATGTAAAAATGTTGACATTATGTGTGTAGGCAAGTGACAAAAAAAATCTAAATTGTATCCATTTTAAATTCAGGCTGTAACACAAAATGTGGAAAAAGTCCAGGGATGTGAATACTTTCTGAAGGCACTGTAGATGCCTATTTCTAATTCTAATTGATTTTCGCTCTTCTCACTAACAGCAAATGATTGCATCTTGTTATTATATTTAGCTACCAATTTTCTTATGATTAAGTACTTTTCTCTATTTGATCCGATCTGAAGCGCAGTTTAAGGTAGAACAGTCGGTTCACCTTTCCCATTGATGTGTGTAGGCTGCTAGGTCTACCTCTGAATACTGTAATGTCAAATTTCTCGAGTAGACAATATTTAATTTATCAACATAGGCCTAATGCATACTACATATATCATAACCATTGCAGAATTAATTAACCTTTTCTGGCCATGGTGTAGCCATACAACAATTGACCATGCGCATCTTTCACTGTGCCTATTAGATAGCCTATTATAACTTGAATTGTTTGCATCCGAAAGGGGAGCGCGGTTATAACATATTCTACAATTTAACTGGTGAACAGACAGTTGGTATTTTACAATGAAGTGTGTAGGTTACCACTCTAAGTAGCCTAGGCCTACTAGTTTTTTTTTTTTTTTCGAGTAGACAATGTTTCAGAATTCGCAGGCAGTGCAGCATATTAGGATCAGAAAAAGTCAATGCAAAACATGATTACATTACAACGATCTGTTTACAGGTCCACAACAATGTGCAATTGTTTTTGTCTTTCAGACACGGTCAGATAGCCTACAGCAAATGTCCCTGCAAAATAAAACATTCTGCCCTCCAAAGACATTTGACCAAGTTCGCCATGCATTGCTATTTCCTGAGATACTGTCTTGGCCTAATTTCAATACTTCTAAGTAGGGCCAATAGAGAAAATAAGGGCGTTATTGTCACCATAAAAGGTGAATGATGGGCGTTTTTCAGGTCACAGGTCTGATTTCTAACGGGAAACATGCGTATGTATGGCGTGCGCCAAAATTATACGTCTCAATATTTCTGTGCGTGCGTAGTCTTTTCAGAAATGGCGTAATTAAATGTAGCAACAACGGTTATAAAAGAGGTCTCAGGAGACGACTTCTTCTAAGCAATTTCAACGATCAGGATCCATGCCAGGCTCTCCCTCTCTCTCTGGGACGTAATCAATCACTGGTACTGACGGTATTCTGGCAGCCAGCAATTCAGTCCTTAAAAAACAGCCGCAGGTGTGGATAGAATATAGATCCTACAGAATTGTATAGATTATCTCCCAAACAATGGTTAAGCCGAACAATACATGATGTTTTACTCCGCAACTCGCTAATCAGGTAAATCCAGTTCACTTGGATGAAGGAATTCCTGAAGAAATGTCTTAAGTCTATAGTGTTCTTGTCCTGAGTCCTGTTCCAAGGTGACAAGACAGGACAGTCATAGCGTACAATGTTGCACGGTCATACACCCCTCTCTACTTCCCCTCACTTTATTGAACAATAAGTAACTTTTAAGCAGCTATCCCGCTGGCTTACAATCAATTATTTTCACTGCATTGTTCATTCATTCTCTCTCTCTCTCCTTCTCTCTCTCAGAAGAAGGGAGGGGTCGAGCAGAAGCAGTAACCTCTGTAACGGATAACAGCGCTCGAGGATTTCAAGTTAGACCACCGTCAGCGTGAAGGATAGAATGCTGTTCAGTCAAACCGGAGCACTGACCAAGGACATTTATATTTATTTTATAACTTTTTGGAGCTATTTGACCAATTTAAACTTGATTTGAAAGAGTCACAGAGCACACATAAACCAGCATTTACCAGACAAAGATCAGCATCAAACTTCATGCGGACGTGAGAAGAGAAGTGATGTGGACAGTTTGGACAAGATACCCATGACATAGTTGGAATAATAGACCCACTCTTCTGTTTTTTATGGAACCACTTAATGCCAATCTATGACAGTTGGGGAAGTTGTTTTCAAACGTTTAATTCTCAACTGGGAGAGGCCTATCAAAACAAACATTTTCTGACGTGTTACTCAAAGGATCCTTAGATAATCTTATTTCCATCTTGCAGGTAAGAAAAGGGTTTTACTGACATTCACCTGCTCATGCCTCTTCAAATTGAATTTAGCTGCACATGGGGGGATATTTTAAGCCATCAGGTTTTCTAACTCCTGGGCTATTGGAAAAATTGTCCGTTATAAATGTTGTAGCCTAAAGTTTTCATGTGTTTATGAGCAGACAGGACTCCTGTCGATTATGGCGAAGACCTTGTTCATCTGTTTCCCACTGATTCTCCTGGCGGGACATCTCCTCGTGGTTACCGGACAAGCCACCCGAACACCGGTTTCGCAAGACGCGCGCCCAGACGTCCATCCGTCCGCCACCCAGAAACCAGTAATCTCTGGTAGAGAGGACAGGTTCAACGCCAATGTCTCCACTGCTCGGCGCATGCGACCTTTACCACCGATGTGCTCGGGACCCACTGAGATCAGAGACACATTTAAGTACATCAACACCGTAGTATCATGTCTCGTGTTTGTTGTCGGTATTATCGGGAACTCCACGCTCCTCAGAATCATTTACCGGAACAAGTGCATGCGCAACGGGCCTAATATTCTCATAGGGAGCCTGGCGCTGGGAGACCTGCTGCACATTGTGATTGATATTCCCATTAACGTGTACAAGGTGAGAACAATCAAAACACACACCAACACTGCTCGGCATGCATGTAGGCTACGCAACACGCATGCGCGCACACACACACACACACACACACACACACACACACCCACACACACACACAGGGGTAGTTAAGGGGTAGCTTACAAGCTGATGAACAGGCTGTACCAGAACACTGGGCCAAAAATATTTCCTCTGTCCCCAGTAAGCTTGTTTTGATATTTAAAAAAAATCCCTCCAGGCAGGCCAGAATCATATCAAGCTCAGAAACTAGTCTGCAAGCCAAATACTTTCTTCTTCTCAGACCACATTGTATTACAGTAGCTCTGTCTCTGTAGCACGTTTTCCTTCGTCTGAGCCATACCACATTCCACATGACTTTCTCTCTCTGTTATGCTTGAATATTCTGTATATTTGGACTATTGGAGGTGTGTGTGTGTGTGTGTGTGTGTGTGTGTGTGTGTGTGAGAGAGAGAGAGAGATGGATACACATACAGACAGAAAAACAGAGAGAGAGTATTCTAGATATTGGCGTTATGGGAAGCCAAACATGTTTAAATGATTAACTGCATACCAGAAGAATCTACCTGTGTTCTATGGAGATAAGACCACATGTGATTCCAATACAGTAGGGTGAGATTGCCTCCACATGCTGATCTATGGTCAGTTTGGTGTTTACCTCCACATGTGATTCCAATAGGCCTCATAAGCAGGCATGAAAACCATAAACCCCAATACAGGTTAGCCAGGGTTCAGCCTTTATAGATTCTTGTATTTTACTCATGACTGGTTATCATTTGCCATGGGTGCTCTTTTTGTCCATATCATTAAGTGGATTAGTTGAAATGTGTATAGAGTGAAATTCCGGGTTATGCTATTCTACTTACCTAGTATATACCAGGTAGAAATGACACGATAGCATTTTAATCACGTTCCTCCAAACTCAGATCATTCCTGTGTGAGTAACCCTGAACTCTTTATCCCTCTTCCCCTAGCTCCTAGCGGAGGACTGGCCATTTGGTGTGGGTCTGTGTAAACTGGTGCCTTTTGTCCAGAAAGCTTCAGTGGGCATTACTGTGCTGAGCCTGTGTGCTCTGAGCATCGACAGGTACGCTAACACACACACACACACACACACACACACACACACACACACACACACACACACACACAGAGAGGACATCCCCATAATGTTCCCCCCGTCTCATCCTCGTCCAGGTACCGAGCAGTAGCGTCATGGAACCGTATCAAGGGGATCGGTGTTCCCAAGTGGACGGCTATAGAGATCGCACTCATCTGGCTGCTGTCCATCCTGCTGGCTGTCCCTGAAGCTATAGCCTTCGACATGATCGCCATGGACTACAAAGGAGAGCACCTCCGCATCTGTCTGCTACACCCCATGCAGAATTCAGACTTTATGAGGGTATGTACACACACACACACACACACACACACACACACACACACACACACACACACACTAGACTATATGGAGTGTCCCTGGCTGGGGTCTGATGTGGGAAATCTGCAGCTGTGCGCTGACTCTCCCCTAGTGGTCACTCTGGAAAATATAAATCATATGACTTATGAGGCCCCTGTTTGTCTGGATACGGTAGTTTTAGTGTGTTTTCACAGGTTCGAGTACATCTGTGTGTATGTTTGTGCGGTGTGTGTGTGTCTCAGAGTGACCGATAGATGATAGCTTGAACGTGTGTAGTTGTCGTCTCAGAGAGGTTTTAGATGGAGTGCTAGTTGACGTTCTACCAAGAATGAACTCTGAGTTAGAGAAACCCTTGGTCTGCTTGAGGTTACTTCTCCTCACTCTTCTTCACTCCCCTCATACTTCAGCATTAGGGTTTGGCTCCAAACTAACTCCCAAGGCAATAGGACCAGTCAGTCAGCTTTCCTCTACTGTCCGTGGATCTTTCTGGTGGGTATTTTGTATTGTGAATTGCAACACACTTAAAGGGATACTTCGGGATTTTGCCATTGAGGCCCTTTATCTACTTCCTCAGAGCCAGATGAGCTCGTGGATACTATTTTTATGTCTCTGCATGCAGTTTGAAGGAAGTTGCTAAGTAGCTCTAGCGCAATTGCTAACTAATTTCCAGTCATTTTGCTAATGCCAGATAACATTGTCTCACAAAACTACCTCTAACTTCCTTCATAGAGACGTAAAAATGGTATCCACGAGTTCATCTGACTCTGGGAAAGTAGATAAAGGCCCAATGCCAAAATCGTGGAGTATCCCTTTAAACGGAGTGTCCATTTATCTGGTGTATGTATCCTTGCACGAGTCTTGGTGTATGCGAGCTGGAATGGCTCATAGGAGCAGGAGCATATCTCCTGTTTCTGTAGCGTGAGGCAGCTTGATGCACAAGTACACCCCCTGGACAGGACGCTAGTCTATCGCAGGGCCTTACCCCCAATCAGAGACGCATCGGATCCCATTTTTACAGTCTTTGGTACAACTCGGCCGGGGATGGAACTCCCAACCTTCAAATCTCAGGGTGGACACTTTAACCACAAGGTCAATGAGTTGGTGCATTATGTGGTGTGCCCTACATGTATGTGTATTTTCTTTGTGTCCTTCCAGTTCTATAAGTCAGCTAAGGACTGGTGGCTGTTCAGTGTGTATTTCTGCCTGCCTCTGGCCGTTACCGCCGTCTTCTACACCCTGATGACTTGTGAGATGCTGAGGAAGAAGAACGGAGTCCAGATCGCCCTGAGTGACCATCTGAAACAGGTAACCTCTCTCTCCTGCCTTTATTTCATCTTTAATATTTAGGGGCAGCAGGTAGCCTAGTGGGGGTTGGCAGGTAGCCTAGTGGTTAGAGTGTTGGGCCAGTAACTGAAAGGTTGCTAGATCAAATCCATGAACTGACAAGGTAAAAATTTGTCGTTCTGCCCCTGAACAAGGCAGTTAACCCACCGTTCCTAGGCCGTCATTGTAAATAACAATTTGTTCTTAACTGACTTGCCTAGATAAATAAAGGTTTAAAAAATATATTGTAATGTCCCTATATTTATGAAGTGCACTTTAGCTAGATTGATTGGTTGGTTGATTGATTCCTCTGTGTGTGTGTGTGTGTGTGTGTGTGTGTGTGTGTGTGTGTGTGTGTGTGTGTGTGTATAGAGGCGTGAGGTGGCTAAGACAGTGTTCTGCCTGGTGTTGGTGTTTGCTCTGTGCTGGTTGCCTCTCCATCTCAGCCGCATCCTCAAGCTCACCATCTATGATGAGAAGGACCCTAACCGCTGTGAACTGCTCAGGTGAGGACCACATACTCTCACACACTTCAAACTGTTTTCCTTAAGATGTCTATGTGCCCCACCCTCGCTACATTGACCGTAATATTGTAAAAAGGAGAGAGATGAAATAGGATGGTGTGTTTCTCCAGTTTCTTCCTGGTTCTGGACTACATCGGGATCAACATGGCATCTCTTAACTCCTGCATCAACCCCATCGCTCTCTACATGGTCAGCAAGCGTTTCAAGATCTGCTTCAGGGTAAGACATATGTGTCCACCCACATACTGCATCTTAAAATCACCCACATACTGCATCATAAATCCAAGATGGCGTAGCAGTTCAGACGTCCTGTCGTGTCCCGTGTGTATATATATATATATTTACATATTTTTTTCTTCACTTATCTTTTTACATTTTTTTATTCTAAATACTCAACCTCAAAGCACTCTCCTGCAACCCGCCTCATCAATAAAAAAAAAAAAGAAGAAAGTATTATTTACCTCATCTGAATTCCACGACAGAAGCTAGCCAGAGGTTAGCCATTTTCACTGGCTAACGTTGAAGTTCAGCTAGCTACGGTTAGCTGTCCTCAGCTATCCATTAGCTCGAAAAGCTATCGCCAGTTTTTGTACAGCGCGACTCAGACCAGAGCATATCGGACCTATTCTCTCTCCTTTCCTCGATTTCTACCGCAGGCTCTGGACATTTACACCTGGATCTTGCAGCTAACTAGCTGCTACCTGAGTGACTATTGGCAACGTCGGTCTCGGAATTAACACACACTATTACGGAGCTAGCTAGCTAGCCAGCTGAAGAATTCCGTCAGCCACTCGTGGGCTACTCCTGAGCTAGCCAGCTGAAGTGTCTCCTGGGCTACAACTCACCTATCCTGACCCGTTTTACTGCCGATGCGGAGCCTCATTGGGTCTTCACGACTGGATCACCGACGTTATCTGCCCGAGGGAGTTGTCCAACTGGCCCCTCCGTCGCGACGTAACCTGATCGCCCATCTGCGGCCAGCTAATCGTTAGCTGTCTTTTCGGCTGCGATCTGAATAGGTCTGTCGGACACTTTTCTTGGGCCACTATAACTAACTATTTTGCCAACTTGGACAGGTCCCCCCTTCCACACGGAACCCCACTAACCCACAGACGGAAACGCACGAGGCGGCTAAAAACAGACCTCCCTCCCATCTTCCACCAGCTTGCTACCTATGGCCCGGCTAGCTGTCTGATTCTCACTGGACCCTCTGATCACTCGGCTAAGCATGCCTCTCCTTAATGTCAATATGCCTTGTCCATTGCTGTTCTGGTTAGTGTTTATTGGCTTATTTCACTGTAGAGTCTCTAGCCCTGCTCATTATACCTTATCCAACCTCTCAGTTCCTCCACCCACACATGCTATGACATCTTCTGGTTTCAATGATATTTCTAGAGACAATATCTCTCTCATAATCACTAAATGCCTAGGTTTACCTCCTCTGTACTCACATCCCACCATACCTTTGTCTGTACATTATACCTTGAAGCTATTTTATCGCCCCCAGATACCTGCTCCTTTTTCTCTCTATTCTGGACGTCACAGACGACCAATTCTTATAGCTTTTAGCCGTACCCTCATACTTATCCTTCTCTGCTCCGCTGGGGATGTAGAGGTGAATCCAGGCCCTTCAGTGCCTGGCTCCACACCTACTCCCCAGGCGCTCTCTTTTGATGACTTCTGTAACCGTAATAGCCTTGGTTTCATGCATGTTAACATTAGAAGCCTCCTCCCTAAGTTTGTTTTATTCACTGCTTTAGCACACTCTGCCAACCCGGATGTCCTAGCTGTGTCTGAATCTTGGCTTAGGAAGTCCACCAAAAACTGTGAAATCTTCATCCCTAACTACAACGTTTTCAGACAAGATAGAACGACCAAAGGGGGCGGTGTTGCAATCTACTGCAGAGATAGCTTGCAGAGTTCTGTCCTGCTATCCAGGTCTGTACCCAAACAATTTGAACTTCTACTTTTAAAAATCCACCTCTCCAAAAACAAGTCTCTCACCGTTGCCGCCTGCTATAGACCCCCCTCGGCCCCTAGCTGTGCTCTGGACACCATATGTGAACTGATTGCCCCCCATCTATCTTCAGAGCTCGTGCTACTAGGCGACCTAAACTGGGACATGCTTAACACCCCAGCCATTCTACAATCCAAGCTTGATGCCCTCAATCTCACACAAATTATTAATGAACCCACCAGGTACAACCCCAAAGCCGCAAACACTGGCACCCTCATAGATATCATCCTAACCAATGTGCCCTCTAATTACACCTCTGCCGTTTTCAACCAAGATCTCAGCGATCACTGCCTCATTGCCTGCACCCGTAATGGGTCAGCGGTCAAACGACCTCCACTCATCACTGTCAAACGCTCCCTGAAACATTTCAACGAGCAAGCCTTTCTAATCGACCTGGCCCTGGTATCCTGGAAGGATATTGACCTCATCCCGTCAGTAGAGGATGCCTGGTTATTTTTTAAAAATGCCTTCCTCTCCATCTTAAATAAGCATGCCCCTTTCAAGAAATTTAGAACCAGGAACAGATATAGCCCTTGTTTCTCCCCAGACCTGACTGCCCTTAACCAACACAAAAATATCCTGTGGCGTTCTGCATTAGCATCGAACTGCCCCCGCGATATGCAACTTTTTAGGGAAGTTAGAAACCAATACACACAGGCAGTTAGAAACGCCAAGGCTAGCTTTTTCAAACAGAAATTTGCTTCGTGCAACTCCAACTCTAAAAAGTTCTGGGACATTGTAAAGTCCATGGAGAATAAGAACACCTCCTCCCAACTGCCCACTGCACTGAGGATAGGAAACTCTGTCACCACCGATAAGCCCACTATAATTGAGAATTTCAATAAGCATTTTTCTACGGCTGGCCATGCTTTCCACCTAACTACCCCTACTGCATTCAACAGCACTGCACCCCCCACAGCTACTCGCCCAAGCCTCCCCCATTTCTCCTTCTCCCAAATCCATTCAGCTGATGTTCTGAAAGAGCTGCAAAATCTGGACCCCTACAAATCAGCTGGGCTTGACAATCTGGACCCTTTCTTTCTAAAATTATCTGCCGAAATTATTGCAACCCCTATTACTAGCCTGTTCAACCTCTCTTTCGTGTCGTCTGAGATTCCCATAGATTGGAAAGCAGCTGCTGTCATCCCCCTCTTCAAAGGAGGTGACAATCTTGACCCAAGTTGCTACAGACCTATATCCATCCTACCCTGCCTTTCTAAGGTCTTCGAAAGCCAAGTCAACAAACAGATTACCGACTATTTTGAATCCCACCGCACCCTCTCCGCTATGCAATCTGGTTTCAGAGCTGGTCATGGGTGCACCTCAGCCACGCTCAAGGTCCTAAACGACATCGTAACCGCCATCGATAAGAAACATTACTGTGCTGCCGTATTCATTGACCTGGCCAAAGCTTTTGACTCTGTTAATCACCACATCCTCATCGGCAGACTTAGTAGCCTTGGTTTCTCAAACGATTGCGTCGCCTGGTTCACCAACTACTTCTCTGACAGAGTTCAGTGTGTCAAATCGGAGGGCCTACTGTCTGGACCTCTGGCAGTCTCTATGGGGGTACCACAGGGTTCAATTCTTGGGCCAACTCTTTTCTCTGTATACATAAATGATGTCGCTCTTGCTGCTGGTGAATCTCTGATCCACCTCTACGCAGACGACACCATTCTGTATACTTCTGGCCCTTCTTTGGACACTGTGTTAACAACCCTCCAGACGAGCTTCAATGCCATTCAACTCTCCTTCCGTGGTCTCCAACTGCTCCTAAACACAAGTAAAACTAAATGCATGCTCTTCAACCGATCGCTGCCTGCACCTGCCCGCCCATCCAGCATAACTTCTCTGGACGGTTCTAACTTAGAATTTGTGGACAACTACAAATACCTAGGTGTCTGGTTAGACTGTAAACTCTCCTTCCAGACTCACATCAATCATCTCCAATCCAAAGTGAAATCTAGAATTGGCTTCCTATTTCGCAACAAAGCATCCTTCACTCATGCTGCCAAACATACCCTCGTAAAACTGACCATCCTACCAATCCTCGACTTCGGCGATGTCATTTACAAAATAGCCTCCAATACCCTACTCAACAAGCTGAATGCAGTCTATCACAGTGCCATCCGTTTTGTCACCAAAGCCCCATATACAACCCACCACTGCGACCTGTATGCTCTCGTTGGCTGGCCTTCACTTCATCATCGTCGCCAAACACATTGGCTCCAGGTCATCTACAAGACCCTGCTAGGTAAAGTCCCCCCTTATCTCCGCTCACTGGTCACCATAGCAGCACCCACCTGTAGCACGCGCTCCAGCAGGTATATCTCTCTGGTCACCCCTAAAGCCAACTCCTCCTTTGGTCGTCTCTCCTTCCAGTTCTCAGCTGCCAATGATTGGAACGAACTACAAAAATCTCTAAAACTGGAAACACTTATCTCCCTCACTAGCTTTAAGCACCAGCTGTCAGAGCAGCTCACAGATCTCTGCACCTGTACATAGCCCATCTTTAATTGTGCCCAAACTACTACCTTTTCCCCTACTGTATTTATTTATTTTATTTATTTTGCTCCTTTGCACCATATTATTTATATTTTAAC
The DNA here is from genome assembly GCF_901001165.1 of Salmo trutta. Lineage (NCBI taxonomy): Eukaryota > Metazoa > Chordata > Actinopteri > Salmoniformes > Salmonidae > Salmo > Salmo trutta. Next base: position 36,986,047 of record NC_042977.1, on the reverse strand, counting down.
TTTTAACTTTCTTCAAACTACAAATCTACCATTCCAGTGTTTTTTCTTGCCATACTTTATTTACTTTGCCACCATGGCATTTTTTTGCCTTTACCTCCATTATCTCACATCATTTGCTCACATTGTATATAGTCTTATTTTTTTCTACTGCATCATTGATTGTATGTTGTTTTACTCCATGTGTAACTCTGTGATTTTGTATGTTGTCGAACTGCTTTGCTTTATCTTGGCCAGGTCGCAATTGTAAATGAGAACTTGTTCTCAACTTGCCTACCTGGTTAAATAAAGGTGAAATAAATAAATAAATAAAATCTAACAGCGTGCCAAATGGTGTTAAATGTCGAAATAACTAATGTCCTCTCTCTCTCTCTCTCTAGTCATGTCTGTGTTGCTGGTGTCTGCCAGCTGAGATGTTGATGGATGAGAAGCAGTCCTGTATGAAGCTCAAAGTCTCAGACCGGGCCTCCGCCCAGAGCAACTCACGCGCCACTAACAAGTACACTTCAGCATGAGAGGTGCCCTGCGCAGTGCAGATAAGTACTCAACGAAGTAACCGATGATCTACCTTAAAGGACTAATTGAAGATCAGTCATATAACCTGATTCTGACTTAAACCATTATGAGAAGGTCATAAGAAGTGTCTTAAGAAGTGCCCTTATTCGGCTATAGTTGATGTAGTTTTAAACCACTTGGAGAAAATAAGTGCCCTAATCCAGTAAAGTCTCCTCTGACTGGAAGGTGAAGTACTCAAGTGCACTTTGAGTGTTGCCTATGAAAGTGAATGGTCTGGGATGTGTAGCTGGGAGAGGGTTGATGGAAAGGAGGATAATTGGGGGAAGGAGGAGTAGAAGGATGGAAGTTTAGTGCAGACAATCAAATATCAGTATTATTGCTAATGAATGACACAACATAGAGTGGTCATATTGTAGAGAAATGACATGATTAGAACCTCTATATGAATGTTCATAAGATACATGACATAAGCCAAACCCAAAGAGGCGTCATAGTGCAAATGCCTGAATTGAGACATACGGAACATTATATGAACATTGCAATTAGGTTGTAAAAACGTTGTTAGTTATACAGTATAATATCTGAACATATCCCATATACTACTCAGAATTCAAGGACTTTAGAGTTCATTCATTTTTATACCTTTGTTAAATTGCTTTTACACTGTTTGATATTGTTACCAGTGGAGGCTGCTGAGGGGAGGAAGGCTCATAATAATGGCCGTAACGGAGCAAATGGAATCAAACACATGGAAACCTTGTGTTTGATGTATTTGATACCATTCCAACAAATCTTCTCCAGCCATTACCACGAGCCAGTCCTCTCCAATTAAGGTGCCACCAACCTCCTGTGATTGTTACCATTAGCATTTGTATGTGATTTTAGCTGGATAGTTAGCTATAGCATCTGTGATTGTTACCATTAGCATCTGTATGTGATTTTAGCTGCATCGTTAGCTATAGCATCTGTGATTGTTTGTTCTGTGTTTGGTAGGCGTTCAGCTGTTTCTCATTAAACTACTGATCTAATTGGGTTGGACTTCATGTGAATAAATCATAAATGGCAGCACATTCCTAAAGTTCTCGCAATAACTTTTTGGCTTTCTTTTCAAAATGTGTTTCAAAAACAGTTCAGTGTTTGTCTCAAATATGATCATTTTAGTATTCTGTAGCTTTGTGGACTGCCACCCAATTGTAAAAGCTGATTGACTTTATTATGCTTTAATAGCGATCATGACAAGCTAAAAGGACTTTCGCCGCTTACTGGGGAGTCGGATGAGAGGGAGGGGAGAGGATATATTTGAAGTTTTTCTCTCCATATGCCTTGTGGTTTTTTGCCAAGGGATCTGCTGGTGTGTTATTGAATATGGAGCACAGTATTGATATTGTTGTATATCTTGTACATACAGTAGCTGTCCTGTGAGTGTATGGTTGTGATGATGTGCCTGTCAAAGGTTGTGTGCTTTATATTTTCCCAAAAATGTAACAAAATAAAAAGATTTACGTTTAAATAGTATTTTTAAGACCTCTAGAATCAGACATAATGTAATCTACTGTATCACTACAGTCAACTGTCTGATAAGGACTGAACTAAACCAGAGCCTGCAGCTATACTGAGCCAGCATATACACTGCTCAAAAAAATAAAGGGAACACTTAAACAACACAATGTAACTCCAAGTCAATCACACTTCTGTGAAATCAAACTGTCCACTTAGGAAGCAACACTGATTGACAATACATTTCACATGCTGTTGTGCAAATGGAATAGACAACAGGTGGAAATTATAGGCAATTAGCAAGACACCCCCAAAAAGGAGTGGTTCTGCAGGTGGGGACCACAGACCACTTCTCAGTTCCTATGCTTCCTGGCTGATGTTTTGGTCACTTTTGAATGTTGCCGGTGCTTTCACTCTAGTGGTAGCATGAGACGGAGTCTACAACCCACACAAGTGGCTCAGGTAGTGCAGCTCATCCAGGATGGCACATCAATGCGAGCTGTGGCAAGAAGGTTTGCTGTGTCTGTCAGCGTAGTGTCCAGAGCAGGAGAAGCACTGCCAGAGCCCTGCAAAATGACCTCCAGCAGGCCACAAATGTGCATGTGTCTGCTCAAACGGTCAGAAACAGACTCCATGAGGGTGGTATGAGGGCCCGAAGTCCACAGGTGGGGGTTGTGCTTACAGCCCAACACCGTGCAGGACGTTTGGCATTTGCCAGAGAACACCAAGATTGGCAAATTTGCCACTGGCGCCCTGTGCTCTTCACAGTGAAAGCAGGTTCACACTGAGCACATGTGACAGTCTGGAGACGCCGTGGAGAACGTTCTGCTGCCTGCAACATCCTCCAGCATGACCGGTTTGGCGGTGGGTCAGTCATGGTGTGGGGTGGCATTTCTTTGGGGGGCGCACAGCCCTCCATGTGCTCGCCAGAGGTAGCCAGACTGCCATTAGGTACCGAGATGAGATCCTCAGACCCCTTGTGAGACCATATGCTGGTGCGGTTGGCCCTGGGTTCCTCCTAATGCAAGACAATGCTAGACCCATGTGGCTGGAGTGTGTCAGCAGTTCCTGCAGAGGAAGGTATTGATGCTATGGACTGGCCCGCCCGTTCCCCAGACCTGAATCCAATTGAGCACATCTGGGACATCATGTCTCGCTCCATCCACCAACGCCACGTTGCACCACAGACTGTCCAGGAGTTAGCGGATGCTTTAGTCCAGGTCTGGGAGGAGATCCCTCAGGAGACCATCCGCCACCTCATCAGGAGCATGCCCAGGCATTGTAGGGAGGTCATACAGGCACGTGGAGGCCACACACACTACTGAGCCTCATTTTGACTTGTTTTAAGGACATTACATCAAAGTTGGATCAGCCTGTAGTGTGGTTTTCCACTAATTTTGAGTGTGACTCCAAATCCAGACCTCCATGGGTTGATAAATTGGATTTCCATTGATTATTTGTGTGTGATTTTGTTGTCAGCACATTCAACTATGTAAAGAAAAAAGTATTTAATAAGATTATTTATTTCATTCAGATCTAGGATGTTGTTTAAGTGTTCCCTTTATTTTTTTGAGCAGTATATATTAAAATGATATATTTGACTTAGTACTGGTGAACTGCAATACTCTTCAACACTGTGAGGGATTAATTTTTTTAAATGGTTTTATTCTACTCCCCTTTCTCAGAGCTGTTTCCCTGCCCTCTCTCAAAACTGAGTGTGAACAAAGGCACCCATCATGTGAGACATTCTCTCTCACACACACACACACACACACACACACTGATTTGACTTGGGAATGTCCCTATGGGCCAATGCAGTGTCATGCATGTTACATTACGCGTGAAAGACGGCAGGGAGCCTAGTGGTTAGAGCGTTGGGCCAGTAACTGAAAGGTTGCTGCATCGAATCCCCGAGCTGACAAGGTTCAAATCTGTCATTCTGCCCCTGAATAAGAATGTTCACTGTTAGGCCGTCATTGTAAATAAGAATTTGTTCTGACTTGGCTAGTTTAAAAAAAGAAAAAAAGAATCTGTCCCTATAGCCCTCTGTACATCTGTCCCTCTGTACATCTGTCCCTCTAAACCTCTACACATCTGTCCCTCTGTACATCTGTCCCTCAATACATCTGTCCCTCTAAACCTCTACACATCTGTCCCTCTGTACATCTGTCCCTCAATACATCTGTCCCTCTAAACCTCTACACATCTGTCCCTCTATACCTCTGTCCCTCTGTACATCTGTCCCTCTATCCCCCTATACATCTGTCCCTCTATACCTCTGTCCTTCTACACATCTGTCCCTCTATACCTCTGTCCCTCAATACATCTGTCCCTCTAAACCTCTACACATCTGTCCCTCTATACCTCTGTCCCTCTGTACATCTGTCCCTCTATCCCCCTATACATCTGTCCCTCTATCCCCCTATATTTCTGCAACTCTGTCCCTCTGCACCTCTGCACATCTGACCCTCTCTACATCTCTCCCTCTATACCCTTGTCCCTCTACATCTGTCCCTCTATACCTCTATCCTTCTCTACATCTGTCCCTTCTCTACATCTGTCCCTTCTCTACATCTGTCCCTCTCTTCTGTCCCCCTATACCTCTGTACTCTCTATACCTCTATACATCTGTCCCTCTGTACATCTACCCCTCTTTGCATCTGTCTCTCTGTACATCTACCCCTCTATGCATCTGTCCCTATATACCTCTGTCCCTCTGCACCTATATACATCTGTCCCTCTACATCTTCCCCTCTATACCTCTGTCCCTCTATAACTCTCTCTCTAACTCTATACCTCTGTCCCTGTATACCTCTGTCCCTGTATACCTCTGTCCCTGTATACCTCTATAGATCTATCTCTATCCATCTGTCCCTCTATACCTCTACACATCTGTCCCTCTGTCCCTCTGCACCTCTTATACATCTGTCCCTCTATACACCTGTCCCTCTATACATCTGTCCCTCTATCCCTCTATACATCTGTACCTCTGTCCCTCTGCACCTCTGTCCCTCTGCACCTCTGTCCCTCTGCATCTGCCCCTCTCTAAATCTCTCCCTCTATACCTCTATCCTTCTCTACATCTGTCCCTCTTCTTCTGTCCCCCTATACCTCTGTACTCTCTATACCTCTATACATCTGTCCCTCTCTACATCTCTCCCTCTATACCCTTGTCCCTCTACATCTGTCCCTCTATACCTCTATCCTTCTCTACATCTGTCCCTTCTCTACATCTGTCCCTCTCTTCTGTCCCCCTATACCTCTGTACTCTCTATACCTCTATACATCTGTCCCTCTGTACATCTACCCCTCTTTGCATCTGTCTCTCTGTACATCTACCCCTCTATGCATCTGTCCCTATATACCTCTGTCCCTCTGCACCTATATACATCTGTCCCTCTATAACTCTCTCTCTAACTCTATACCTCTGTCCCTGTATACCTCTGTCCCTGTATACCTCTATAGATCTATCTCTATCCATCTGTCCCTCTATACCTCTACACATCTGTCCCTCTATACCTCTGTCCCTCTGCCTCTGTCCCTCTGCACCTCTTATACATCTGTCCCTCTATACATCTGTCCCTCTATCCCTCTATACATCTGTCCCTCTATCCCTCTATACATCTGTCCCTCTGTCCCTCTGCACCTCTGTCCCTCTGCACCTCTGTCCCTCTGCATCTGCCCCTCTCTAAATCTCTCCCTCTATACCTCTATCCTTCTCTACATCTGTCCCTCTTCTTCTGTCCCCCTATACCTCTGTACTCTCTATACCTCTATACATCTGTCCCTCTATACATCTGTCCCTCTATACATCTGTCCCTCTATCCCTCTGTCCCTCTATCCCTCTATACATCTGTCCCTCTATACATCTGTCCCTCTATACATCTGTCCCTCTGTCCCTCTGCACCTCTGCACCTCTGTCCCTCTGCATCTCTCCCTCTATACCTCTATCCTTCTCTACATCTGTCCCTCTTCTTCTGTCCCCCTATACCTCTGTACTCTCTATACCTCTATACATCTGTCCCTCTCTACATCTCTCCCTCTATACCTCTATCCTTCTCTACATCTGTCCCTCTCTTCTGTCCCCCTATACCTCTGTACTCTCTATACCTCTATACATCTGTCCCTCTATACATCTGTCCCTCTATACATCTGTCCCTCTGCACCTCTGTCCCTCTGCATCTGTCCCTCTCTAAATCTCTCCCTCTATACCTCTATCCTTCTCTACATCTGTCCCTCTTCTTCTGTCCCCCTATACCTCTGTACTCTCTATACCTCTATACATCTGTCCCTCTGTACATCTGTCCCTCTGTACATCTACCCCTCTATGCATCTGTCCCTGTATACCTCTGTCCCTCTGCACCTCTGTCCCTCTGCACCTCTGTCCCTCTGCACCTCTGTCCCTCTGCACCTATATACATCTGTCCATCTTCCCTTCTATACATCTGTCCCTCTATACATCTGTCCCTTCTCTACATCTGTCCCTTCTCTACATCTGTCCCTTCTCTACATCTGTCCCTCTCTTCTGTCCCCTTATACCTCTGTACTCTCTATACATCTGCACCTCTGTCCCTCTGCACCTATATACATCTGTCCCTCTATACATCTGTCCCTCTATACTTCTATACATCTGTCCCTCTATACATCTGTCCCTTCTCTACATCTGTCCCTCCTCTACATCTGTCCCTCCTCTACATCTGTCCCTCCTCTACATCTGTCCCTCCTCTACATCTTCCCCTCTATACCTCTGTCCCTCTATAACTCTCTCTCTAACTCTATACCTCTGTCCCTGTATACCTCTGTCCCTGTATACCTCTATAGATCTATCTCTATCCATCTGTCCCTCTATACCTCTACACATCTGTCCCTCTATACCTCTGTCCCTCTGCCTCTGTCCCTCTGCACCTCTTATACATCTGTCCCTCTATACACCTGTCCCTCTATACATCTGTCCCTCTATCCCTCTATACATCTGTACCTCTGTCCCTCTGCACCTCTGTCCCTCTGCACCTCTGTCCCTCTGCATCTGCCCCTCTCTAAATCTCTCCCTCTATACCTCTATCCTTCTCTACATCTGTCCCTCTTCTTCTGTCCCCCTATACCTCTGTACTCTCTATACCTCTATACATCTGTCCCTCTCTACATCTCTCCCTCTATACCCTTGTCCCTCTACATCTGTCCCTCTATACCTCTATCCTTCTCTACATCTGTCCCTTCTCTACATCTGTCCCTCTCTTCTGTCCCCCTATACCTCTGTACTCTCTATACCTCTATACATCTGTCCCTCTGTACATCTACCCCTCTTTGCATCTGTCTCTCTGTACATCTACCCCTCTATGCATCTGTCCCTATATACCTCTGTCCCTCTGCACCTATATACATCTGTCCCTCTATAACTCTCTCTCTAACTCTATACCTCTGTCCCTGTATACCTCTGTCCCTGTATACCTCTATAGATCTATCTCTATCCATCTGTCCCTCTATACCTCTACACCTCTGTCCCTCTGCCTCTGTCCCTCTGCACCTCTTATACATCTGTCCCTCTATACATCTGTCCCTCTATCCCTCTATACATCTGTCCCTCTATCCCTCTATACATCTGTCCCTCTGTCCCTCTGCACCTCTGTCCCTCTGCACCTCTGTCCCTCTGCACCTCTGTCCCTCTGCACCTATATACATCTGTCCATCTTCCCTTCTATACATCTGTCCCTCTATACATCTGTCCCTTCTCTACATCTGTCCCTTCTCTACATCTGTCCCTTCTCTACATCTGTCCCTCTCTTCTGTCCCCTTATACCTCTGTACTCTCTATACATCTGTCCCTCTATTCCCTATATTTCTGCACCTCTATACATCTGCACCTCTGTCCCTCTGCACCTATATACATCTGTCCCTCTATACATCTGTCCCTCTATACTTCTATACATCTGTCCCTCTATACATCTGTCCCTTCTCTACATCTGTCCCTCCTCTACATCTGTCCCTCCTCTACATCTGTCCCTCCTCTACATCTGTCCCTCCTCTACATCTGTCCCTCTATACATCTGTCCCTCTATACATCTGTCCCTCCTCTACATCTGTCCCTCTCTTCTGTCCCCCTATACCTCTGTACATCTACCCCTCTATACTTCTATCCTTCTCTACATCTGTCCCTTCTCTACATCTGTCCCCCCTATACCTCTGTACTCTCTATACCTCTGTACATCTGTCCCTCTATACATCTGTCCCTCTATACATCTGTCCCTCTATACATCTGTCCCTCTATGCATCTGTCCCTGTATCCCTCTCTCCCTCTGTCCCTCTATACATCTGTCCCTCTATACATCTGTCCCTCTATACATCTGTCCCTCTATACATCTGTCCCTCTCTATACATCTGTCCCTCTCTATACATCTGTCCCTCTATACATCTGTCCCTCTATACCTCTATTTCTGCACCTCTATACATCTCTCCCTCTATACCCTTGTCCCTCTATACTTCTATCCTTCTCTACATCTGTCCCTTCTCTACATCTGTCCCTCCTCTACATCTGTCCCTCTCTTCTGTCCCCCTATACCTCTGTACTCTCTATACATCTATACATCTGTCCCTCTGTACATCTGTCCCTCTATCCATCTGTCCCTCTATCCATCTGTCCCTCAATCCCTCTCTACATCTCTCCCTCTCTACATCTCTCCCTCTCTACATCTCTCCCTCTCTACATCTCTCCCTCTCTACATCTCTCCCTCTATACCTCTGTCCCTGTATACCTCTATAGATCTATCTCTAACCATCTGTCCCTCTATCCATCTGTCCCTCTATACACCTATACATCTGTCCGTCAATACACCTACACATCTGTCCCCCTATACCTCTGTAGTCTCTATACATCTATACATCTGTCCCTCTGTACATCTACCCCTCTATCCATCTGTCCCTCTATCCATCTGTCCCTCTATCCATCTGTCCCTCTATCCATCTGTCCCTCTATCCCTCTCTACATCTCTCCCTCTCTACATCTCTCCCTCTCTACATCTCTCCCTCTCTACATCTCTCCCTCTCTACATCTCTCCCTCTACATCTCTCCCTCTCTACATCTGTCCCTCTATACCTCTGTCCCTGTATACCTCTATAGATCTATCTCTAACCATCTGTCCCTCTATCCATCTGTCCCTCTATACACCTATACATCTGTCCGTCAATACACCTACACATCTGTCCCTCTACACCTCTGTCCCTCTACCTCCATACATGTGTCCCTCTATCTCTCTATTCATCTGTCCTTCTTTACGTCTGTACTCTAGACCTCTATACATCTGTCCTCCTATCCATCTACATCTGTCCCTCTATACTTCTATGCATCTGTCCCTCTATGCATCTGTCCTTCTATACATCTGTCCCTCTACCTCTATCCATCTGTCCCTCTGTCCCTCTATACATCTGTCCCTCTCCACATCTCTCTCTACACCTGTCCCTCTACACCTCTATACATCTGTCCCTCTATCCCTCTCTACATCTATTTCTCTGCCTCTGTCCCCCCTACACATCTGTCCCTCTACCTCTGTCCCTTTATACCTCTGTACCTCGATCTGTCTATACATTTGTTCCTTTGTCCCTATATCCCTCAGTCCCTCTACATCTGCCCCTATATCCCTCTATACACCTAACCATCTGTCCCTCCATACCCCTGTCCCTCCATACCCCTGTCCCTCTATACAGCTGTCCCTCTACACATCTTTATCTCTATAACTATACCTCTGTCTCTCTATACATCTGTCCCTTTACACCTCTATACAGCTGTCCCTCTATATCGCTATACATCTATCACCCTATACATATATATACTATAAATGTGTCCCTTTATACCTTGATCTCTCTATACCTCGGTCTCCCTATACATCTGTCCCTCTATATCGCTATACAGCTGTCCCTCTATACAGCTGTCCCTCCAATACAGCTCTATACAACTCTCCCTCTATACCTCGGTCCCTCTATACCTCGGTCCCTCTATACCTCGGTCCCTCTATACCTCGATCTCTCTATACATCTGTCCCTATGTCCCTCTATACGTCTGTACTCTAGCCCTCTATAATCTGTACCTCTATACCTCTGTCCCTCTATCACTATACAACTATCCCTCTATACATGTGACCCTCTATCTCTCTGTACATCTGTCCCTCTATACGTCTGTACTCTGTCCCTCTATACGTCTGTCCCTCTATACGTCTGTCCCTCTATCCGTCTGTCCCTCTATAATCTGTACCTCTATAATCTGTACCTCTACCTCTATACATCTGCCCCTCTATCCATCTGCCCCTCTATAATCTGCCCCTCTATAATCTGCCCCTCTATAATCTGCCCCTCTATAATCTGCCCCTCTATACATCTGTCTCTCTATACATCTGTCTCTCTATACATCTGTCTCTCTATCCCTCTATCCCTCTGTCCCTCTATCCCTCTGTCCCTTCACTCCTCTGTCCCTTCACTCCTCTGTCCCTCTATCCCTCTGTCCCTTCACCCCTCTGTCCCTTCACTCCTCTGTCCCTTCACTCCTCTGTCCCTTCACCCCTCTGTCCCTTCACTCCTCTGTCCCTTCACTCCTCTGTCCCTTCACTCCTCTGTCCCTTCACTCCTCTGTCCCTTCACTCCTCTGTCCCTCTATCCCTCAATCCCTCTCCCCAATCCTCCCTCTCTTTGCTGTAATTCTCAACAACAGTGCCAGTGATGAGTTCTGGGATGTATTCATTCTGCCGATTCTGTTGCAAAACATTTCTTAAACGAGACGAAACCAGGAGGGACCTACCTGAATTTGTACTATAGAAAACTCTTGTTTTGCTCTGTTTGCTTACGTTGGGTTCTTAAACGGTAAACGATTTCCATAATAAATTCACCCCTGATGTTTGGAAAACAGAGTGTGCTATCACAGCTCCTTATCGAATCAGTGTCTATCCCTGAACCCTGCATGGATGGCAGCATTAGGAGATCAACAGACTATCCAGGTGTGTGTGTGTAGGGTCACGGTGTTATAGGATAATGGGTGGGCAATAAAACACACATACTGTACTTGTCTTTGTTCGAGGCATACATGTTAATCTTGACTGTAGCTCATATTAGAGAGAGTTTGAACCAAACATCCCCAGTGCTGCTCTTCAGTTTACTCTCCAACTGATGAAGAAAACCCAACCAAAATATTCAGGGAGATGTATGAGTCTCTCCCTTAGCCTCAATTGCTCCATTCTCTCTCTCCTTTCTCACCTCTCTCTCTCATTCCCATTTCCACTGAGTTTTCAGATCATAGATGAAGGAGAGGAGAGGAAGGCCCTTTAGAGTCAGGCTATGGAGTCCATGTCACTGATCCAGCCGAAAGCTGGTTTATCATGCAATTCAGATTTATATCAATCTCCAGTAATCAGGACACACACACACGTATGTACGCACACATATTGTGGAGCGTTTGTCCATCTGGCCGAGGTAACAAACATTTAGACAGAACAAATAAAATAGTCCTGCAGAGTGTGTGTGTGTGTGTGTGTGTGTGTGTGTGTGTGTTCTGACAGAGCAAATAAAATAGTCCTGCAGTGTGTGTGTGTGTGTGTGTGTTTTGACAGAACAAAGAAAACACTCACTCTCCTGGCTCTACCATAAAATCACTTCAATGCAACTATGTTGAAGTAACCCAAAGTCAAGATCTTCACTCCACCAAGAGAAGCTATGTGGGCCTGGAATGTGCGTGTGTGTGTGTCATGCACACGTGCACATGTTTCAAATACATAGCGAGGAGAAACAGAGAAGAACAAAGTTGCCACAACTTTGATCCAAAGCTTCATAAATAACTCATGGACATATGGAGAACAAGATGGGCACACCAAGCTTTATGTTAAACCCAGGAGAACAGAACAGAACCGGCTGAGTTCAAAAGCAGAGAGTCAAGTCAAGTGTTCATGCCAACAGAAAGGTTTGATCAGTTTGTTTTGTGGAAAATTCCTGGGTTTTCTCCCTCTATTCTCCAGTATGAGAGTAATGGTCAGACACCACAGACAGTTTCGTTCTTTCTATGTCCAAGAACCTGTCATCTTCATTTATGCCATTTTATGGTCATATGATACACGATGCAATAGAATGTGATATGATATAAAATGTTGGCGTAAAACACTATAGAATTGAGTACTATGCAAATAGCCCAGTCGACATTATAAAAAAGATATCTTCAATAAGATCACTAGGATCTGTCAGTCTCTTCAAATGAGATCCTCGGAAGATCTATATATCTATACCTGCATGTGTTTTCCTAAATCTGACAATACTGAGAAGAAGGACCTGACAGTGTCCTGAACTGTGTAATTTCAGAGGCTGGATGAAAGGAGTGGAACATTTTCATTGCTCCAGCAGTTATCATGGGAGAATGTCTACAAAAAGTACACGCACACACATGCCAACACGTACGCAGGCTGCGCACACACACACACACACATATTCATGTACACAATCAGACTGTGTCCTCTGCTACTTTATAACAACAGTAGGGGGAGTGGACCTATCTTTTTGGGCCAAGTTTATACACCACAGAGAATGGCAGAGGGGGAGGGAGAGAGAGAAAGGGAGTATTAAAAGCAGAATATTGCCTTTAATGGGACTGAAAACAACAACCAAACACACAGTATTATCTTTCCTTTTTACCTGTTCTGGATAGAAGTATGACAACTGGCATCACTTTCTCTTGTCTATGTGGCACAGTGGCACGGTAGGGCGGTTCTACACCAGCGGGAGTTTTGAGATATTCACATTTTGAATGTATATTTCAGAGTCCAGACATGCTCCGTATGTTAGAGTACACTATAAGGAGTATAATTACACCAGGATGTTGTCTGTATCATGTACGGGTCACATATTATAGGGTCTGACAGGTGGCATGTATAGCAGGGCTGGGAATTGCCAGGGACCTCACAATACGATATTATTACAAAGCTTAGGTGCTGATACGATATGTATTGCTATTCTAATGATTCTATATGTATAGCGATTCAATATTGCAATTTTATTGCAATTCCATGGTCCAAACAATGCTCACCATACAGTATGTCTGCTGCAGAGGGACAAGAGAGAGACATTAGAAAACATGGAAATACAAGTGCTTAAAACAAATGGGCTCCCTATTTAAAAAGAAGATAGAGAACCAGCTATGAAGGAAAAATAGTGGCGTTTTGTTGCAGGTACAGCCAACTAGTGCAAAAATAATATTGCGATATTGTCAAAACGATAGGATATATTGTAAAAAATAATATCCGATATGTAACTATATAGATTTCCTCCCCCATCACTAATGTATAGGTCTAAAAAGGGCCTAAAATGGGAATTTATCATGATTTACAAAAAATGGTTTGTGATACAAATGTAAAAAGCATGTTAAACATCTTTAGTTCAATGAAGTTCCTATGTGAGAATTGAGAAAACAATCTGAGATACCCAAAATGTTTTCTGCTCCCGTTGTCGTGGAATCCCCCTATATGTCACCCTACCACACACACACTTTTGTACAGCTAACCTTGTGGGGACACAATTCAGTCCTATTCAAAAACCTACTTTCCCTAATGGATACTCTTACCCTAACCCTAAACTTAACCCTAGCTCCTAACCCTAAAACTAAACCTACAGTACCAGTCAAAAGTTTGGACACACCTACTCATTCCAGGGTTTTTGTTTATTGTAGGATAATAGTGAAAACATCAAAACTATGAAATAACAGATATGGAAAATGTAGTAACCAAAAAGTAGCCACCTTTTGCCTTTGACAGCTTTGCACACTCTTGGCATTCTCTCAACCAGGTTCACTTGGAATGTTTTTCCAACAGTCTTGAAGGATTTCCCACATATACTGAGCACTTGTTGGCTGCTTTTCCTTCGCTCTGCGGTCCAACTCATTCCAAACCATCTCAATTGGGTTGAGGTCAGGTGACTGTGGAGGCCAGGTCATCTGATGCAGCACTCCATCACTCTCCTTCTTGGTCAAATAGCCCTTACACAGCTTGGAGGTGTGTTGGGTCATTGTCCTGTTGAAAAACAAGTGATAGTCCCACTTGGGGTGGCAGGTAGCCTAGTGGTTAGAGTGTTGTGCCAATAACTGAAAGGTTTCTGGATCGAATCCCCGAGCTGACAAGGTAAAAATCTGTTATTCTGCCCCTGAACAAGGCAGTTAACCCGCTGTTCCCCGGTAGGCTGTCATTGTAAATAAGAATTTGTTTTTAACTGACTTGCCTAGTTAAATAAAGGTTAAATAAAATAAATAAAAAAATTAACAGGAGTGCCTTGTTAAAAGTTCATTTGTGGAATTTCTTTCCTTCTTAATGCGTTTGAGCCAATCAGTTGTGTTGTGACAAGGTAGGGGTGGTATACGGAAGATAGCCCTATTTGGTAAAAGACCAAGTCCATATTCAGTCGAAAACAGCTCAAATAAGCAAAGAGAAATGACAGTCCATCATTACTTTAAGACATGAAGGTCAGTCAATTCAAGAACTTTGAAAGTTTCTTCAAGTGCAGTTGCAAAAAAACATCAAGAGCTATAATGAAATTGGCTCTCACGAGGACCGCCACAGGAAAGGAAGACCCAGAGTTACCTCTGCTGCAGAGGATAAGTTCATTAGAGTTACCAGTTTTTGTAGCCCAAATAAATGCTTCACAGAGTTCAAGTAACAGACACATCTCAACATCAACTGTTCAGAGGAGACTGTGTGAATCAGGCCTTCATGGTCAGATTTCTGCAAAGAAAGCACAACTAAAGGACACCAATAAGAAGAGACTTGCTTGGTCCAAGAAACACGAGCAATGGACATTAGACCGTTGGAAATTTGTCCTTTGGTCTGATGAGTCCAAATGTGAGATTTGTGGTTCTAAATGCCGTGTCTTTGTGAGACTCAGAGTAGGTGAACGGATGATCTTCGCCTGTGTGGTTCCCACTGTGAAGCATGGAGGTGCTTTGCTGGTGACAAACCTTCATTTAACCAGGAAGGGCTCATCGAGATTTAAAATCTCTTTTTCAAGAGCGTCCTGGCCAAGATAGGCAGCGCCAAGTCATTACAAAAATTACAGACAAACAACATGAAAAACTACAAGTAATCTAGTAAAAAGCATAGAATTAACAAAGAATATAACAAAATCAAAAACAGCAAATTAAAAACATTGACATGTCAGGGAATCAGTCTCAAGATCATTCATCAGTGATTTAAAAATACCAATCGGGACAAGTTCTTCCAGTTTAAAAGTATTTTGTAAGGCATTCCAAGTCGATGGCGCAGAGTACATAAAAGCCCTTTTACCAAATTCAGTTCGGACAGAAATCCATTCCAGGTGACTACTTTGAAGAATCTGAAATATAACATATATTTTGATTTGTTTAACTATTTTTGTTGGTTACTACATGATTCCTTATGTGATATTTCATAGTTTTGATGTCTTCACTGTTAATCTACAATGTAGAAAATAGTAAAAATAAAGAAAACCCCTGGAATGAGTAGGTGTGTCCAAACTTTTGACTGGTACTGTAACTCTAATTCTAACCTTAACCCTAAACCCTCTAGAAATAGCATTTGACCTTGTGGGGACCAACAAAATGTCCCCAGTTGGTAAAATTTTTGTTTGATTAGTATTCTTGTGAGGGATTCTGGTCCCGACCAGAATAGTTAAACACGTCCACAGACACACACACACACACACACACTCCCTCGCTCCCAAATGCCTGGGAGGAGTGAGAGAGCCAAGCTTCCAGGTCAGTAACTGACAATCACAAGTGCCTGATTTACTGACTGTATTAGCCAAACACTGTTTTTATTATGATTAGAAATAGTTCTCCATATTTTTCCTATTTCTGTTAAGCTACCCAGGAAAGGGCTAAGAATAGCCCTAATAGGAGTGTGTGTCCAGAGGTGTGGAAGGAAGCTAAAGTAATTCCACTGTCTAAAGATATCTCTCGTCAACCATCAACTAGGATGGTTGACGAACCTAATCAACGAGCCTAATCAACCGCCTAACCATGTTTGACCAAATACAATGCTATTTTCAGAGAACAAGTTGACTTTCAGTATGCATGTAGAGAAGGGCACTCAGCTTGTATTGCACTGACTCAGATGACAGATGATTGGTTAAAACAAATGGATAACAAGATGATAGTTGGAGCTGTATTGTTAGATTTCAGTGCAGCCTTTGATGTTATTGATCGTACATCATTATTGAATAAACTCACTTGCTATGGTTTTACATCACCTGCCATCACATGGCTGGAGTGTTATTTATCCAATACAACCCAGAGAGTGTTCTTCAATGGAAGCTTCTCTAACATCAGATATGTACAGTATGGTGTCCCTCATGGCAGTTGCATTGGTTGGTTACTTTTCAAAAGTTTTACAAAAGGAATTGCCACTGGTCTTACACAAATCTAGAATGACTATGTATGCGGATGATTCCACACTCTACATGTCAGCACCCAAAGCCAGTGAGCTAGCTGAAATTCTAAATAAGGAGATACAGTCAGTATCACGAAGGGTGATTAATAATAAACTGGTCTTAAATGCATCTACAACTAAAAGCATTGCATTTGGTTCAAAACATTCTAAGACCTAAACCTCAACTGGAGTTGTGTATGTAAGGTGTGACCATTGATCATGTTGAGGAAGCTAAACTCCTAAGTATAACATTGGATGGTCAATTATCATGTTCAAGTCATATTAACAAAGTTGTTATGAAGATGGGGAGGGGTATGTCTGTTATAAAAAGATGCTCATCATTTATGAGACAAAAATCAACTGTACTAGTTAAGGCTCTGGTCCTGTCCCATTTTGATTACTGTCTGTAATATGGTCAAGTGCTGCAAAGAAAGACCTAGCAAAGCTGCAGCTGGATCAAAACAGAGCAGCACACCTTGCCCTTAACTGCACATACAGAACTAACATCAACAACATGCAGGCCAGTCTTTCCTGGTTGATGAGAGATTAACTGCTTTTCTTCTAGTTTTCATGAGAAATATTACAGTGATGACAGTTTCAGATTTTCTGCATAATAATTTAAATTTCAGCTCAGACACCCATACCTACTCCACAAGACATGCCACCAGGTTTCTCCTTACAGTCCCCAAGTCCAAAATGAATTCACGGCAACACACAGTATTATACAGAGCCATGATCACATGGGACTCCCTTCCATTTCCAATTACTCAAGCAAACAGTAAAATTACATTTAAAAAACATCTCATGGAACGGTGGCGACTATGTGGACTAGAGTATGTGAGTGGAGCTGGAGCGAAGTGAGGAGCAGAGTGTGCCTAATTTGTAGTTTCCACAACTGATGTAGTGTCCACAACTAAGGAATCATTGTGGAATCTGAAAAGACATGATGATGCACTTACTACGTGCACATGCTAACAGAAAGGAACGAGCTGGGTAGAATACTAAGGTTGTCATTGTAGCAAAGTATTTATGAACAAAAAATCTAATCTCTTAAACGTTTCTTTCATTCATTTTTGTTCTATTATCTATATAATAGGCCATAATAGATTTTGGCCCAGTTGTGGAAACTCCCACATTCAAGGAGCTTTCCGTTTAAATTGGGTAATTTTGCCTAAAAACCTTTAGGACTACCTATAGATTTTTTTTTTAAAACAACTCTACATCTCTGCCCAGCCTGGCCAAAAGGGTGTTTACCATCCCCAGTGGCTCTGCAAGTGTAGAGAGGATATTCCCTGCTGCTGACTGGCTCTCCAGGTCCCATCGAATGAGCCTGAAGCCACAGACTGGCCAAACTCATGATTCTAAAAATGAATTCAAAGGCACTAATAACACATTTTTCATTTAATTTTAAGTAAGTCACAGCCTATATGCACAATTTATATATAGACTATAATGATATACAATGAAATGTTTAAATGCTGAGCACTTTATGTCCCTTCCAGCTTGTTGTGTTGCACTCGCAAATGCTTCACAATTAATTCATTTATAGCCTAAATAATACATTTTTGTTCCTTCTTAGGCTCCCTGTCTGGTTCTTGACCTATTTATGCTGTTTAATATGACAAGTAGCCTATTTGAAATGATATGTGCTTCTTACATTCACCTTTTCATGTTTATTCAAATACTTTTCATTCAAATCATATGATTTGGTTTCAATATCTCAAATCCAAATGGTAGGTCCAAGTAGTTTAGATTTGAATGAATGGAGCGAATTTGGAGCGGCAGTTTTTTTCCTGTGAGTAGGAAGCGGTTTTTAGCAGAGCAGTTGGAAAGGATGTGGAGCGCTGGAGCGATGTGCGACCACCGCACCATGAGCAGGATTTCCAACCACTCAACTCCGCTCACATACTCTGACGTGGACACACACAAAGAGACACACTAACACACACATTCTTTTTGTTGTTGTATTGTTTGTATATACTGCAGTTGT
The DNA here is from genome assembly GCF_901001165.1 of Salmo trutta. Lineage (NCBI taxonomy): Eukaryota > Metazoa > Chordata > Actinopteri > Salmoniformes > Salmonidae > Salmo > Salmo trutta. The sequence continues at coordinate 36,967,636 of NC_042977.1, read as the reverse complement.
ATTTTACATTTGTGTGACTGTCCTTATCTATTATTGTATCAGTGTTTTGTTACTTGTCATGTTTTGTGTTTTTTGTTGACCCCAGGAATAGTTAATGCTTCTGCAAAAGCTAATGGGGATCCAAATAAACACACACACACGACTCAGGAGAGAAGAATGCCCCCTACAGGCCACAGGGAATAGTTGTTTTAGCATGTGATGGCATTCCCTTTTGAGCGATTATGGACCTGCTTGAAGCCAGAAATTAGCAAATTGGATAAGTACAAACCAGGTTTCTGTACATTGCAGTTAACCAAGTTCCAGTCATGTCAGATCAGTGATTACATTATAGACGGGAGGAAGGAAGGATAGGCCTATATTGAATTATGCATGAATGTATTAGCAGTTCTACACTCCACTACGAAAAATAAATGTATGCAGTCACCACTGTAAGTCGTCAGCTAAATTACTAAAATGTCAAATGTAATAAACACGGCCACTAGGGAGGTCTAGTGACTATGTAATTGAGAAACACTGTTGTTCATCTCACATACATACCTGGCCCTGAGCGGTGTGTGCGCGTGCATGCATGTGAGGGAGTGTGTACTACATGGAATTGTTGCTCTGCCCTCTGGAGATTTGCAAAGACCGTCGTATACCTGTGTTTACCTTAGATCAGGGTTTGGGAAATGCTGCCTTAGATCATTGCTGACAATGGTCGCCAGCGGTTACCTCTACTTCAGGACAGGTGGCCAATAAGAATTCACGGTGGGAGGGGCCCTTAGGGGAAAGAGGAAGCAGAGCAGTTGTTTGCGGAGAAGGATGAATTCACCCTCTGGATACTGATCTGAGGTCAGCTTTGTATTTCCCCCCTAGTGGTTACTGTGAGGGTTTGAGGACGTTAAACTGAACCTATATCTGTGCCAAAAGGCATTCTCTAACAGGAGTTTGTTTTATGTCACAGGAGGGGTAAAAAACTGTTTCCTGTTCTCAGCTTTGTCCGTATTGTACCAGCCAGCTGCTACACACAGACACAACACAGCAGTAACATACAACAGAAGGTAAGCGCACTGCTCCTATCGTAGAGCAGAAGAGATAATAGACGATTTTACAGAATGCTATTATGTTAATAATAGGAGGTGGGTCTGTGTAGTACAGGGGTGTTAAACTCATTCCACGGACTGCCGAGTGTCAGCGGGTTTTTGGTTTTTCCTTCCAATTAAGACGTAGACAACCAGGTGAGGGGAGTTCCTTACTAATTAGGGACCTTAATCAATCAAGTACGAGGGTGGAGCGGAACCCGCAGACATTCGGCCCTCGGTGGAATGACTTTGACACATGTGGTGTAGTAGATTGAGGCTGAAGTGAAAGTGAAAGTGTTTAGTGCTCTACAGTTGGGCATCGCAGAAACCCCAAAACTGAGGTTGCGCGTTTGGCATGATCCGTGTGTTATTGAGAATACATACATGCATATCTTATCTTATATCAGTTTAGCTTTAGAGTACTTACATAAAGCATCCAAGCACCTGTGTCTTTGTAGTATAAACATAAATATTGAACAAAAATATAAATGCAACAATTTCATTGATTTTACTGAGTTACAGTTATGAGGAAATCAGTCAATTGACATAAAAGCATTATGCCCTAATATATGGATTTCACATGACTGGGAATACAGATATGCATATGTTGGTCACAGATACCTTAACAAAAAATGGGCCTCACAATGGGCCTCAGGATCTTGTCACTCTATTTGTGCATTCAAATTGCCATAGATAAAATGCAACTGTGTTCGTTGTCTGTAATTTATGCCTGCCCATATCATAATCCCAATGCCACCATGGGGCACTCTGTTCGCAACATTGACATCAACAAACCGCTCGCCAACACGATGCCATACACAAGGTCTGTGGTTATGAGGCCGGTTGGACGTACTGCCAAATTCTCTAAAATGACTTGGAGGTGGCTAATGGTAGAGAAATGGCAACAGCTCTGCTCTGGCAACAGCTCTGGTGGACATTCCTGCAGTCAGCATGCCAATTGCACACTCTCTCAAAACTTGAGACATATGTGGCGTTGTGTGACAAAACTGCACATTTTAAAGTGGCCTTTTATTGTCTCCAGCACAAGGTACCCCTGTGTAAGGATCATGCTGTTTAATTAGCTTCTTGATATGCCACACCTGTCAGGTGGATGGATTATCTTGGCAAAGGAGAAATGCTCACTAACAGGGATGTAAACAAATTTGTGCACAACATTTAAGAGAAATAAGATTTTTGTGCGTATGGAACCTTTCTGGGATCAATTATTTTCAGCTCATGAAACATGGAACCAACACTTTACACTTTGCGTTTAAATTTTTGTTCAGTGCGTATGTGAGCAAACACACACACACTCACACAGGGCCACACATTCACACACACACGTACACACAAGTCATACACAGAAAGGGGGGTGCGATTTTAATCTCACCAAAACACACAGCTGTGTTACTCAGAATCGCCTCATAATTCCTCCATGTTAGATTGGCCAGGCCCAGTCACGCCGGGCAACAGGGGAAGCTTATCAGCTCCTCACCCTATTCCCCTGCCAGCCTGGCCTAATTCACAATGCTCTTTGTACACACACACACACACACACACACACACACACACACACACACACACACACACAGGACAGCGAGTGTGTTATGGAGCTTATCACTGTCCCTAAGGGTCTGGCAGCAACTTCACAGGATCAGATCACATGACTGAAGCCACAGACACCAACACATGTGATGGATGAACCTCTAGATGGACTGTGTCATGTCCCAAATATTCTTAAAAACCTCCTTTCGTCACCATTGCCCAGGGAAATAAGGAGTCATTTAACAATATTGGGAAATAAACAGGACACAGAGAACATGGGAAGCGTTAACGATAACCCAACATTCAAAACAACCACAATACAAAATGGCAGCCTGGCAGACAATGGAACATTTCTCTCCGTGGTGACAGCTGTTCCAGCGTTGTTTGGCTCCCTCCCGCTCTCTCAGGAGGAAGTGGAGCCCACCGAATGGGTTGTGCATCCTGTGCGATAACAGCCTCAGTCGCGTCTTGCTCTCTCAGCCGTCACATGCACGCGCGCACACACACGATGGAAGAAACAGCACATATAGCAACATATCTACTGAACAGGCAAAACAGAAAATACTGACATTCAAAATGCATCGGCATGAATATAGCATGCGTGATGTCTGACCTGTGAGCAGCTCTCAGGCTGTCTCAAGGGAAGTCTTCTCTCTCTCTCTCCCTCTCTCTCTCTCTCTCTCTCTCAGGAGTTAAGGATAGAGTGGGAGGAGCTCAGGTAAACACAGGCGTGTAGCACAACAACTGTCGTCATGGTGCATGTTACCTGTACGTGGTTGTTTACCTACTGTGTGAGAGAGAGAGAGGTCATGGTAGGCCAGCAACAGCAAAACAGGATTTTCTGGTGCTAACAACAGTCAGTAACTGCCTGAAGAGAGGAGGACAGGTGAGTAAAAGAGTGGAGAGAAAATGTGAGTGACTGAGTGAACAAATAGAGAGGTGGAGGAGAGAGGGGAACACCGAGAAAGTAAAGGAGCGTGTGTGTGTGTGTGTTATCCTATCTAACGTTTTTATTTTTTTATTTCACCTTTATTTAACCAGGTAGGCCAGTTGAGAACAAGTTCTCATTTACAACTGCGACCTGGCCTTAAACACAGAGGACAGGGCTGGGCTGGGTTGCTGTTGGGGGTTGATTGTTTCAGTCACGTGATGATGGTGTTGGGTCAATCCACGTAAAGAGTGCGTTTTGTGTCCCTTTGATATTTTAGAAGTTGTGCACCAATATTGCATTTTAAAAGCTTATTCAATGAAGTGCCCATTTAAATAAACCACATGGAAAATTCAATACATCTGTTTTTTTATATGAATAAAGACTTGCTAAAGCGTCCCTCTGTGACTTCTAGGAAGATTTTAAAGCCCTAGTTATTTTGTTGCTTTGACAAAGTGTCAAGAAATGTTTTTTTTATTTCATGTGATCAGTGTGATCTATTTACGTCTGTTCCTCATTTTAAGGTCAATCCTGTTATGGTGACTCTTTAGATTAAAAAAAAAAAAGAAACATTGAACATCTAATTGTCAAATCATAGTGTAAAAGCAGGTTTTGTGGTGGAAAAGTGAGCAGGTCGATCTCACTGTAACAAGCCAACCGTGTTGTGTTTTTTGTGTTTTTACGCTTGCATTCAATTGCCCCACCCTGTTGCACACAATAAGCTTCCACTTCCTCTGTCACAGGGGGATTTCTGGCTGATTTAAAGAGCCGATTGACACGTGTGTTTTCTGTTGATCATTAGAAAAACAAGATTTCAGTCTTGGAAGTGTGTTTCTTGACCAATTCCACGTGTGCTTAATGATGTTTGTCCCACATGAGACACTAGACATGGAAGCCTATTTCACATCCTCAAAACTCCCAGAATGAATCTAAAATAACTCAAGACATCTGTAATTTTAATGTTTTAGTTCCTCAATTTTACTAAGAGGTTCGGTGTAGTATTTAACAAGTAAATAAATGCGTGACGTCTTATGTAAACAAAGTCAGAGCTGTTGGGGAGGTCTGTCTCAATAGCTATGTTTCCACAACCTTGTCCAGTGATAATAAAAATAAAATTGTCTACATTTAGATAGTTTGCATAGAAACTACATGCAACAATTGTCTGCTAGGTTGAGTTTCCATTGATCTATCTTGTGTCTATGAAAACAGCTGGACATAATGATATCAGGCCTTAAAAAATAAAAAAATGTTTGCAAAAACCTACGGTGTAGAATAAAAATGTAGTGGTTGAAGTGTTTCCATTACCCATTTAGGCAAATTGTGCATTAATAAATTGGCGACTGCATAAAGTTATGCCCTCCCACCTATCTGTTTTTTGTTTCATGTAGCCCGCGTAAGCCAGCATGGATAAAATGCAATAATTGACTAATATTTTCCATATTCTAATAATTATCATGTGCCAACATATCGCCACGGTCCATGCCTTGGTGACACTTGCATTCCTGTAGATCTGAAATAATTGGATGGTGAAACTTGCCAGCCAACCAGATAAGCAAGGCCAAGCATTTCAGGCATTCTTACACATCAGGACAATCCCTGTCCTGCAAAGAAACATCCATTTTTTATTTTACAAGAAGTAGGCATTTAGCATTAAATGTGGAGTGGAGCTTATAGTTACGTGATTAGCCTACACCACGTGCCCGGCATACTTTCAAAAGTATTCGGCAATCATAATTAGATTTGAAAAACACAGTTTCCACCATCATTTGTTGCAATAAACAAAGTTAGACAAAATAAAAATCAACCCCTTTTGAAAAGATACAATTTTTGTAGATCTTTAAGAAATATCACCTACATCTGCTGTTTCCATTACACGTCCTAATATTTTTTTGTTGCAACATTGCTTTTGTCGAATGAACCTGGTTTAATGGAAACCTGCTTTCTGTCCCTGCTATTGAATATAGAGCAATCACCGCAGCTATTGGATATAGAGCAATCACCGCAGCTATTGGATATAGAGCAATCACCGCAGCTATTGGATATAGAGCAATCACTGCAGCTATTGGATATAGAGCAATCACCGCAGCTATTGGATATAGAGCAACCACCATTTTTAGTGGTCAAATCAAAACGCAACCTTCATTTACCTGTTGAGACGCACGGATGTTCCATACTCCATTTTAGACGAGAATGACTTTATGACCTAATTTACACATTTTAGTCAATTTTGACACTAGAATAACTGTTTATGTTACGGTATACCCTGTTACTTTATTTGGCACTTACTATAGTATTTTTTAAATTTAACCTCTTAAGATGGGGGGGAAAACTTTTTTTTTTTTAATTTTAAGTTGAACGTGCTCTTTATGACAGACAGAATGTTAAAATTAGGTGAAATAAAATGTTTTTTTCTTCTTCACCAAATTACACTACTCAAAGGTACTCAATTGGTGGAACTACAGTACCCTGTTATAATGATGTAGGAGTGATGGGCAAAGATGTAGGTTTTTCAGTCTTGTTTGTTATCGATGCCTGTTAGTAACGCAACAAATCCTTTATGAGTGTTTGTCTAGAAAATGTACATTACAGTCTGTCGGGGTGTGAAGAAATCCTAATAAGATTAAACAGCCGTCAAAAACACAGGCAATCATTACCTAGCACCTTTTGTGATTCCTCTCCTCCTCTCTGTAGTAATGTAACTCTGTGTCTGTCTGTTCGCTCTGTGCTTATCTCCCATATTAACTATTCCAAACACATTCCAGGCGTGCCTGTCCTGACCAGAGGGAAAGCACCATATCTCCGAATGAGGAGTTTCCCCTCCCTTCAAACTGACGCGCACACACACACACACACGTACGTACGTCAGGGTGACCTGGCACAGTGTATGGATGATACACACCCTAATGCAGAAGTCCATTGTCCGACCTGAGCATTAGGTGCTCTGAGCAGGCGCAGTTGCTCTTTTTTGCCTCCTCCCACCCCTCCCCCATACACACACACAAACACACTCATGACGCAGTCCGGAAGCTTCTTTCCTGTTGCTGGTTTGGTCTCTTTAGAAGGGGAGATAAGAAAGCAGTGCATGTGAGAGCTGAGAGAAAGAGAGCAGAAGGTCTGTGTGGCATAATAGTGTGATAAGAGGGATAGGAATATAAACAGTTGCTTGTTATAAGAGGCCTGGGCTCAGTTTGACAGAGGACAGTGTTTTTGCCCCTCACTAACAGACTGAACCCACAGACTGTTCTGCCAGCGGAGTTTATAGAGCCCTGATCATGTGATTCTGTTCACTGTCTGCACTTTGATCAGAACGAGTGTGGCTTATGAAGTCTACAAGTAGAGTTATCATGCCCTGAAGAAACTTCTCTAATGTAATCTCTTTCTCTTCTCCCTCCCTCCCTCCCGCTACCATCTCCCACCACCAGTCTCTCTCTGTTCCCTTTTCTCAGGTTGAGACCACAGGACCATTGGAGGCCTCCACTTCTTCATCGAGGGTAGAAACTTAGAAAGAGAGAAGGAAACAAGTAACTGTTTCTCCCTGCAACTTCTCTGTCTCTGCTCCTGTTCAGCATCTCATCTATGGAACATCTACTGAGGACTCCTGCAGGATTTTACCTCAACAATTTTACCAACTAGCCAAGCCAACACTCACTCTTCTGAGAGGTCAAGCCACTGCGCTGGAGTGAGGAACGAGTTACTAGCCAGCTATTTATCTGAAGTTACTTTCATTTAGACAGTTTAGTCACTGTGCTGTTCAGGCATGCAGTTAAGAGTGACTCATCCACAGGAGAACCTGTGAGAAACGGACAGGGGGAAGCTTTCGACACAACTCTCTCTGCTCTGGAACTTCTGGAACACAGAACCTGTGATTTGACACCTGTAACTTCGATTCGGTGCTCTGGAACTTAGAACGTGTTGTGTGAAACTGTTGGACATCTGATGTGGAATGCTGGGATGATGACATCGTAGACCTGTTATTGGAGTATTCTGGGATGTCTTCCATGCTGCAGCAGACAGAACTCATCTTTGAGTTTGCGAGCGACCACGTGAACAATGGACTACAGGTGGGGACAACCGTGTGTGTGTGTGTTTGCACACCAACAGATAAAACATCAAAGCCTCTTCTAAAGTCACACGTCAATGTAGAACCACTTGGGAAATGAAATATCAAAGTGCAGACAAGCTGTATTGAATCCAGAGATAGAATCTACATGTACAGTAGCCAAGGATAACATGATGATGACGTCAGCCATAGTTATTGAAACATCGGCACCAATTTACATTGGGAACATACTGACCTATTTCAAATAGGAACAGTGAAAGTAGTCCTCTCACTCACACCACTCTTAAGTTAAAACCCTAAAGCCTAGCTTCACTGTATGTCAGTGTACAACCTCTGCCAAGACTTCGGAATCTCATGGCACAGATGTTAGTACCCTTCCAATTTAACTGCAGAGTTGCTGGTTCAAGCCTTACCTTGGCTGTTGTCTTACAATATCAAACACTAGATATGGGAAACTATTAAATAAAGCATTGGCTCGAATGTAAAATAACTGAATTGAAGTGAGTGACAGATCATTTGTCCCTGTGTGTTGCAGCTGGATGAGCACTTGGCCTATCCTGCAGTGATAGTGGAGCAGGTCCCACACTCCCACCTGCTCTCCTACACAGGCCTGGCCTGTGAGCAGACACACACAGAAGACCAACTGCTAACAACAGGTAACAACAAACACACACGGTCTGATGAAGGCAATCTGGGGTTGAGCAGCTTGGCCTTCTTGGCATCGTCAACAGCACCTGTAGACAGAACAGACACTTTGACGTAGTTTTGTAGTAGATTAGGAGGGTTACGTTTGGGTAAGATGTTAGGGTAAAGGGTCTGACTAACAGGTCGGGTTTTTCTGTCTAGCCGGGGGGTGTAGGCGCCGAGGCTTCATTCAGCTCCTGAGAGAAAATGTCAGTGTAAAACAGGAGGGTGATGTGCACATCCTAAACTGTGCTGGGCAAAACAATTCATGATACAGACTTTGTGCAGTCAGTCAGTACATTCAGGTGGTTAGCCGGTTAGCTTGCTATGGTAGAAAGGTTAGCTAGCACACCAGCTACTTCGACTAAGATGCTATCTGCTGTGTTTATAGCACATATCCTTACTGGAGTATAACAACTGAGCAGTTTCAGTCTAAAATACTGTAGTTTAGTACTGTGGCTAACTTAGCTCTATATAATGAGGCATTTAGAAAGAATACCCTAGCTGGGTCATTGCTATAATGCGATGTCTTTTCTGTCCGCAGGAAATATCACTTCTGTGTCCCTGATATCACTTTCCACCCTGTTAGTTTGTTGCAATTCTCCATTTAAGAAAACAACCCCTTGCTACAATACCCCACACTTTCTCAATGTGGTGTCATCTGTACTTAACTTTACTATTTATATTTTTGACAACTTTTACTTTTTACTCCTCTACATTCCTAAAGAAAATATGTAGTTTTTACCCCCATACATTTTCCTTGACACCAAAAAGTACTCGTTACAGTTAGAATGCTCAGGCAGGACAGCATTATTGTCCAATTCATTCACCTATCAATATAACACATAGTCATTCCAACTACCTCTGTTCCGGCGGACTCACTAAACACAAAACTGCGTTTCTAAATGATGCCTGAGTGTTGGCGTGTGCCTGTCTGGTTTGCTTAAAATAAGGAATTTGAGGTATAGCATTTACTTTTACTCAAGTATGACAATGAAGTACTTTTTCCACCACTCTACTTAAGTACATTTTTAAAACCAGATACTTTAAAACTTTTACTCAAGTAGTATTTTACTAGGTGACTTTTACTTTTAGTTGCACCATTTTCTATTTAGCTGTATAACAATTGAGTACTTTTTCCACCACTGTCCATCTTTCCATGTTTCATGTTGTTAATCTTTATGTTCCATTCATGTCCACCCTGTAAGGCTAAATTTGAGAGAAAATTAACCACTTTTCAAAATGTTAAAATATGTTTGATAGAGAAGTTAAAGTCCTGTTCAAGTGTTCACCATAATGCTAGCTCAATCTTGCTCACTCACATAGCTATGGCTAATTTAGGCTCCAAATTTCCACCCTGTTATGATTATACACCTAACAGTTTGGAAATTGCACACAAAGTGCCTGAAAGTCAAATGTCCTTTTTCTGATAGAATACATTTTTTCTTTTATATTTCAACTTTTCCCCCCAAAAGTTATGAGGTCCAAAAGGCACGTCAAGGTAGGAATGACCCAGATATCTCTACTCATTTTGGTGAGGGGGCCGTAAACAAAGATCATAAAGCTGGCTGAGCACATGCGTACTGTGGCCTTCACACTTGAGCCAATCAGAGAAGTTGGCAAATCCAGAAAGTGAAACAAAATACACGTCTTGTGACTACTGCAGATTTGACAAAGTTGCTTATCATGTTGCTAGCTCTCTGGAGTAAACAGTTTGTGAAACTAATGATTTAGTAGTGAGGCTATATGTGTAGCCAATAGGTTTTGTAGCTTCACTTGTATACTTTCTAGCATGTTAGCTAATTTAGCAGCTAGCTAGTTCCTTTTTTCTTTTCTACTTTTAGCTCTCTGTCAATCGTTCAGCCATGGCCTGTTACAACATTATTATGACCATCTCTGTTTAAGCTTGATTTTGCTAGCTAGTGAATATACAGTTAGACTTTTGTTGTGATAGAAAGCAGTGGAGGCTGCTAAGGGGAGGAAGGCTCATAATAATGGCTCGAACTGTGCAAATGGAATGGCATCAAACACATGGAAACCACGTGTTTGGTGTATTTGATACCATTCTGCTCCAGCTATTACCACAAGCCTGTCCTCCTCAATTAAGGTGCCACCAACCTCCTGTTATAGAAAGGCTGCTATGCTAGCTAACAGTGTAGTAGCTAGATGGCCCTCTTGTTTACTCCCACTGTCCCATCACTAGGGATAGGCCTACAGACAGAGCCATTATGTCATGCTGACACATTACCCTGCCTCTCTCTCTACATATCTTTATCCCAACCTCTCTCCTATCTCTCCTCTCTCCCTCTCTCTCTCCCTCTCCAGTGGAGGACAGTGAGAGTGGAGATGAGGAAACCATGGAAACACTGGTGGCAGCTGAGACTCTCCTCAACATGGACTCCCCTGACTCCCTCTCTCTGGACCAACAGCACTACAGTGAGACACACACACACACACACACACACACACACACACACACACACACACACACACACACACAGCTAGTTTAAGTTAGTAGCTCAGTGAGTAACTTGTCTTGACTCTAACTCAGTCTTTGCGTAAACAAATCTAGCAGGGTTTTGAGCTTGTTGTCTACCATCACAATGGCCACGTTCAGTTGCCAAACATTGTTGAACGTTGCAGATCAGAGCTGATATGATCCCTTATTATACATGTCAGAGAGGCATGTTATTCTACATAGCCTATTTCTATCGGGAACGTTCCAAAACACTGCATCCTGCTGAACGAGCCCAAGGTTTCTTTGTATCGCTCCCTAGTGCAAACAAGCATCTATATTTCTGCTCTGCTTGGAGCAGATGTATTCATCCTGTTCTCATATATAATCAAATTGTCTCCTTGTAGACTCATTTATTACACTGTAACCCCTAACAGTGTGTTTGTCTCCTCCCCTCTAGCCCAGCTGTACGTCCCCACCCTGGGTGATGTCATCACGTCACCCGTTACCCACCAGTTGACGGTGTCAGCGGAAGGCCTTGTGGGAGCTCTGGGCCAGCCCCAGTGGGTCACACTGCAGAGGGAGACTGTTGCTGAGCAACCAAAGAAGAAGAGAGGTTAGATTGTCATTATCTGGCTATGCTTTCAAACTATAAATTGTAATCATAACCACAACAACCTTAGCTCGTATGCCTGCTCATCAGTTTTGACAATACAACTACTTTTTCTTTCTCACCTGGCCATTTATGGACTACTGTCATTTTGACAATGTCAACATGTCATTGTGACATAACAACTACTCTGTCATGCATTTTAGCTAAGAAATCCAAAAGGCCTGAATCCCCCACACCGGACATCACATTCAAGAGGGGCAAATACAGCAAAGGTACACACCAATGGCTGATCAATCACGTGACACCATTCATTTCTATGTGAAGACTCAATAGCGCATTTGAAGCCAAGGAAGTCGGTTAAGATGGCGTCTTATGGCTACATAACGGTTATTGCTATTTGGTATCCTTGGGACGTCCCTACCACATTGAAGTTGACATTTTAAAATGGTAAGGGGTTTAGGGACCCCGGACAGCACTAACTGATGCATAACATACGCTCTTATTGAGTATCTCAAGTTGAAGACTTACTGGGGTACTGCAGGCTTTCATTAGCAACTAAATTACCCTTATAACTTCTACTGTATGTGATTTTAAAATAATCTGGTCTTGTAGAAGCAATTATTGGTTCCAAGATTGTCTTAAAAATCTATATATTTACACAAAGAATGACCATGAAGATAGCTATTTTTCCATTCACTATAATGGGGATCCAGTTTTTTGCGAACAATGCATGCAGTACCGTGGTCAGCCTTGAACTTTGTGGCTTCAATAAGAGGCAGTCGTTTTTAAAAATTTAAGTCCGTTAAGAACAAATTCTTATTTACAATGACGGCCTAGGAACAGTGGTCCAACGCCTTGTTCAGGGGCAGAACAACAGATTATTATGATTTTTTTTTACCTTGTCAGCTCGGGGATTCGATCTAGCAACCTTTCGGTTACTGGTCAAATGCGCTAACCACTAGGCTACCTGCCGTTCTCCTTTGGTACATACACACAAACAGACACACACTCCATCTCACCTCTCCCTCACTTGTTTCAGGTAACACTATGTTCTTGTGGCAGTTCCTGATTGAGCTTCTCCAGGACAGACAGGCCTGCCCACGTTACATCAAATGGACCAATCGGCATGCAGGGATCTTTAAGCTGGTCAACTCCAAGGCTGTGGCCAGACTCTGGGGCAAACACAAGAACAAACCAGACATGAACTATGAGACCATGGGCCGAGCACTCAGGTATGCTGTAGTTACATCGCTGTAGTTACATTAATTACATTACAATAATAATAACTTCCAGTCTGTGTCCCTGCAGGTATGTGCGTATCAAAGCTGTCCTCTCTCTGTCCCTGACAGGTACTACTACCAGCGTGGGATTCTGAACAAGGTGGAGGGTCAGAGGCTGGTCTACCAGTTTGCCTCTCTGCCCAAAGACATGGTCTTCATCAGCGACGACGAAGACCAGGAGGACCAAGACAATCATGAGGAAGAAGAGGACGATGATGGCGTCCCAGATGACCCAGAAGACAGTCTGCCCTACAGCGACCAATCCCTGGACGATTTAGGGTCCTACGAGCATTCTTTCCTTCCCCCTCCCCAGGCAACTAGAGGCTACCATAGGCCCAGACAGACCAGCACAGGTCCAGCAGCAGCCCAGCGGCGCCGACCCAGCCCAAAACCCAAGACCCGACCCATAGCCCCGTCCTTAGCCCATCGCAGGACAGTCCTCCGGCCACCAGGGGGCAGTCTGATCCAGCAGCAGCATCTGCCTATAGTCTCAGCTGAGATGTTGCGGACCCTACAGAACGTGCAGTCTCTGCAGCCTGGTCAGCATGGGTCAGTCTTCAGAACTGCTCAGCTGCTGGGGAGTCTGTGTGAGAGACAGGCTGCTAGTACAGAACAGACCACCAGTCAGATAGTGACTCTGCAGTTACAGCCCTTGACCTGCCCTGTCAAGCAGGAGGAGCTAGAGGTTAGGACTGAGGAGGACCCCGACTCAGGACTGATTGTGGAGTAGGATGCCCCGAGACATCTGATCAGCCACTGTCCTTGCCCCATAGTCAAGATGACTGCAGAAGACAATGATTTTCAAAGTGAGACTTTAGAGAAAGATGTTGGACAGTTGTGATGTAAATTTGATTTATTTTACAGATGTGACAGACCTGGATGGTCTTTCTCTCACTCTTACATTCCCTTATGCACCAGAGCCATTCTTACAGAGAGTTAACCAAACTGTCTTCCATGTTGGCACCAAACACTCAATGTCGATAACATTCCTAATCGGCATTCTAACAAGAATGTAATTGTCTTAGAACTCTTGATACCAACATGGCAGACATTCTAATTGCCGACCAAAGACATGCACTGGATTCAACAGCCTCGCTGCAGAGCATCCTACACTGCTCCATCTCTGTTCGCAATTCAGCTCCACTGAATGCATGGGAGCTCGTGCGCTGTTCTTGTTCTCTCTATGTTCTTTTCTCCGCCATGACCAGTGCTTGCACTATTAACATGTACCATTTCTTTGTCACCACTCTCTCACCTACCAAAGTGCCTCAAATATTCAAACAGTAATTTTCCAGCTTTCACCAAAGACAGTCTTAATCTGTAGCACGCTAGCTACCACATATTGCTCCTTAACATTCTTATTTATGTGTGTGTCAGTTGTTCAACGTAAACACACTCTCATACTGTCACCCACACCAGTAGAAGACCCACCATCAGTACTTGAGGTAAACGTGTCCTAGTCGATGTGTTCAGGGAGTACATTCTATAGAGATGACACATCGCACGGATTGTGGTTATAGTGTTTGTCGGCAGATCATTCAACGTGCTGTGTTGTAGGGACCACCCGCTGTAGACATCTGACTGCCTACATTTTCCACAGGATTCTATATGTAAAATCGGAAATTCCGTTCAGAGATGCTAAGTACTCTCGGCCAGTAAACACTACTGGTGTGTCTGAGCCCTTAACTTTACAGGCTTTTGGTTACATTCATACTTCAGTGGAGAATACAAATAAATACAAATCAAAAGGGATTTTCTGTTTCATTTTTGCAGCGGTACTGTTGGCTTTACTGCTTCTTAATCTCGATGTTGACGGGGTGGCGGATGACTATCAATGATGATAAAAGAATGATAAAACTTCTCTCACGCTTTTAAGAGCGAGTAAACATACTTCTGCCAGCGTTGGTAGTTGCCCAATGACCCTGATCTAAGGTTTTCCCTGGTCATCATTTGGGGATGGTAAGCTGATCCTAGATCTGCCCCTATGGTCAACTCCTACCCGGAGCCCTTCTGCCAGCAATCCTGTTAGCATTCCTGATATGCTGTAATAGTTATACATGTGCTTTCCTGGACCATATATGCCTTGATATATAAATATATGTGTTTGTGAACATGTGACTTCACACTTTTTCTGTCAGTTGTTTCTCAGGTGCATCTGTGTTTATTCGCTGCACACACACACAGTATATACCGTCCCAATTCCCAGATGTACTCATCTATGCAAAGCAGTATGATGATGTTGCTCCTCAGGCCTAGACTCTGATCTATGGTTAGTTTTGCTGATCCTACAAGAATGGCTTATATATATCCTAATAAAAACACATTTTCCCATGCAATCTTTTCCTTTGATAATATTGCCTTATGCTTCTTTGCTTTTGTATGAAGTCTCTGATACATTTGTTACTGCTATTGTGTGAGGAACTAATTGTGAAAATACTGTACCAGGCTTTTATACTATATGCATAGTATTGATGTTCATGCAGATGTTTTCATGCAATTTATACAGAAGGAGTTGATAAAATAGGAATTATTAAACTTGTTTTCAAGAAATAAAAGTTGTAATTTTGAATGAATCCTGACTTTTTTTTTTGACAAACCGTGTGAAAATGTTTCTTGGCCGTACCTACTCCTCCACGCGGTTAGGGTTCGGTAGTGAGAAGTGCCTAGCCTATTCAGCTGACGGTTAACACGCCTCTACTGTCTTCTGATTCCTATCTAGACCTTTCCAGCTAGCTAGCCACGGCTATCTCCCTCTGACAACACTTCTAGCTCCCAAACAACCGAACGGCAAGTATATTACATTTTCGAGTATTTTATTTTAAATGTGTCCTTGTTCAAGAGGCTAACTAGCGTTAGTTCTGTTTTCTCGTTTTAGCAGTTTCCCCGAGAGCGTCATAGACGAGGACCCACAGAAAACTCTTGAGGTAAAAAACGGTTAGCTGGATAGCCAATGTTAGCTAACTGGCTAACTTTCTAGCCAACTATCTGTCAAACTAGAATGAGCTAGTTTAACTGAAAGTAAAATGCATTATTCTTGATAAGTAGGGGATTTTAAATGTTTTCAATAACGCTAGCCAGCTACCTCAACCCCACATTGTTAATTATCCTCTTGCTCTTTTGCACGCCAGTATCTCTACTTGCACATCTATCACTCCAGTGTTATTGCTAAATTGTAATGATTTCGCCTTTATGGCCTATTTATTGCCTTACCTCACTACTCTTCCACATTTGCACACAATGTACATATACTGCACAAAAAAATAAAGGGAACACTTAAACAACACATCCTAGATCTGAATGCAAGAAATAATCTTATTAAATACTTTTTTCTTTACATAGTTGAATGTGCTGACAACAAAATCACACAAAAATAATCAATGGAAATCCAATTTATCAACCCATGGAGGTCTGGAGTTGGAGTCACACTCAAAATTAAAGTGGAAAACCACACTACAGGCTGATCCAACTTTGATGTAATGTCCTTAAAACAAGTCAAAATGAGGCTCAGTAGTGTGTGTGGCCTCCACGTGCCTGTATGACCTCCCTACAACGCCTGGGTATGCTCCTGATGAGGTGGCGGATGGTCTCCTGATCTCTTCCCAGACCTGGACTAAAGCATCCGCCAACTCCTGGACAGTCTGTGTTGCAACGTAGCGTTGGTGGATGGAGCGAGACATGATGTCCCAGATGTGCTCAATTGGATTCAGGTCTGGGGAACGGGCGGGCCAGTCCATAGCATCAATGACTTCCTCTTGCAGGAACTCCTGACACACTCCAGCCACATGAGGTCTAGCATTGTCTTGCATTAGGAGGAACCCAGGGCCAACCGCACCAGCATATGGTCTCACAAGGGGTCTGAGGATCTCATCTCTGTACCTAATGGCAGTCAGGCTACCTCTGGCGAGGACATGGAGGGCTGTGCGGCCCCCCAAAGAAATGCCACCCCACACCATGACTGACCCACCACCAAACCGGTCATGCTGGAGGATGTTGCAGGCAGCAGAACGTTCTCCACGGCGTCTCCAGACTCTCTCATGTCTGTCACGTGCTCAGTGTGAACCTGCTTTCATCTGAAGAGCACAGGGCGCCAGTGGCGAATTTGCCAATCTTGGTGTTCTCTGGCAAATGCCAAACGTCCTGCACGGTGTTGGGCTGTAAGCACAACCCCCACCTGTGGACGTCGGGCCCTCATACCACCCTCATGGAGTCTGTTTCTGACCGTTTGAGCAGACACATGCACATTTGTGGCCTGCTGGAGGTCATTTTGCAGGGCTCTGGCAGTGCTTCTCCTGCTCCTCCTTGCACAAAGGCAGAGGTAGCGGTCCTGCTGCTGGGTTGTTGCCCTCCTACGGCCTCCTCCATGTCTCCTGATGTACTGGCCTGTCTCCTGGTAGCGCCTCCATGCTCTGGACACTACGCTGACAGACACAGCAAACCTTCTTGCCACAGCTCGCATTGATGTGCCATCCTGGATGAGCTGCACTACCTGAGCCACTTGTGTGGGTTGTAGACTCCGTCTCATGCTACCACTTTAGTGAAAGCACCGCCAGCATTCAAAAGTGACCAAAACATCAGCCAGGAAGCATAGGAACTGAGAAGTGGTCTGTGTTCCCCACCTGCAGAACCACTCCTTTATTGGGGGTGTCTTGCTAATTGCCTATAATTTCCACCTGTTGTCTATTCCATTTGCACAACAGCATGTGAAATGTATTGTCAATCAGTGTTGCTTCCTAAGTGGACAGTTTGATTTCACAGAAGTGTGATTGACTTGGAGTTACATTGTGTTGTTTAAGTGTTCCCTTTATTTTTTTGAGCAGTGTATATTTTTATATTGTGTTACTGACTGTACGTTTGTTTATATGTAACTCTGTGTTGTTTTTGTCGAACTGCTTTTCTTTATCTTGGCCAGATCGCAGTTGTAAATGAGAACTTGTTATCAACTGGCCTACCTGGTTAAATAAAGGTGAAATAAAAAAAAGTTTACATGAATTTTTCAACATTTAGAATTTCAATAGCTCCTTGGTCATGTGACCTAATGTCCGCTGACTTCCCTTCTATATTGCACATTCTTGTTTGTGTACTGTAAAATCACGCGGTGTAACGTACATTTTACATAGTTTCAAATTTGCAATACCTCCTTGGTCATGTCAATTACACACCTAAGAAGCATGCAGTGGATATACACCCATATTGCATAACCTCTAGTCATGTATCTTCTATATTGTTGTACATTATTATTCGTTTGACAATTAGGGGGTTCAGTCCAGTGTTGTGTTTACCCTTTTCTTTAATATTTATCTACAATAATTGGTAGTTCTAAGCACTTATTTTCCCCGTTTCTTTTTTTTTTCCCACAGTATTTAACAGTGGTATACAATAGGAGAGAGAAGATAATATCTCCATTAGTTGTTAATATCAACCATAAAGGAAAAGGGCAAAGTACGAGAGTCATGCTATTAACTGTCCAAAGCAGGGATGGAGAGTGAGCTAGTGAGGGAGGCTGCAGTGGGTTTGCTGGTCAATACATATACTGAACATGTAACCACAGTAATGGTGGCCAGTAAATCAATGAATAAAAATGTAATGTTAACAAATTAAACAAATTGTAGACACTTAACTTCAATTAAGTATGAAACATTTCACAGTGTTAACTTTCTCTTTATCCCTGGTTGATGTACATTTCAGAGCCTCTTCAGTGTGGATGGGGTATAGCATACATTTTCAACAACAAAGACTGCACTTCCAGTTTGTGTTCTTTACTCTGTTGAACTCTCTCTTCATTCCTAGGCACAGCACATGGAACCAGCGTTGGCATGCAAAACATTCAATCAAAACAAAGTATAATACGTTATAAATAATATCAAATATCAATGCAGAATGACGAATTAGTCATCCATTGTGTTATATCATAAATTGTCTTACATGCCGTCACTGTTGTCAAAAGATAATAAACATGTTAAAGTTACTACCCCAGTCAGTCTTTGGGCCACATCCAGATTCTTTATCAGTGGCACACATGAAGCAGTTGTTGGCTTTGTTGAACTCTGAAATAGAGGTCGACTGATTAATCGCAATGGCCGAATTAATTAGGGCCGATTTCAAGTTTTCATAACAATCGGCCAAATCGGTATTTTTGGACACCGATTTGGCCGTTTAAAAAATAATAATAATAATTGTTATTTTTTATACACACCTTTATTTAACTAGGCAAGTCAGTTAAAAACACATTCTTATTTTCAATGACTGCCTAGGAACGGTTGGTTAACTGCCTTGTTCAGGGGCAGAACGACAGATTTTTACCTTGTCAGCTCGGGGATTCAATCTTGCAACGTTAAGGTTAACTAGTCCAACGCTCTAACCACCTGCTTTACATTGCACTCCACGAGGAGCCTGCCTGTTACGCGAATGCAGTAAGAAGCCAAGGTAAGTTGCTAGCTAGCATTAAACTTATCTTATAAAAAACAATCAATCAATCATAATCACTAGTTAACTACACATGGTTGATGATATTACTAGTTTATCTAGCCTGTCCTGCGTTGCATATAATCGATGCGGTGCGCATTCGCGAAAAAGCACTGTCGTTGCTCCAACATGTACCTAACCATAAACATCAATGTCTTCCTTAAAATCAATACACAAGTATATATTTTTAAACCTGTATATTTGGTTAATATTGCCTGCTAACATGAATTTATTTTAAATAGGGAAAGTGTGTCACCTCTTGCAACAGAGTCAGGGTATATGCAGCAGTTTGGGCCGCCTGGCTCGTTGCGAACTGTGTGAAGACTATTTCTTCCTAACAAAGACAGCCAACTTCGCCAAACGGGGGATGATTTAAGAAAAGCGCATTTGCGAAAAAAGCACAATCGTTGCACGACTACCTAACCATAAACATCAATGCCTTTCTTAAAATCAATACACAGAAGTATATATTTTTAAACCTGCATATTTAGCTAAAAGAAATCCAGGTTAGCAGTCAATATTAACCAGGTGAAATTGTGTCACTTCTCTTGCGTTCATTGCACGCAGAGTCAGGGTATTTGCAACAGTCTGGGCCGCCTGGCTCGTTGCCAACTAATTTGCCAGAGTTTTACGTAATTATGACATAACATTGAAGGTTGTGCAATGTAACCGGAATATTTAGACTTAGGGATGCCACCCGTTAGATAAAATACGGAACGGTTCCGTATTTCACTGACAGAATAAACGTTTTGTTTTCGAGATGATAGTTTCCGGATTCGACCATATTAATGACCTAAGGCTCGTATTTCTGTGTGTTTATTATATTATAATTAAGTCTATGATTTGATAGAGCAGTCTGACTGAGCGGTGGTAGGTACCAGCAGGCTCGTAAGCATTCATTCAAACAGAACTTTAGTGCGTTTAGCCAGCAGCTTTTTTAGCCAGCTGTTTATGACTTCAAGCCTATCAACTCCCGAGATTAGGCTGGGGTAACCGATGTGAAATGGCTAGCTAGTTAGCGGGGTCCAAGCTAATAGCGCTTCAAAAGTCACTCGCTCTGAGTCTTGGAGTAGTTTTTCCCCTTGCTCTGCATGGGTAATGCTGCTTCGAGGGTGGCTGTTGTCGATGTGTTCCCGGTTCAAGCCCAGGTAGGAGCGAGGAGAGGGACGGAAGCTATGCTGTCACACTGGCAATACTAAAGTGCCTATAAGAACATCCAATAGTCAAAGGTATATGAAATACAAATCGTATAGAGAGAAATAGTCCTAGAATTCCTATAATAACTACAACCTAAAACTTCTTACCTGGGAATATTGAAGACTCATGTTAAAAGGAACCACCAGCTTTCATATGTTCTCATGTTCTGAGCAAGGAACTTAAACGTTAGCTTTCTTACATGGCACATATTGCATTTTGACTTTCTTCTCCAACACTTTGTTTTTGCATTATTTAAACCAAATTGAACATGTTTCATTATGTATTTGAGGCTACATTTATTTTATTGATGTATTATATTAAGTTAAAATAAGTGTTCATTCAGTATTGTTGTAATTGTCATTATTACAAATAAATAAATAAATAGGCCGATTAATCGGTATCGGCCTTTTGGTCCTCCAATAATCGGTATCGGTGTTGAAAAATCATAATCGGTCGACCTCTAATCCATACCACATACAGCCATTTGCGGATCTTTTCAGTGTCCATGTGAAAGATAGTTATTGCGAGGATGGAACATTTGTTGACTTAAAATATATATATTTTTAACACCCATGTATAATGAAGGCCTGCAAAGCTTACAGATTTAAGTCTAATAGCATGAGATGAAAGTAGGCCCACGCAGTGGATATTCTGAACCTTGTTTGAAGTCACTAGGTCACATGACCAAGGAGCTATTGAAATTCTAAATGGTGAAAAATTAATGTAAAACCATGTGAGATGTAAATGAACAAACTAAAGGGTGTGCAATATAGAAGGGTAGTCAGTGGACATTCTGCACCTTGTTTGAATTCACCAGGTCACATGACCAAGGAGCTATTGAAATTCTAAATATTGAAAAATTCATGTAAAACCCTGTGAGATAAAAATGGACAAACTAAAGGGTGTGAAATGTGTAGGCCCACTGAGTGGACATTCTGAACCTTGTTTGAAGTCACCAGGTCACATGACCAAGGAGCTATTGAAATTCTACATTTTGAAAAATTAATGGATAACCATGTGAGATGAAAATTGACAAACCAAAGGGTGTGCAATATAGAAGGGTAGTCAGTGGACATTCTGAACCTTGTTTGAAGTCAGTAGGTCACATGACCAAGGAGCTATTGAAATTTGAATGTTAAAAAAGTTTGTACTTTGTTTACGCTCCCTAACTAATTCAACTTGGAATACAAAATGCTGCTCACATTTCCACATCTTTATTAGCTTTGGAAAGCGAATTAATGTCCAAATCATGAAAATAAGACCTGTGCAATGTCGTGCACAATTTTTCCAACATGACACTTATTTGGAGTCTGTGGCTCAAGTGGTTTGGAAGCTATTGAGGTTTGAAAGCGCGAATATCCGTCTAATATCCAACTTGAAACTGTCTTTACCTCTGTTTAGTGATTTGTTACTTTTTACAGCAGTTAGCTAACAGCTTGGACAAGAAACCAAGAAATCTAACCAGCATAGCTAATTAACTGGCTAACCACCTCTCGTCACACTTTATTATAGCTAGCTAGCTAATGTAAGTGTAGATTTTGTGCAGAATGCCAGGTTAAGTTGTTGGGAACATGAAAACGTATCCAAGCAACAGTCAACCTTCGCTAGTGCTCATAAACATATGTATCTTGGGAATTTAATTAAATTGACCCCAAACTTGCCTATTTGATGACACTGAAATTTTCCCACAGGAACTGAATGAAGCCTTGGAAGGACACTGACAATGCAGAATGGTTCTGCCAACGAGCCTACGCCCACCTTCAGCTGAAAAACTACAGCTGTAAGTCTCATCCTAACCCCCAACATATTCCCCAAACTTAACCCTAAAGTACTGCTATCAGTCAGACCCTAACCCCAATCCTTGCATCTTCTTAAAGTATTGTTGGTTGGGCTTGTAAATAAGCATTTCACTGTTGTATTCGGCTCATGTGAAAATAAAATTTGATTTGGTCGACAAACTACTGCTCTAACTTTTGATAAAATCCAGCCTTTCTTTAATGATTTTCTGAAATTTGAATAATTTAATTCAAGTGATTGTCTTATGTTAGTTCTATATGTTTGTCTTTGCTACAGAAACTTAAGCTATGTTTCTTGTGTGTGTGTGTCTGTCTGTCTCTACAGGTGCTGTCAACGATGCCAAGAAAACCCAGCAGCTCAAACCCAGCCTTCTTCTTGCCTTCATGAGAATGGGGTAAGACTTACCTACTCTGTGTATGTGACTATGAAGGCATTCCATTGCCTTCATGAGAACAGGGTATGTGTGTAGTTTGGCCCTAGCCCATGATAGCTGAGTTGACATGCATTTACTTTTGCAGCTTGTGTATTTTCTGGCAGGAATGTCTGTCTGACTTTATTTCTGTGACTGTGGGGGGGTTAAGTGCCTTGTACAACATCAGGAGATGGTACATGGGATCAGAGAGTAACCTCCCAGTGTCAATACCACATTCTGCTTACTTTTATTCTACGTACATAGAGACACCACCAATTGTTGGTCATGGACATTTGGTTAAGTCATGGAGTAGGCATGATATTCCATCTGTTAAAATGTGCATGAACCCTGCCACTCCACATCCCCCTTAAATCATTATATATGTCAAACTTAAATTGGTGTCAGTTTTTCCCTGAGTTTCTATCTGTTACTGATAACAAGCCTGCCCCTGTCTCCCTCCCTTCAGAATGGCAGAGTACCACCTGAACCACTTTGAGGTGTCACATGCTGCCTTCACACAGCCTGGATGGTGAGGCCTGCTGAGGGGACAAGTGGGGCCTGGTTTCATTTCAGCACCTACACCCTTCCACTAACACCTTCCCCTAATCCCTAAATCTCAAACTGACCCCTTACCCCTATCCTTAGACACGTCATGTACAGTACCAGTCTAACGTTTGGACACACCTATTCATTCAAGGGTTTTTCTTTATTTTTACTATTTTCTATATTGTATAATAATAGTGAAGACATCAAAACTATGAAATAACACACATGGAATTTTGTAGTAACCAAAAAAGTGTTCAACAAATCAACATTTATTTTATATTTGAGATTCTTCAATGTAGCCACCCTTTGTCTTGATGACAGCTTTTCACACTCTTGGCATTCTATCAACCAGCTTCATGAGGTGGTCACCTGGAATGCATTCCAATTAACAAGTGTGTCTTGTTAATTTGTGGAATTTCATTCTTAATGCATTTGAGCCAATCAGTTGTGTTGTGACAAGGTAGGGGTGGTATACAGAAAATAGCCCTATTTGGTAAAAGACCAAGTCTATATTATGGCAAGAACAGCTCAAATAAGCAAAGAGAAATGACAGTCCACCATTACTTTAAGACATGAAGGTCAGTCTATACGGAACATTTCAAGAACTTTGAAAGTTTATTCAAGTGCAGTTGCCTAAAAACGTCAAGCGCTATAATGAAATTGGCTCTCACGAGGACCGCCACAGGAAAGGAAGACCCAGAGTTACCTCTGCTGCAGAGGATAAGTTCATTAGAATTACCAGTTATTGCAGCCCAAATAAATGCTTCACAGAGTTCAAGTAACAGACATATCTCAACATCAAGAAGGAGAGTGATGGAGTGCTGCATCAGATGACCTGGCCTCTGCAATCACCCGACCTCAACCCAATTGAGATGGTTTGGGATGAGTTGGACTGCAGAGTGAAGGAAAAGCAGCCAACAAGTGCTCAATATATGTGGTAACTTCTTCAAGACTGTTGCAAAAGCATTCCTCATGAAGCTGGTTGAGAGAATGCCAAGAGTGTGCAAAGATGTCAAGACAAAGGGTGGCTGCTTTGAAGAATCTCAAATATAAAATATATTTTGTTTTGTTTAACACTTTTTTGCTTACTACATGATTCCATAGGTGTTATTTCATAGTTTTGTTGTCTTCACTATTATTCTACAATGTAGAAAATAGTAAAAACTCTTGAATGAGTAGGTGTGTCCAAACGTTTGACTGGTACTGTAGATCTAAAACCGTAAGATATTGTTGGTGTTAGAAATATAGTAACTAGGTATGTAACGATTCACCGATACGCATCGGCCCCCGGTTCTAATGTTTAAGATATGAGTGCATCGGTTTGAACCGATCCAAAGGAAGTATGCATCGCTCAGAAAACCGATTCAAATATTACACATTTCCGGTTCACTGTTTCTTTATTTGGAAAATACCTTTTAACTGTTGTGACTGAACGGATGCTTCCTCCTTCAGTTCAGTAGCCTATCCAACTTTTATACATGTAACTGCGTATGACTGTCAGATATCAACTGTGTGAAAAGTGCGGGAAACACAGCTGCTCAAGCCAATGGGAGGTAGGCCTATCCCTGTTCTAATAGTATATTCGTACATCTGGCACCTTCAGCATTCAGATGCTTGTAAAATGACTTTCCATAATGTCAGATCATAGGTTGTCACTCAGCTAATGAAGCCTATGTATTTTGCTGGGTCATTGTTAACAAATGTAGAAAATTGTTTTTGACTGGAGTTGTGTAGCCTACCAGAGTGGAACTGCTGATTGGGGTTTTCTATCATTCAGGTTGTATTTAGAGTCACCATAAGAAATAGTTTTGCTACTTTTGCTTTAAACAGTCAGTGTAATTGGTCATTTTTACATGAACAGGGTAATTTTATAAAGGACCAATCATTTCTCGTTAGGGAGAGCTCCTGTAAAATTACAAACAGTCTAAACCATTCGCTTCCAAGACAGGTAAAATCCAGAGCTGCTTTATGTTAATTGGCTAAATGCCATTCTATTGACGAAGTACTAGTTCAAAACATTTTCAATCTGAAAAAATGACAAGTTAATCAGTGTGGAATGGTGGTTTCAGATTTTAAAAAGTTGGGGGACAAAAAGCATACATTTCCCCATCCCTAATCTGATAGTGGGGTGGTAGATGCTCAGTCTGCCCAATTGCTCAGCTCAGGTGGCTACACACACCATTGACACACACACACACAAACTAAAAAGTGTTGTTCCTGTATCGTATCGGAGACCATGCATTTAGATGCATATCGAATCGTTCATGAAAGGAGAGCTGCACATCCCTAATAGTAACAGCTCTTGGCCTCTGATAGGAATATTAACTGTATCGGATACACCTTCCATTCTGGTCAAATGTACAGAAGTGTAAGTGGCTGTGTGTAGATTCTGCCTGCAGTAGTTGTGTTCCAACTGGGTGAGATTGTCTGAACACTGTGTTCTCTTTTCGGCTCCACAGGTTCAGATGACACTTTCCGAACATGGCTCAAACACTGTGAGGAGATGATGGCGAGTAAGTAGGATCTGTTCTCTTAGCTCAACCACCGTCTAAGCCCTAGCCACAGGCCCATCTCCCACCTCTATCTGAATTCTAACACTGTACTAACTAAACTCTTCATTAGAGAAGCTGTGTGTGTCTGTGGTTGTCGTCTCAAAGGGTTTAAACTGAACCTGTTTGGATCACATTAATAATGTACAGTGTATCTGTCTGGGGTGGTGGGTGGGGGAGAGGTGCCATGCCTCAGATCAACCCCAGTAAACATCCACACAGTTCCACACACACACACATCCATGGGGTGTTGGGCTCGCGTTCAAAACAGCCATGTGACCCTCCCCCCCATCTATAACAAAATATACATACACACACACACACGGATAATACGTCTTCAAACAGATTAAAAACTACACATATTCAGTGCACACACACACACACCTCAGTCGTCTGTTGCCATGAGCTGGCCTTACTCTGTGAGTTACCTCCCGTCTCTTTCATGTGTATAGTGACAGTGCTTACCTCCAGGCGCTTCTGTGTGACTCCCCCACTCACATCAAAACGTGGTGTGCACATGGCGATATCACTCACACACGCCTCCCTCTGCCTCCTCTCTCTCTAATGAAAGCAGTGAATATTAGAACAGACATAACTGGTAAATACGTTGGGGTTTTAATAGGTGTGGATGGACTGGCATACGAACTTCCTCTGCGATGTCAGGGAGGTGTGTGTCTGTGGCGCTTTCTTGCGCGTGTTTGTGTGTTCCTCTGTTCGGTTAATGTATGAGTAATGGAAAACTGTTTGACTGTAACATTCTGTTTCCTGTCCCTTGCAGCGGCGAATCAGAACGGAAACGAGACTAAGGTGAGTGCACCATGCACTTTTAAAGTGTCACAATGGAAATAAGTAATTTACTTTGTGCTATCCCTGGTAATTTTTTAATTTTTATTTATGTATATATTGTGTGTATTTTCAAACTGAAATAAATCAACCAACGCAAACCTTACGACTGTATACAGGTTTTTCTGGTGTTCAGTTCCACTCTCCGCCTCATGGGGGCACTGTTGTTCCCAACTTTCCAAACCTTACTTATTCTGTTCTAATTGCTAGAGTGAGAGAACGAGCACATCCAGTAAGCCCTGTCTCTTTCTCTCCTATTTTTGTTTGTTTAAACTTTCTCTCTTTTCCTGGGATGCCTGGATGCCACAGCAGACACCACACATCAAGTAAGTATACTTCATGGTTGTATTCCAAATATCACCCTATTCTCTATAGTGCACTACTTTTCTAATAAAATTGTATTTGTCACATGCGCTGAATACAATAGGTGTAGACCTTAGTGAAATGCTTACTTAGAAGCCCTTAACCAACAATACAGTTTTAAGAAAAATACCCCTCCAAAAATATATAACAAATAATTAAAGAGCAGCAGTAAAATAACAATAGCGAGGCTATATATAGGGTAATGATGCACCGATATGACATTTTTGGCCGATATGCGATATTTTCCTTGCCAAAAAAACCCCAATACCGATAACTGATATTTAATATTTTAGGGGCCTTTTAAGCATTCTAGTACAGTTAAATAAACACACAGACACATGGATGCCGCGGTCGAAGGCATCTCAGTGTAAGAGGCGTACCTACAGTCCCTGGTTCGAATCCAGGCTGTATCACACCCGGCCGTGATTAGGAGTCCCATCGGGCGGCCCACAATTGGCCCTGCATAGTCTGGGGTAGGCCGTCATTGTAAATAAGAATTTATTCGTAACTGACTTGCCTAGTTAAATAAAGGTTGCACACACACACCACATTGACCAAAAAGTTATTTTGTTGGCATTTATGCATGTCCCCATTTACCAGTAAAACATAATAATAACCTATTTCTTTCACTTACTTGCTGTGCTGTTTTGTTGTTCATTTGTTCAGTCGTCTCATCCAGGATATCTATGGAACGACGTTTGGGTCTTTGCGTGTCAAAAAAGATACATGTCAAATGGCACTTTGATGTGTCAAATAAGCTTGTTGACCAATCAGGACCTGAATACGACTGCACGTCGGATAATAATTTAACACGTTCATACATTTTTTACTTAGTTATTACACATTGATTACACTCACTCGTATTTCATATGTCACAACGATTCATCGATACGTATGCTATGATGCTGGTAAAGTTGTCTCGCACCTACAGTGCTGGTCATAAAAAAGCTGGATGGATGTAAACAATGTTCATCCCCAAAAACATAGCTAAACGACAATCTGCTAGTTGTCATTTTAGATGTCGTCATCTAAAATAACCCTAATTTAGAAGACAGTTCTTATTTGATTAACTTTTTAGTGGCGGGGCAGTCTTCGAAAATTCAGATGAATGACGTGCCCAAATTAAACTGCCTGCTACTCGGGCCCTGAAACTAGAATATGCATATTATTAGTAGATTTGGATAGAAAACACTCTGAAGTTTCTAAAACTGTTAGAATGGTGTCTGTGAGTATAACAGAACTCATATGGCAGGCAAAAACCTGAGAAAAATACAACCAGGAAATTAAAAATCTGGTGCCTGTAGGTTTTTCAAGTCATTGCCAATCGAACACACAGTGACTAAGGATTCATTTTTCACTTCCTAAGGCTTCCACTAGATGTCAACAGTCTTTAGAAAGTTGTTTGAGGCGTCTATGATGAACAGAGACCGAATGAGAAGGCTGGGAAGTTGGTAACCCAGGGAAGGATGTCAGTTCATTGGCGCGCATTCACGCGAGAGGTAGCTCTGTTCCAAAACGCTTTTCAAGACAATACATGGGTCCGGTTGGAATATTATTGAAGTTTCACGTTATAAAGGCCCTAAAGATTGATGCTATACAACGTTTGACATGTTTGAACGAACGTAAATAGATTTTTAAAAAACTTTTCGTTGTGACATTTTCCTCGCGCGTCCTACATTTTGAGTAGCTTACTGAACGTGCAAACAACATGGAGTAATTTGGACATAAATTATGAACTTTATCGAACAAAACATTTGTTGTGGACCTGTGATTCCTGGAAGTGCCTTCTGATGAAGATTATTAAAGGTAAGTGAATATTTCTAATGCTATTTATGCATTTAGATGACTCCAAAAATGGCGGCTATCTGTATTGCGTAGTGTATTTTTCTCAGCTCAGTACTCAGATTATTGCAAAGTGTGCTTTCCCAGTAAAGTGATTTTGAAATCTGTCAATGCGGTTGCATTCAGGAGCTGTTAATCTATAATTCTTTGAATAACAGTTTAATATTTTATCAACGTTTATGACGAGTATTTTTGTAAATTGTAGTGCTGATTCACCGGCAGTTTTGGGGGAAATACATTTTCTGAACGTCACGTGCCAATGTAAAATGCTGTTTTTGGATATAAATATGAACTTGATAGAACAAAAAATGCATGTATTGTCTAACATAATGTCCTAGGAGTGTCATCTGATGAAGATTGTCAAAGGTTAGTGCATAATTTTAGCTGGTTTTCTGCTTTTGGTGACGCCTGTCCTTGCATTGAAAATGGCTGTGTGTAATTTTTTGTCTATGTACTGTCCTAACATAATCTAACTTTATGCTTTCGCTGTAAAGCCTCTTTGAAATCGGACAATGTGGTTGGATTAAGGAGATGTTTATCTTTCAAATGGTGTAAAATTGTTGATTGTTTGAGAAATTGAAATTATTTGATTTTTGCTATCTTGTCAAGCAATCCCGTTACCGGGATCCTATCTCGAAAGGGTCCCCAACAGGTTAAACAGCTCTTATTCTCTCCCCTTCACAGTAGAAGCCTGAAACAATGTTCTAAAGACTGTTTACATCTAGTGGAAGCCTTGGGAAGTGCATTCTGACCCCACAGACACTGTATATTGGATAGGCAATCACTTGAAAAACTACAAACCTCAGATTTCCCACTTCCTGGTGTGATTTTTTTTCTCAGGTTTTTGCCTGCCATATGAGTTCTGTTATACTCACAGACATCATTCAAACAGTTTTAGAAACTTCAGTGTTTTCTATCCAAATCTACTAATTATATGCATATTCTAGCTTTTGGGCCTGAGTAGCAGGCAGTTTAATCTGTGCACCTTATTCATCCAAGCTACTCAATACTGCCCCCAGATCCCAAAGAAGTTAATGCAGATGGTGGACACACCAGATCCTGACTGTTACTTTTGATTTTGACCCTCACTTTGTTCAGGGACACATTATTCAATTTCTGTTAGTCACATGTCTGTGGAACTTGTTCAGTGTACGTCTCAGTTGTTGAATCTTGTTATGTTCATACAAATATTTACACATGTTAAGTTTGCTGAAAATTAACGCAGTTGACAGTAAGAGGACCTTTCTTTTTTGAGTTTATATACCCGCACACACACGTCAGTGTAAGGGGTTCTTGAGGAGAGAGAAGTACAGTTCCAAGCTGTCACGAGTGCTGCCAGAGTATTAGCAGCCCTGTATAGTTGTTGAGGAGGAAGCTGTCCCTAGCATGTCTTTATTTCTCATCTTATTGACGTTAAAATGAGTCTGTTTGCGGCGGTGGTGTAGATAACATTGAATCAATTCGACGTATGGGCATAGTGTTGGATCTGTGCTGTAAATTAATGATTTGGGTTTTAATGAGATGGAGATGAGGAGTAATGGATGTTCTGGATCTGAAATGAAAGATTTCAGGGGAGTCATTCGCCCAGAGGCTGAGTAGGGCTCGTGTGCGTACACAGCAGTACAGCAGTAAAAATAGGGGGTTGTTGTGTCCCCTGAGGTCTCGTTACAGTAGAGCAGCGCTCCCTCTGAAACACACAGAGAGGGGCCTGATTCCAATTCCACATCTCGCACCCCTCCCTTCTCTCTGCCCTTGCCCACTCTCTCTTTCTGTGGTTGTGAGAACAGTAGGGGAGGTGTTATTAGGGGTATTAAGATGGCTAGGGGCTTTTCCTCCAGGGGCACTCCTATGGGCACATGTGCCTTCATACATACACGCTCACTCACTCCCACAGCTAGGCCCTCAGGGGTGCCTGTAAACTCAGGGAGGGTAAACTGTTCCTAGATCTAAGTCTAAATCCCCAATCCCAAGAAAGAAAGCCCAACTGATTTCAGACCAGCACTAAACCCCTCAGGGTGAATTTGACGAAACGGTCCTCGACCCCCACCCCTCTATAAAAAGAGGTGTGTGTTTTATAATTGTGTGTATCTCTCTCTCTGTAGTTGTCGGCTGTGGTGAAGCTTCCTTCGGGGGAGGACTTCAGCTTGAACATGAACCTGCTGCATCCCATTGTCCCCCAACACAGCACCTTCAAGGTCCTCTCCACAAAGGTAACACACACGTCAAACCACTCAGCCTATCAGAACTACCATTTGCCTCAAAAAGGGCATAAAATTGCAGCCTTCAAAGTCTTTATAAGGAACCCATAGCGATGTGATTTAACACACAGCAGGTTACCAGAGAATAACCACACTGGAATGTGGTAATTAACCATTAGTAGAGAGTCCTCTTTAATACAGACCTGACTGTGTCAACACACACCAGAGAGCTTCCCTGTGAGGATTAACAAGCTCTGAAGTTGTTGGTAATTATGGACATTAATGAGTGGGAAGGACACTTGTTAGTGTACACTAATATGTGTGTATATAGTGTAGACCAGGGGTCTCACATTTTTACATTTTAGTCATTTAGCAGTAACTCTTATCCACAGCAATTTACAGGAGCAATTAGTGTTGTGCTTTTGCTCAAGGGCACATTGACAGATTTTTCACTTTGTCAGCTCTTGACCGCTAGACTACCTGCTGCCAAACCCTGTTCCTAGTACCGCCCTGTAGGTTTTTCTCCAACCATAATCTAGCGCACCCGATTCTAATAATTAGCTGGTTGATAAGCTGAACCAGGTTAGTTACAACTGGGGTTGGAGTGATACAGGAGGGAAGCTCTCCAGGAACCGGGTTGGAGAGCCCTGGTGTAGGCATCTCTCCATGGCTCTGGTGTTTCTGCTGTATTCAGTTGAACTGGTTGTGGTCGAGACGACAAATGGCACGCTTGAAAAGGTTTCAATGAGTGTGTGACTAGCTTGAAACGGATCCAATGAGTTGGTGAGAATTTCATCCTGTGTTTTGTGTGTACATGTCTAAAAGGGTTTGGGTGAGAGGGAGAGAAAGAGCCAACCCATCGAGTGTGCTTTGGGAATCTGTGGATAGGTGTAGGCTGTCGGGGCTCGCTCAGGGCATGAGATGGTGCTCAGTCTGCTAACGAGATAGTGGGACATGCCACACACACGGCACAACGGGGGTAGGATGACAGAGAGTGAAGGGAGAGATGATTTGGAGGACAGATAGACATGCAGCCTCATAGCTCAGCAGAGAGGGGAAAAGATGGAGGGACACAGAAAGAAGAAGAAATGGATTAGAAAGTGAGGTAGAGAAGTGAGAAGTTATTCCTGAGTTCCTGCCAGCCAATGCCAAAACTAGTTTACCCCCTAGAGAGAGGATGTAGCACCTCTTTCCCCCCCTCCCCACAAACACACACACACACACACACACACACACACACACACACACACACACACACACACACACACTCAGTCACTCACTCACTCACTCATAGTTCACCATGGCGACAGCAGACCCAGAGGTGCACGTGTGTTGAAGCTCAAGAGGGGTCGGGGGGAGAGAAGAAGCGGGAAGGGGTGGGTGAGGAGCGGAGAGGAGAGGGGGTGGGGGAGAGAAAGACACAGTGTTGGGGGAGAGAAAGACACAGTGTTGGGGGAGAGAAAGACACAGTGTTGGGGGAGAGGAGAGAAAGACACAGGGTTGGGGGAGAGGAAGACACAGGGTTGGGGAGAGAAAGACAACAGGGTTGGGGAGAGAAAGACACAGGTTGGGGGAGAGAAAGACACAGGGGTGGGGGAGAGAAAGACACAGGGTTGGGGGAGAGAAAGACACAGGGTTGGGGGAGAGAAAGACACAGGGTTGGGGGAGAGAAAGACACAGTGTTGGGGGAGGAGAAAGACACAGTGTTTGGGAGAGAAAGACACAGTGTTGGGGGAGAGAAAGACACAGTGTTGGGGGGAGAGAAAGACACAGGGTTGGGGGAGAGAAAGACACAGGGTTGGGGGAGAGAAAGACACAGTGTTGGGGGAGAGAAAGACACAGTGTTGGGGGAGAGAAAGACACAGTGTTGGGGGAGAGAAAGACACAGTGTTGGGGGAGAGAAAGACACAGGGTTGGGGGAGATGAAAGACACAGTGTGGGGGAGAGAAAGACACAGGGTTGGGGGAGAGAAAGACACAGTGTTGGGGGGAGAGAAAGACACAGGGTTGGGGGGAGAGAAGACACAGGGTGGGGGGAGAGAAAGACACAGTGTTGGGGGAGAGAAAGACACAGGGTTGGGGAGAGAAAGACACAGGGTTGGGGGAGAGAAAGACACAGTGTTGGGGGAGAGAAAGACACAGGGTTGGGGGAGAGAAAGACACAGGGTTGGGGGAGAGAAAGACACAGGGTTGGGGGAGAGAAAGACACAGGGTTGGGGGAGAGAGATAGACACAGGGTTGGGGGAGAGAAAGACACAGGGTTGGGGGAGAGAAAGACACAGTGTTGGGGGAGAGAGAAAGACACAGTGTTGGGGGGAAGAGAAAGACCACAGTGTTGGGGGAGAGAAAGACACAGTGTTTGGGGGAGAGAAAGACACAGGGTTGGGGGGAGAGAAAGACACAGTGTGGGGGGAGAGAAAGACACAGGGTTGGGGGAGAGAAAGACACAGGGTTGGGGGGAGAGAAAGACACCGGGTTGGGGGAGAGAAAGACACAGTGTTGGGGGGGAGAGGAAAGAAAGACACAGTGTTGGGGGAGAGAAAGACACAGTGTTGGGGGAGAGAGAAAGACACAGTGTTGGGAGGAGAGAAAGACACAGTGTTGGGGGAGAGAAAGACACAGGGTTGGGAGGGAGAAAGACACAGGGTTGGGGGAGAGAAAGACACAGGGTTGGGGGAGGAGAAAGACACAGGGTTGGGGAGAGAAAGACACAGGGTTGGGGGAGAGAAAGACACAGGGTTGGGGGAGAGAAAGACACGGGTTGGGGGGAGGAGAAAGACACAGGGTTGGGGGAGAGAAAGGACACAGTGTTGGGGGAGAGAAAGACACAGTGTTGGGGGATGAGAAAGACACAGGGTTGGGGGAGAGAAAGACACAGGGTTGGGGGAGAGAGAAAGACACAGTGTTGGGGGAGAGAAAGGACACAGTGTTGGGGGGGAGAGAAAGACACAGGGTTGGGGGGAGAGAAAGACACAGGGTTGGGGGGAGAAGACACAGTGTTGGGGGAGAGAAGACCAGGCGTTGGGGGAGAGAAAGACACAGGGTTGGGGGAGAGAAAGACACAGGGTTGGGGGGAGAGAAAGACACAGGGTTGGGGAGAGGAGAGAAAGACACAGTGTTGGGGGAGAGAAAGACACAGGGTTGGGGGAGAGAAAGACACAGGGTTGGGGGAGAGAAAGACACAGTGTTGGGGGAGAGAAAGACACAGTGTTGGGGAGAGGAGAGAAAGACACAGGGGTGGGGGAGAGAAAGACACAGGGTTGGGGGAGAGAAAGACACAGGGGTGGGGGAGAGAAAGACACAGGGTTGGGGGAGAGAAAGACACAGTGTTGGGGAGAGGAGAGAAAGACACAGGGGTGGGGGGAGAGAAAGACACAGGGTTGGGGGAGGAGAAAAAAACAGGGTTGGGGAGAGGAGAGAAGACACAGGGTTGGGGGAGAGAAAGACACAGGGTTGGGGAGAGAAAGACACAGGGTTGGGGGAGAGAAAGGACACAGGGTTGGGAGGGAGGAGAAAGACACAGGGTTGGGGGAGAGAAAGACACAGGGTTGGGGGAGAGAAAGACACAGTGTTGGGGAGGGGAGAGAAAGACCCAGTGTTGGGGAGAGGAGAGAAAGACACAGTGTTGGGGGAGAGAAAGACACAGGGTTGGGGGAGAGAAAGACACAGTGTTGGGGGAGAGAAAGACACAGGGTTGGGGGAGAGAAAGACACAGGGTTGGGGGAGAGAAAGACACAGGGTTGGGGGAGAGAAAGACACAGGGTTGGGGGGAGAGAAAGACACAGGGTTGGGGGAGAGAAAGACACAGGGTTGGGGGAGAGAAAGACACAGTGTTGGGGAGGGGAGAGAAAGACACAGTGTTGGGGGAGGAGAGAAAGACACAGTGTTGGGGGAGAGAAAGACACAGTGTTGGGGGAGAGAAAGACACAGGGTTGGGGGAGAGAAAGACACAGTGTTGGGGGAGAGAAAGACACAGTGTTGGGGGAGAGAAAGACACAGGGTTGGGGAGAGAAAGACACAGGGTTGGGGGAGAGAAAGACACAGGGTTGGGGGAGAGAAAGACACAGGGTTGGGGGAGAGAAAGACACAGGGGTTGGGGGAGAGAAAGACACAGTGTTGGGGGGAGAGAAAGACACAGTGTTGGGGGAGAGAAGACACAGTGTTGGGGGAGAGAAAGACACAGGGTTGGGGGAGAGAAAGACACAGGGTTGGGGAGAGGAGAGAAGACACAGGGTTGGGGGAGAGAAAGACACAGTGTTGGGGGAGAGAAAGACACAGTGTTGGGGAGAGGAAGAAAAGACACAAGTGTTGGGGGAGAGAAAGACACAGGGTTGGGGGGAGAGAAAGACACAGTGTTGGGGGAGAGAAAGACACAGGGTTGGGGGAGAGAAAGACACAGTGTTGGGGGAGAGAAAGACACAGGGTTGGGGGAGAGAAAGACACAGTGTTGGGGGAGAGAAAGACACAGGGTTGGGGAGAGGAGAGAAAGACAGAGGGTTGGAGAGTGCAGGCCCTGTGCACTCCCACAAAGCCTTGTCTGTTTCCTGGTACTCAGGGCTCCACGGGCTCTCATGGCCGGCCCTAGACACACACTCACACACTTGCAAAACCCACACAGTCACATTACATATTGTATTCATTCACATGCACTGTTTCTTGGGCAAACGGTATTCGCACCCAACACAGGGACGCACACACGCGCACACATACACACACACACACACACACAGGGAGACACACACACACACAGGGAGACACACACACACACACACACACACACCCACACAGGGACACACACACACACACACACACAGGGAGACACACACACACACAGGGAGACACACACACACAGGGAGACACACACACACACACACAGAGACACACACCACACACACAGGGAGACACACACACACACACACACACACACAACACACAGGGAGACACAACACACACACACAGGGAGACACACACACACACACAGGGGAGACACACACACACACACAGGGAGACACACACACACACACAGGGAGACACACACACACAGGAGACACACACACACACACACCCAGGAGACACACACACACGGAGACACACACAGGGAGACACACACACACACACGGAGACACACACACACACACACGGAGACACACACACACACACACGGAGACACACACACACGGAGACACACACACACGGAGACACACACAGACACACACACGGAGACACATGCACGCGCACATACATGGCCGGCCCTTAGCACACACCTTGCAACACCCACACAGACACATTACATATTGTATTCAATTCACATGCACTGTTTCTTGGGCAAACGGTATTCGCACCCAACACAGGGACGCACGCACACACACGCACAACACACACCACACACACACACACACACACACACACCACACACACACACACACACACACACCACACACACACCCACATGGAGACACACACACATGGAGACACACCACACAGGGAGACACACACACACACACAGGTGAGACACAAACACACACACAGGGGAGACACACACAACACGGGAGACACCCACACACACACAGGGAGACACACACACACACACACAGGGAGACACACACACACACACAGGGAGACACACACAGGGAGACACACCACACACACACACACAGGGAGACACACACACACACACACTGGGAGACACACACACACTGGGAGACACACACACACAGGGAGACACACACACACACACAGGGAGACACACACACACACACACACATGGAGACACACACACACACACACACACTCACATGGAGACACACACACACAACACATGGAGACACACACACAGGGAGACACACACACACACACAGGGAGACACACACACACACACAGGGAGACACACACACAGGGAGACAGAGACACACACACACACACGGAGACACACACACACAGGGAGAGACACACACAACACACACACACACAGGAGAGACACACACACGGACACACACACACACACACACACACGGACACACACACACAGGAGAGACACACACACACACAACACAGGGAGACACATATACACACAACACAGGGAGACACATACACACACACACAAGGAGACACATACACACACACAACACAGGGAGACACACACACACAACACAGGGAGACGCACACATGGAGACACACACAACACACACAGGGAGACACATATACACACACACAACACAGGGAGACACATATACACACACAGGGACACATACACACAGGGAACACACCACCAGGAGACACACACACACACACACAGGGAGACACACACACACACACATGGAGACACACACAGGGAGACACACACACACACAGGGAGACACACACACACACACATGGAGACACACACACACATGGAGACACACACACACATGGAGACACACACACACGGAGACACACACACATGGAGACACACACACACACACAGGGAGACACACACACACACACAGGGAGACACACACACATGGAGACACACACACATGGAGACACACACATGGAGACACACACAGGGAGACACACACACACACGGAGACACACACACACACACGGAGACACAAACACACACACGGAGACACAAACACACACACGGAGACACACACACACACGGAGACACACACACACAGGGAGACACACACACACACAGGGACACACACACACACAGGGACACACACACACACAGGAGACACCACACACACACACACACACAGGGAGACACACACACACACACACCCACACAGGAGACACACCACACACACAACACACAGGGAGACACCACACACACACACACAGGAGACACACACACACACACACAGGGAGACACACACACACACACACACACACACACACAGGGACCACACACACACACACACACATGGAGACACACACAACACACACAGCCGAGACACACACCACACAGGGAGACACACACACACACACAGGGAGACACACACACACACATGGAGACACACACACATGGAGACACACACACACACATGGAGACACACACACACATGGAGACACACACACAACACAGGGACACACACACACAGACACACACACACAGGGTGACACACACACACACACAGGGAGAGACACACACAGGACACACACACACAGGAGACACACACGGACACACACACACAGGGAGACACACACAACACACAGGGAGACACACACACAACACAGGGAGACACACACACATGGAGACACACACACACAACACAGGAGAACACTACACACACACAGGAGACACTACACACAGGGAGACACACACACCATGGACACACACACAGGGAACACACACACACACACACAGGGACACACACAGGGACACACACACAGGGAACACACACGGGAGACACACACAGGGAGACACACACAGGGAGACACCACAGGGAGACCCACACACACACAGGGACACACCACACACACACACAGGGAGACACACACACACACACACAGGGAGACACACACACACACAGGAGACCACACACACACACACCACAGGGAGACCCACACACACACACACACACACACACGCAGGGCGCAGACACCACACACACACACAGGAGACACACACACACACATGGAGACACCACACATGAGACACACCCACACATGGAGACACACACACACCAGGGAGACACACACACACAGGGACACACACACACACAGACACACACAGGGTGACACACACACACACACAGGGAGAGACACACACAGGGACACACACACAGGAGAGACACACACACACACACACACACACAGGAGAGACACACACACACAACACAGGGAGACACACACACACAACACAGGGAGACACACACACATGGAGACACACACAACACAACACAGGGAGACACATACACACACACAGGGAGACACATACACACAGGGAGACACACACACACATGGACACACACACAGGGAGACACACACACACACACACAGGGACACACACAGGGACACACACACAGGGAGACACACACAGGGAGACACACACAGGGAGACACACACAGGGAGACACACACAGGGAGACACACACACACACACAGGGAGACACACACACACACACAGGGAGACACACACACACACACACAGGGAGACACACACACACACAGGGAGACACACACACACAGGGAGACACACACACACAGGGAGACACACACATGGAGACACACACATGGAGACACACACATGGAGACACACACACACACACAGGGAGACACACACAGGGAGACACACACACACACACACAACACAGGGAGACACACACACAAAACACAGGGAGACACACACACACAACACAGGGAGACACATATACACACACACAGGGAGACACACACACACATGGAGACACACACACAACACAGGGAGACACATATACACACAACACAGGGAGACACACACACACAACACAACACAGGGAGACACATATACACACACACACAGGGAGACACACACACACAGGGAGACACACACACACACAGGGAGACACACACACACAGGGAGACACACACACACAGGGAGACACACACACACAGGGAGACACACACACACACACGGGAGACACACACACACAGGGAGACACACACACGCAGGGAGACACACACACGCAGTGAGACGCACACACGCAGGGAGACGCACACACGCAGGGAGACGCACACACGCAGGGAGACGCACACACGCAGGGACACGCACACACGCAGGGACACGCACACACACACACACGCAGGGAGACGCACACACACAGGGAGACGCACACACACACAGGGAGACGCGCACACACACACAGGGAGACGCACACACACACAGGGAGACACACACACACAGGGAGACACACACACACACACAGGGAGACACACACACACATGGAGACACACACACACATGGAGACACACACACACATGGAGACACACATGGAGACACGCGCACACACACGCACACACAGGGAGACACACACACACATATGGAGACACACACACACACACACACATGGAGACACACACACACACACACATGGAGACACACACACACACACATGGAGACACACACACACAGGGAGACACACACACACAGGGAGACACACACACACAGGGACACACACACAGGGACACACACACAGGGAGACACACACACACAGGGAGACACACACACACACAGGGACACACACACACACAGGGAGACACACACAGGGAGACACACACACACACACACAGGGAGACACACACACACACACACATGGAGACACACACACACATGGAGACACACACACACATGGAGACACACACACACAGGGAGACACACACACACAGGGAGACACACACACACACAGGGAGACACACACACACAGGGAGACACACACAGGGACACACACACACATGGAGACACACACACACACACATGGAGACACACACACACACACATGGAGACACACACACACAGGGACACACACACACATGGAGACACACACACACACACATGGAGACACACACACACATGGAGACACACACACACATGGAGACACACACACACATGGAGACACACACACACACAGGGAGACACACACACACACAGGGAGACACACACACACACAGGGAGACACACACACACACATGGAGACACACACAGGGAGACACACACACACATGGAGACACACACAGGGAGACACACACACACACACAGGGAGACACACACAGGGAGACACACACACACACACGGAGACACACACACACACACACACACACACGGAGACACACACACACACACACACACACAGGGAGAGACACACACAGGGAGAGACACACACAGGGAGACACACACACAGGGAGACACACGGACACACACACACACACACAGGGAGAAACACACACACACGGACACACACACACAGGGAGAGACACACACACACACACACAACACAGGGAGACACACACACAAAACCCAGGGAGACACACACACAAAACCCAGGGAGACACACACACACAACACAGGGAGACACATATACACACACACAGGGAGACACACACACACATGGAGACACACACACAACACAACACAGGGAGACACATATACACACAACACAGGGAGACACACACACAAAACACAGGGAGACACACACACACAACACAGGGAGACACATATACACACACACACAGGGAGACACACACACACATGGAGACACACACACAACACAACACAGGGAGACACATATACACACAACACAGGGAGACACACACACACACAACACAACACAGGGAGACACATATACACACACACACGGACACACACACACAGGGAGAGACACACACACACACACACACAACACAGGGAGACACACACACAAAACCCAGGGAGACACACACAACACAACACAGGGAGACACATATACACACAACACAGGGAGACACACACACAAAACACAGGGAGACACACACACACAACACAGGGAGACACATATACACACACACAGGGAGACACACACACACATGGAGACACACACACAACACAACACAGGGAGACACATATACACACAACACAGGGAGACACACACACACACAACACAACACAGGGAGACACATATACACACACACAGGGAGACACACACACACAGGGAGACACACACACACAGGGAGACACACACACACAGGGAGACACACACACACACAGGGAGACACACACACACACACACACAGGGAGACACACACACACACACACACAGGGAGACACACACACACAGGGAGACACACACACACACACACAGGGAGACACACACACACACACAGGGAGACACACACACACACACACACAGGGAGACACACACACACAGGGAGACACACACACGCAGGGACACGCACACACGCAGGGACACGCACACACGCAGGGACACGCACACACAGGGAGACGCACACACACAGGGAGACGCACACACACACAGGGAGACACACACACACACAGGGAGACACACACACACACAGGGAGACACACACACACACAGGGAGACACACACACACAGGGAGACACACACACACAGGGAGACACACACACACACAGGGAGACACACACACACACAGGGAGACACACACACACACAGGGAGACACACACACACACAGGGAGACACACACACACAGGGAGACACACACACACAGGGAGACACACACAACACAGGGAGACACACACACAGGGAGACACACACACATGGAGACACACACACACACACATGGAGACACACACACACATGGAGACACACATACACATGGAGACACGCACACACATGGAGACACGCACACACATGGAGACACGCACACACAGGGAGACACACACACACACAGGGAGACACACACACACACAGGGAGACACACACACACACACAGGGAGACCACCAGGACACACACACACAGGGAGACACACACACACAGGGAGACACACACACACACACAGGGAGACACACACACACACAGGGAGACACACACACACACACACACACAGGGAGACACACACACACACACAGGGAGACACACACACACACACAGGGAGACACACACACACACAGGGAGACACACACACACACAGGGAGACACACACACACACACAGGGAGACACACACACACACAGGGAGACACACACACACAGGGAGACACACACACACACACACACACACAGGGAGACACACACACACGGAGACACACACAGGGAGACACACACACACGGAGACACACACACACACACACGGAGACACACACACACACACGGAGACACACACACACGGAGACACACACACACGGAGACACACACAGACACACACACGGAGACACATGCACGCGCACATACATGGCCGGCCCTAGACACACACTTGCAACACCCACACAGACACATTACATATTGTATTCATTCACATGCACTGTTTCTTGGGCAAACGGTATTCGCACCCAACACAGGGACGCACGCACACACACGCACACACACGCACACACACACACACACACACACACACACACACACACACACACACACACACATGGAGACACACACACATGGAGACACACACACAGGGAGACACACACACACACACAGGGAGACACAAACACACACACAGGGAGACACACACACAGGGAGACACACACACACACACACAGGGAGACACACACACACACACACAGGGAGACACACACACACACACAGGGAGACACACACACACACAGGGAGACACACACACACACACACACAGGGAGACACACACACACACTGGGAGACACACACACACTGGGAGACACACACACACAGGGAGACACACACACACACACAGGGAGACACACACACACACACACACATGGAGACACACACACACACACACACACTCACATGGAGACACACACACACACACATGGAGACACACACACAGGGAGACACACACACACACACAGGGAGACACACACACACACACAGGGAGACACACACACAGGGAGACAGAGACACACACACACACACGGAGACACACACACACAGGGAGAGACACACACAGGGACACACACACACACAGGGAGAGACACACACACGGACACACACACACAGGGAGAGACACACACACACGGACACACACACACAGGGAGAGACACACACACACACAACACAGGGAGACACATATACACACAACACAGGGAGACACATACACACACAACACAAGGAGACACATACACACACAACACAGGGAGACACACACACACAACACAGGGAGACGCACACATGGAGACACACACAACACAACACAGGGAGACACATATACACACAACACAACACAGGGAGACACATATACACACACAGGGAGACACATACACACAGGGAGACACACACACACAGGGAGACACACACACACACACACACAGGGAGACACACACACACACACACATGGAGACACACACAGGGAGACACACACACACACAGGGAGACACACACACAACACATGGAGACACACACACACATGGAGACACACACACACATGGAGACACACACACACGGAGACACACACACATGGAGACACACACACACACACAGGGAGACACACACACACACACAGGGAGACACACACACACACAGGGAGACACACACACACACACACACAGGGAGACACACACACATGG
Organism: Salmo trutta; assembly: GCF_901001165.1. NCBI lineage: Eukaryota > Metazoa > Chordata > Actinopteri > Salmoniformes > Salmonidae > Salmo > Salmo trutta. Next base: position 36,923,629 of record NC_042977.1, on the reverse strand, counting down.
AGACACACACACACATGGAGACACACACATGGAGACACACACAGGGAGACACACACACACACGGAGACACACACACACACACGGAGACACAAACACACACACGGAGACACAAACACACACACGGAGACACACACACACACGGAGACACACACACACAGGGAGAGACACACACACACAGGGAGACACACACACACACAGGGAGACACACACACACACAGGGAGACACACACAAACACACCACCCACAGGGAGACACACACACACACACACACACAGGGAGACACACACACACACACACAGGGAGACACACACACACACACACAGGGAGACACACACACACACACACACAGGGAGACACACACACACACAGGGAGACACACACACACACACACACACAGGGAGACACACACACACACACACACAGGGAGACACACACACACACAGGGAGACACACACACACACACACACACAGGGAGACACACACACACACACACAGGGAGACACACACACACACAGGGAGACACACACACACACACAGGGAGACACACACACACACATGGAGACACACACACATGGAGACACACACACACACATGGAGACACACACACACACAGGGAGACACACACACACACAGGGAGACACACACACACACAGACACACACACAGGGTGACACACACACACACACAGGGAGAAACACACACAGGGACACACACACACAGGGAGAGACACACACACGGACACACACACACAGGGAGAGACACACACACCCAACACAGGGAGACACACACACACAACACAGGGAGACACACACACATGGAGACACACACAACACAACACAGGGAGACACATACACACACACAGGGAGACACATACACACAGGGAGACACACACACACATGGACACACACACAGGGAGACACACACACACACACACAGGGACACACACAGGGACACACACACAGGGAGACACACACAGGGAGACACACACAGGGAGACACACACAGGGAGACACACACAGGGAGACACACACACACACACAGGGAGACAGAGACACACACACAGGGAGAGACATACACAGGGAGACACACACACAGGGAGACACACGGACACACAAACACACACAGGGAGAGACACACACACAGACACACACACACACACACGTGGGAGAGACATACACAACACAACACAGGGAGACACAAACACACACAACACAACACAGGGAGACACATATACACAACACAGGGAGACACATACACAACACAGGGAGACACACACACAATACAGGGAGACACATATACACACAACACAACACAGGGAGACACATATACACACACAACAACACAGGGAGACACACACAACAACACAGGGAGACACATATACACACAACACAACACAGGGAGACACATATACACACAACACAACACAGGGAGACACATATACACACAACACAACACAGGGAGACACATATACACACAACACAACACAGGGAGACACATACACACACAACACAGGGAGACACATACACACACAACACAGGGAGACACATACACACACAACACAGGGAGACACATACACACACAACACAGGGAGACACATACACACACACACAACACAGGGAGACACATATACACACAACACAACACAGGGAGACACATATACACACAACACAACACAGGGAGACACATATACACACAACACAACACAGGGAGACACATATACACACAACACAGGGAGACACACACACACACAACACAACACAGGGAGACACACACAACACAACACAGGGAGACACATACACACACAACACAACACAACACAGGGAGACATATACACACAACACAACACAGGGAGACATACACACACAACACAACACAGGGAGACATACACACACAACACAACACAGGGAGACACATACACACACAACACAACACAGGGAGACACATACACACACAACACAACACAGGGAGACACACACACACACAACACAACACAGGGAGACACACACAACACAGGGAGACACATACACACACAACACAACACAACACAGGGAGACACATATACACACAACACAACACAGGGAGACACATATACACACAACACAACACAGGGAGACACATATACACACAACACAGGGAGACACACATACACACAACACAGGGAGACACACACACACAACACAGGGAGACACATATACACTCAACACAGGGAGACACACAACACAGGGAGACACATATACACACAACACAGGGAGACACATATACACACAACACAGGGAGACACACAGGGAGACAGAGACACACACACACAGGGAGACACACACACAGGGAGACACACACACACACAGGGAGACACACACACACACAGGGAGAGACACACACACAGGGAGAGACACACAGGGAGACACACACATCAGTTGATGGGTGCATTCCTCCCGTTAGGCACACTTAGAGACTGGCTGATTTCTGAATAGGTGAATTGTGTGCGTTGTGTGAAAAAGGGAGCGAGAGAGTGTGTGCTGAGATTATTTGATGCTTGTCTGACTTAATTTTAGTAGATTCTGGTATGAGAAGGAAGAAGTACAGAAAAACAGACCTCCCTTTTATCCCTAACCTGTCTCCAACTAACTTCTCTTGAGTCCCATGGCTGTGCAGAAGTCAGACTAGCTGCAGTGCTCACTGTTTATCAGGGTGCATTGGGTTCCTTTCACTCCAAATGTTTGTTTAATTTCCCTGACGCACAGTTCAGTCACTGAATTAATAACGAGTCGAACTGAATAGAAATTAAGAATGGGCTGGCATGGTTAAGAGCTTTGATTGATGTACCAATTGGTTTCATACAGCCGCTCTCAACACTGCAGCAGACTTCCTTGGTTGGTTTTGGGTCGAATTCGGGCGTAACAACGACTTCTCAGAGATGACCTCCACCTGCGACCTGGAGCCATGATTGTGCTTCCGTTGTGGTTGTGGTCGAGAGGCAACCTTTTTTTTGCATGAAATTAACATGCATTACCATTTCTTCCGACAGTGGAAGAATTGCTATGGCTCGCTGCATGAAAGAAGGCAAGCGGCGCAGTGGTCTAGGGCACTGCATCGCAGTGCTAGCTGTTCCACTAGAGATTCTGGGTTCGAGTCCAGGCTCTGTCTCAGCTGGCCCCGACCGGGAGACCCATGGGGCGGCGCGCAATTGGCCCAGCGTTGTCCGGGTTAGGGGAGGGTTTGGCCGGCAGGGATTTCCTTGTTACATCGCGCACTAGTGACTCCTGTGGGGGGCCGGGGGCATGCACACTGACATGGTTGCCAGGTGTACGGTGTTTCCTCCGGCACATTGGTGCGGCTGGCTTCTGGGTTAAGTGGGCATTGTGTCAAGAAGCAGTGCGGCTTGTTTGGGTTGTGTTTTGGAGGACGCACGGCTCTCGACTCCAGAGTCCATACGGGAGTTGCAGTGATGAGACAAGACTGTCTACCATTTGGATACCGTGAAAAAAGGTAAAATAAAATGAAAGAAGGCATGCTTTACCAGGACTACTCCGAAAGAGCGCCAGAGGCTGCCGAACTATTGTGAAATGACAGGCGAAGCGTACTATATTGTTTCAGACGGCAATCTATCCCCAAAGTGACGTAGTTCTGTGCTGCAATAGGGCGCTGTTTGAACTAGGGCTTAGAAGGGAAGATAGACACACACATGCTCAGAAATTACACTTAACACTCTTGTGCTGTCTTCACAGAATCTTTCCGAAGTTGTCCTGTAAGTGTGTGCGTTATGAGTGTGTGTCTCACATCTGTCAGTTCTGACCTCCTCCTTCATCGGCTATGACAGACATTCTAATGTGCGGGGTTGTCACGACAACATGGAGCAAGTTACACACCAGAGTGTTTGATCAGAACGGAAGGGTAAACACACACGCTCCAAACTCATCTCGTCTCTGTGAATAGATAACATACAACCTCCCTCCCTGTAATTTCCATGCCTGTCAGCCTCCCTAACCAGACTGTATTTCTATTTGATCATTTGCTTTTTAAATTCTTCTCTGCTGTAATCTAAAGTAGGGGCTGCCATATGACCCGAATGCAGTTAATAAACCCTAAAGGAAAACCCCTACAGTATAGCCAGTGGTTACCAACCTTTTTTGGTTACTGTACCACCAACTGAATATTGCTCTGCCTGGATACTCCAGAAGTACACCCCTCGTGCATTTTACCAGTCTCGTGAGTCTTCTCAAGTACCCCCTGTGGATAGGCCAAGTACCCCCAGGGCTCCTAGTAGCCCTGGTTGGGAATCACTGGTATAGCTTATAAAATAACGTGTGCCTCTTTGAGCTGTTATTGTGACTCTTCAGACCGTCACAAATGTCATAGGCCTATGCACAATTCAATACATGGGCATCTCTGTCAGACATGAATGCTGTTAACAATTTAGAGAGGAAAATTTTCCCTCATGCCTATCTTCACATGTCCTAGACCCTAGGCTATTTTCATATCCAGTTCCAATCCCACTGAAACCCCAAATTCTGACTCGTCTCACCTAAAAATTCCTAACTTTATTCTGTAATCTACAGGTTGCGTAATCAAAGTACGTCGCTCGCTTATGGGAAAGGGAAAGGGGGATACCTAGTCAGTTGTACAACTGAATACGCATTTAAGCCAACCCCTAAATTACCGCTCTAACATTTCCCCCTTCTCTGTGCTGTCTCATACTTGTTGCAACAAATGGTACGAGAGTAGGTATGGCTATTTTTAAAACAGTTGGTCCCCATTAAGATACCTTGAACTATTTCCGCTCTTCATCTCCCAGTTATTCATGAGCTGATCTGATATCTGTGTAAATATAGGAGATATTCTGTAATTCATTTGAAGGTTAAGCTTAGGAACTACGGTCAGTTGACGTTTGTTTGACTGCCATTACAAAGTTTCTATGATTCGACAATGTCATTGTCAATCAAAGATAGTAACTATATCATATCTAAATATCTGTTTAATTTGCCCTGAAATCTTTAAATAGTGTCGCAGCCAAGTTGACAAGGTGGCGGTGCGCCCTTTTTATTTGGGGAGAACCAAATAATGACCATACCTTGGTTCCATACATATTTGCCCATGGAGAAGTGGTCAGAAAGTGACTTTTTTAACCTGAATGCTGAAACATTTTTGCTGGCTACCCAAACTCCTTGCTCCGGCCAAACACTATGCCACGGATGTTAGTTTATTCTCTGCAATGAGTCTGGATCTGAGCACCTCCCCGACTATTTCTAGAACGCAAACATTCTAACCATTGTGATTCTTCCCAGAACCCGATGGGTTGGGCCAGAGTCCGAACGAACACACGTGGGTAAAGCGCCATTTTGACAATGTGTCATTGCCTTTGATACTCTGATTGGTTAGAGATGATCCAATCACTTATGACTTTGTTTTGTACAACAGCCCTCATTTGGATGTCACCACAAACTACTTCAATAATGGAAGTCTCAGACTGAAGTATGTAGCAAACAGAGTAGCGGAAGAATTGTTGGAGTCATCAGGCAAAAAACCTATAGGAGATGGGGGTGCTCCAAGTTGACCCATTTTGCATACCCCACCATACCATGAGACATCCAGGTCTTCAATGGAAAAGATAAACGGTTGAGTTAGGTGTCATTTAAAAGCTTACAAACAGGGTTGTCAAAGTCATTTATTGAAGAAAATGTTGTGCAAGGGTCCCTGGTTCGAGCCCGGGTTGGGGCGAAGAGAGGGACGGAACGTACACTGTTACACATGACACTAATAATTTTTCCAAAAATTGTTTACAGACAGATTATTTCACTTATAATTCACTGTATCACAATTCCAGTGGGTCAGAAGTTTACATACACTAAGTTGACTGTGCCTTTAAACAGCTTGGAAAAGTCCAGAAAATGATGTCATGGCTTTGGACGCTTCTGATAGGCTAATTGACATCATTTGAGTCAATTGGAGGTGTACCTGTGAGTGTATTTCAAGGCCTACCTTCAAACTCAGTGCCTCTTTTCTTGACATCATGGGAAAATCAAAATAAATCAGCTAAGACCTCAGAAAAAAATTGTAGACCTCCACAAGTCTGGTTCATCCTTGGGAGCAATTTCCAAATGCCTGAAGGTACCACGTTCATCTTTACAAACAATAGTACGCAAGTATAAACACCATGGAACTACGCAGCCGTCATACCACTCAGGAAGGAGACGCGTTCTGTCTCCTAGAGATGAACGTACTTTGGTGCGAAAAGTGCAAATCAATCCCAGAACAACAGCAAAGGACCCAGAAGATGCTGGAGGAAACAATTACAAAAGTATCTATATCCATAGTAAAACGAGTCCTATATCAACATAACCTGAATGGTCTCTCAGCAGGGAAGAAGCCACTGCTCCAAAACCGGCATAAAAAAGCCACACTATGGTTTGCAACTGCACATGGGGACAAAGATCGTACTTTTTGGAGAAATGTCCTCTGGTCTGATGAAACAAATAGAACTGTTTGGCCATAGTGTCCATCGTTATGTTTTGAGGAAAAAGGGGGAGGCTTGCAAGCTGAAGAACACCATCCCAACCGTGAAGCACGGGGGTGGCAGCATCATGTTGTGGGGCTGCTTTGCTGCAGGAGGGACTGGTGCACTTCACAAAATAGATGGCATCATGAGGCAGGAAAATGATGAGGATATATATTGAAGCAACATCTCAAAACATCATTCAGGAAGTTAAAGCTTGTTCGCAAATGGGTCTTCCAAATGGACAATGACCCCAAGCATACTTCCAAAGTTGTGGCAAAATTGCTTAAGGACAACAAAGTCAAGGTATTGGAGTGGCCATCACAAAGCCCTGACCTCAATCCTATAGAACATTTGTGGGCAGAACTGAAAAGCCATGTGCGAGCAAGGAGGCCTACAAACCTGACTCAGTTACACCAGCTCTGTCAGGAGGAATGGGCCAAATTTCACCCAATTTATTGTGGGAAGCTTGTGGACGGCTACCTGAAACGTTTGAACCAAGTTAAACAATTTAAAGGCAATGCTACAAAATAGTAATTGAGTGCATGTAAACTTCTGACCCACTGGGAATGTGATGAAAGAAATAAAAGCTGAAATAAATCATTCTCTCTGCTATTATTCTGACATTTCACATTCTTAAAATAAAGTGGTGATCCTAACTGACCTAAGACAGGGAATTCTTACCAGGATTAAATGTCAGGAATTGTGAAAAACTGAGTTTAAATGTATATGGCTAAGGTATTTGTAAACTTTTGACTTCAACTGTATGCGGATGACTCAACACTATACACGTAAGTGACTGAAATGACTGCAACACTCAACAAAGAGCTGCAGTTAGTTTGAGTGGGTGGCAAGGAATAAGTTGGCCCTAAATATTTATACAACTAAAACCATTGTATTTGGAACAAAACACTCCCTAGTCCCTAAACCTCAACTAAATCCTGTAATAAATAATGTGGAAATTGAGCACGTTGATGACTAAACTGCTTGGATTAACACTAGATTGTAAACTGTCATGGTCAAAACATATTGATGCAGTAGTAGCTAAGATGGGGAGAAGTCTATAATAAAGCGATGCTCTGCCTTAACAACACTGTCAACAAGGCAGGTCCTACAGGCTCTAGTTTTGTCGCACCTTGACTACTGTTCAGTCGTGTGGTCAGGTGCCACATAAAAGGACTTAGGAAAATTGCAATTGGCTCAGAACAGGGCAGCACGGCTGGCCCTTGGATTTACACAGACCTATTATTAATAATATGCATGTCAATCTCTCCTGGCTGAAAGTGGAGGATAGATTGACTTCATCAACTACTTTTATTTATGAGAGGTATTGACATGTTGAATGCACCGAGCTGTCTGTCTAAACTACTGGCACACAGCTCGGACACCCATGCATACCCCACAAGAGGTCTCTTCACAGTCCCCAAGTCCAGAACATACTATGGAAGGCACACAGTACTTATAGAGCCATGACTACATGGAACTCTATTCCACATCAAGTAACTGACGCAAGCAGTAACATTTGATTTAAAAAAACAGATACAAAAACACCTTATGAAACAGCGGGGTGAAGCAACACAAACATTTGGCACAGACACACACACGATAACATACGCACTATACATACACATGGATTTAGTACTGTAGATATGTGGTAGTGGTGGAGTAGGGGCCTGAGGGCACACAGTGTGTTATGAAATCTGTGAATGTATTGTAATGTTTTAAAGTTGTATAAACTGCCTTAATGTTGCTGGACCCCAGGAAGAGTAGCAGCAGCTAATGGGGATTCATAATAAATACAAAATACAAATACCCACATAATGCATAGTGCATAATTTTTTTTTTTAAATGATCAAAACCGTTATTGTATTTTTTTACATTTTATAATCGAACCGACAAATAACACTAATCGCTCAGCACTACTCATGGTATAGGGGGGTATGCAAATAGGTCAACTTTGAGCAGCTTTATCTCTTAAATGTTTTGGCGCTCAGGTCCAGAAGGACACTTTCTGAGCACTTCTACATTGAGCAAATATGTATGGAATGTTTCGTTCAAATCAAAATGGGTGCTGTCAAAAAGTGATTGCAATCAAATGGATTTACCTGTGTGTATGTGCAAGCATATGTGTACTTGTCAGACATACTGTCTGGGGGGTGTGTGTTTGTCTGTGAGTGGAAGACTGTGTGCGTATGGCAAGGTGGAATGTGACTGGGGCAAGAGCACGTGGGACTGGAGAGATGGGACACAGGGACTCAACTCTGACAGGCAGGGGGTACGAGTTGTGCTTGTGCGTGTTGCTCAGTATGGCCCCTGGGAGCAGTGTCTGTGCTGTCACATCCCTTTAAGATGCAGCATCTAGCCCGTCACACACGCACGCGCACAAATAGGCACACGCTGTCTCCACAAAGGCTCTCTCTGCCTTGTGTCTCTCCCTCAGTCTCCCAGCCCATTCCCATGCACTGTCCGCTAAGGTTGACTAGGTCTGTGTTTGCAGAAAGATCTTGGTGGAAATAGCAAATGGGTTGTTCCATATCATTTCAGCAAGCCATGACACCCACCATTTCAGATCGTTCTGAGATCATTTTTGTAGTTTGAAACTGATCATATTAGCATTCCTGCAACATTATTTTGTTGAAATATAATTGTATTTCTAATAAATTAAGCTAATTGATTCCACCCAAATTGGCCATTTTCATTTGTAGGATTCATACAGGCGGCAGGTAGCTTAGTGGTTAGAGCTTTGGGCCAGTAATCGTAAGGTTGCTAGATCGAATCCCCAAGCTGACAAGGTAAAAATCTGTCGTTCTGCCCCTGAACAAGGAAGTTAACCCACTGTTCTTAGGCCGTCATTGTAAATAAGAATTTGTTCTTAACTGACTTGCCTGGTTAAATAAAGGTTAAATAAAAAATATAATATTCAATAAATATGGTACCTAACATCCCATTTGGACCAAACTTTTTTTCGATCAATGAGTGAGACATGAGGATTCTAAATAATAAATGGACAAAAGCGACCCACTGACCCCCCCCCCCCACGCCAATCCCACCCCAACAACGAGTATACAGTATGAGTGCTCTATGTCTGACAAGTAGAATGGAGTATTGTTTCTTCATTCTATGTCATTTAATCTCAGTTATTTTGTTTATTTATTTTTTTCTGAGAAATTGGTAGTTGAAGTTAGATTTGTCCCATCCTACATCCTGATATTACCAGGTTCTGACCACCAGATGATGCTATTCCGATAAAAAAAATTATAAAAAAAAAAAAAATTTATCCCCCCCACCCCATCAATATTTAAAGGGATAGTTCACCCAAATTACAAAATTGGACAAGGTATGACAGCAACCCATGATTTTGGTTTTGTTTACCTTGCCACTGTTTCAAATGCTATCTTTTTAGCATTTGTAGCATAAATCCAATGTGTGGCACAAGTCAACGGTACCTATATTAGTATTTCTACGCTTCATACGCAAACCATCATTGAGTTATACAATACATTTTTTTATACCTTGTGATTCAGACACGAAGCATGAAAATGCTAATATAGGTACCATTAACTTGTGTTGGATTTGTGCTACAAATGCTAAAATGTTAGCATTTGAAACAGTGGAAAACAAAATCAAAGCATGGATTGTTGTCATACCTTGTCCATAAGACTGCTTACAGGGTAAGGAAACCAATATGTAATTTGGTTGAACTATCCCTCTGGTGCTTTCGAATGTGGCAGGGCTTGCAAAACTGTCATGGATTACAGAGGCCTACCAGACAACCTACATACCTTCTATGCAAGCTTCGAGGCTAGCAACACTGAACTATGTATGAGAGCACCAGCTGTTTGGGATGATTGTGTGTTCACGCTCTCCGTAGCATATGTGAGTAAGACCTTTTAAACAGGTTAATGTTCACAAGGCCGCATTGCCAGATGGATTACCAGGATGTGTACTCAGAGCATGCGATGACCAGCTGGCAAATGTCTTAACTGACATTTTCAACCTCTCCCTGACCCAGTCTGTAATACCTACAGTTGAAAGTCAGGGCTTTGTGATGGTCACTCCAATACCTTGACTTTGTTGTCCTTAAGCCATTTTGCCACAACTTTGGAAGTATGCTTGGAGTCATTGTCCAGTTGGAAGACCTATTTGCGAACAAGCTTTAACTTCCTGACTGATGTCTTGAGATGTTGCTTCAATATATATCCACATAATTTTTGTTCCTCATGATGCCATCTATTTTGTGAAGTGCACCAGTCCCTCCTGCAGCAAAGCACCCCCACAACATGATGCTGCCACACCCATGCTTCACGGTTGGGATGGTGTTCTTCGGCTTGCAAGCCTCCCCCCTTTTCCTCCAAACATAACGATGGTCATTATGGCCAAACGGTTTTATTTTTGTTTCATCAGACCAGAGGACATTTCTCCAAAAAGTATGATCTTTGTCCCCATGTGCAGTTGCAAACCGTAGTGTGGCTTTTTTTATGCCGGTTTTGGAGCAGTGGCTTCTTCCCTGCTGAGAGGCCTTTCAGGTTATGTCGATATTTACATTTACATTTACGTCATTTAGCAGACGCTCTTATCCAGAGTGACTTACAAATTGGTGCATTCACCTTATGATATCCAGTGGAACAACCACTTTACAATAGTACATCTATCTTTTTTTGGGGGGGGGGTAGAAGGATTACTTTATCCTATCCCAGGTATTCCTTAGAGATGGGGTTTCAGGTGTCTCCGGAAGGTGGTGATATAGGACTCGTTTTACTATGGATATAGATACTTTTGTAATTGTTTCCTCCAGCATCTTCTGGGTCCTTTGCTGTTGTTCTGGGATTGATCTGCGCTTTTCACACAAGTACGTTCATCTCTAGGAGACAGAACGCGTCTCCTTCCTGAGTGGTATGACGGCTGCGTAGTACGCAAGTATAAACACCATGGAACTATTGTTTGTACAGATGAATGTGGTACCTTCAGACGTTTGGAAATTGCTCCCAAGGATGAACCAGACTTGTGGAGGTCTACAATTTTTTTTCTGAGGTCTTGGCTGATTTCTTTTGATTTTCCCATGATGTCAAGAAAAGAGGCACTGAGTTTGAAGGTAGGCCTTGAAATACACTCACAGGTACACCTCCAATTGACTCAAAGGATGTCAATTAGCCTATCAGAAGCATCCAAAGCCATGACATAATTTTCTGGACTTTTCCAAGCTGTTTAAAGGCACAGTCAACTTAGTGTATGTAAACTTCTGACCCACTGGAATTGTGATACAGTGAATTATAAGTGAAATAATCTGTCTGTAAACAATTTTTGGAAAAATTATTTGTGTCATGCACAAAGTAGATGTCCTAACCAACTTACCAAAACTATAGTTTGTTAACAAGAAATTTGTGGAGTGGTTGAAAAACGAGTTTTAATTACTCCAACCTAAGTGTATGTAAACTTCCGACTTCAACTGTACATAGAAACTCTGGCTTTACTCAAAGTCAGTGGGATGTTGTTAGTTTTATTCTGTTACAGCATCATTTTTACTATTAATAAAAGTCATATGATGGTAGTGACTGCCCATTGCTGCTTATCACTTATTAACCATAATTTATTCACAAATTTAATTCAATATTTTAGTTGTTGTGTATATTAATTACACTTGTTTAATTTGATGACTATTATTTATATCCAAGTCATCATCTCTATAGAGCTGCTGCCTATGCTGTCTGACAAAGTCACTATTTAATCGTTTTTCAAAGTAAATAATAATGACTTCAACCTAAGTGTATGTAAACTTCCAACTTCAACTGTACATGTTTAAAGCAGACCACCATAGTCCCTGTGCCCAAGAACGTCAAAGCAACCTGTCTAAATGACCATCGACCCGTAGCACTCACATCTGTAGCCAGGAAATGCTTTGAAAGGCTGTTTATGGCTCACATCAAGACCATCGTCCCAGACAGCTTAGACCCACTCCAATTCGCATACCACTTAACATTGCTCTTTCCCACCTGGACAAAAGGAACACCTACGTGAGAATGCTGTTCATTGACCACAGCTCAGCATTCAACACCCTTGTGCCCTCCAAGCTCATCACTAAACGAAGGACCCTGGGATTAAACATCTCCCTTTGCAACTGCATTTCCTGATGGGCCACCCCAGGTGGTGAGGGTAGGCAACAACACATCCGCCACGCTGACCCTCAACACAGGGGGGCCCTCGGGTGCGTGCTTAGTCCCCTCCTGTACTCCCTGTTCACGCACGATTGAGGGGCCGCGCATGACTCCAACTGCATCATTGTTTGCAGACGACACGAAGGTGGTAGGCTTGATCACGGACGACGATGAGACCACCTACAGGGAGGTGGTCAGATACCTGGCAGTGTGGTGCCAGGACAACAATCTCCCTCAATGTCAGCTAGACAAAGGAGCTGATTGAGGACTACAGGAAACGGAGGGCCAAGCATGCCCCCATCCACATCGACAGGGCTGTTGGGGAACAGGTTGAGAGCTTCAATTTCCCGCGGTGTCCACATCATTTATGAAACTCATGGTCCACACACATCAACACAGTCGTGAAGAGGGCACGACAACGCCTCTTCCCCCTCAGGGGGCTGAAATGATTCAGCATGGTTCCTCAAATCCTCAAAGTTTTACAGCTGCACCATTGAGAGCATCTTGACTGGCTGCATCACCGCTTGGTATGGCAACTATTTGGCATCCGACCGCAATGTGCCACACAGAGTAGTGTTATTGGCCCAGTACATCACTGGGGCCGAGCTCCCTGGCATCCAGAACCTCTATACCAGGTGGTGTCAGAGGAAGGCTGTGAAAATTATTAAAGACTGCTACCGCACGGCAAGCGGTACTGATGCACAAAGTCTGGAACCAACAGGACAGTGAACAGCTTCTACCCCCAAGCTATAAGACTGCTTAATAGTTAGTCATAGTTAACCAATAACTCCCCGGAATATCTGCATTGATCATTTTTGCACTAATCTCTTTTCACTCATCACATACGCTGCTGTTAGTTAATTATCTATCTCGTTGCCTATTCACTTTATCCCTACCTATATGTACATATCTACCTCAATCGACTCGGTACTGGTACCCTGTGTATATAGCCACGTTATCGTTACTCATGACGTATTTATTCTTTGTATTTTTTTATATTTATTAGTGTTATTTGTATAATTTTTTCATCCATTTTTTTACTACACTGAACAAAAATATAAACGCAACAATGCAACAATTTTAAATATTTTACTGAGTTACAGTTCATATAAGAAAATCTGTCAATTGAAATTGATTCATTAGGCCCTAATCTATGGATTTCACATGACTGGGAATAAAGATACGCATCTGTTGGTCATAGAAACCTTTAAAAAAAAGTTTGGGCGTGGATCAGAAAACCAGTCATTATCTGGTGTGACCACCATTTGCCTCACCATTTGAGCCATATCTCCATTGCGTAGTTCATCAGGCTGTTTATTGTGGCCTGTGGCATGTTGTCCCACTGTTCTTCAATGGCTGTGCAAAGTTTCTGGATATTGGCGGAAACTGGAACATCCTGTCGTGAGCATCCCAAACATGCTCAAGGGTGACATGTCGGAGTATGCAGGCCATGGAAGATCTGGGACATTTTCAGCTTCCAGGAATTGTGTACAGAACCTTGCAACATGGGGATGTGCATTATCATGCTGAAACATGAGGTGATGACATCGGATGAATTGTCACAGTATTCAAATTGTGCATTAAAATGCAATTGTGTTTGTTGTCAGTAGCTTATGCCTGCCCATACCATAACCCCGGCGCCACCGTGGGGGACTCTGTTCACAACGTTGACATCCGCAAACCGCTCGCCAATAGGACACCATACACATTGTCTGCCATCTGCCCGGTACAGTTGAAACCAGGATTTATCTGTGAAGAGTACACTTCTCCAGCGTGCCAGTGGCCATCGAAGTTGAGCATTTGCCCATTGAAGTCTGTTATGACGTTGAACTGCGGTCAGGTCAAGACTCTGGTGAGGACGACAACCAAGCAGATGAGCTTCCGTGAGATGTTTTCTGGCAGTTTGTGCAGAAATTCTTTAGTTGTGCAAACCCACAGTTTCATCAGCTATCCGGGTGGCTGGTCTCAGACGATACCGCAGGTGAAGAAGCCGGATGTGGAGGTCCTGGGCTGGCGTGATTACACTTGGTCTGCGATTGTGAGGCCGGTTGTATGTACTGCCAAATTCTCTAAAATGACTGAGGTAGTTTATGAAGGAGAAATTACTATTAAATTCTCTGGTGGACATTCATGCCAATTGCATGCTACCTCAACTTGAATTTCTGTGGCATTGTATTGTGTGACAAAACAAATTGTCACACAATACCCCATAATGACAAAGCGAAAACAGGTTTTTAGACATTTTTATAAACGTATTAAAAATAAAAAACAATACCTTATTTACAAAATTATTCAGACCCTTTGTTATGAAACTCGAAATTGAGCTCAGTTGCATCCTGTTTGCATTGATCATCCTTGATGTTTCTACAACTTGATTGGAGTCCACCTGTGGTAAATTGAATTGATTGGACATGATTTGGAAAGGCACACACCTGTCTATATAAGGTCCCACAGTATATGGTGCATGTCAGCAAAACACCATTGAAGGTCCCCAAGAACACAGTGGCCTCCATCATTCTTAAATGGGAGAAGTTTGGATTCCTCCTAGAGCTAGCCGCCGGGCCAAACTGAGAAATCAGGTGAGAAGGGCCTCGGTCAGGGAGGTGACCAAGAACCCGATGGTCAGTCTGACAGAGCTCCAGAGTTCCTCTGTGGAGATGGGAGAACCTTCCAGAAGGATACCCAACTCTGCAGCACTCCACCAATCAGGCCTTTATGGCAGAGTGGCCAGATGGAAGCCACTCCTCAGTAAAAGGCACATGACCACCCACTTGGAGTTTGCCAAAAGGCACGTAAAGACTCTCAGACCATGAAAAACAAGATTCTCTGGTCTGATGAAACCAAGATTGAACTCTTTGGCCTGAATGCCAAGCGTCACGTCTGGAGGAAACCTGGCACCATCCCTACGGGGAGGCATGGTGGTGGCAGCATGCTGTGTGGATGTTTTGCAGCAGGAAGGACTGGGAGACTAGTCAGGATTGAGGGAAAGATGACCAGAGCAAAGTACAGAGAGATCCTTGATAAAAACCTGCTTCAGAGCTCTCAGGACCTCAGACTGGGGCAAAGGTTCACCTTCCAACAGGACAACGACCCTAAGCACACAGCCAAGACAATGCAGGAGTCGCTTTGGGACAAGTCTCTGAATGTCCTTGAATGGCCCAGCCAGAACCCAATCAAACATCTCTGGAGAGACCTGAAAATAGCTGTGCAGCAATGCTCACAATCCAACCTGACAGAGTTTGAGAGGATCTGCAGAGATGAATGGGAGAGCCTCCCCAAATACAGGTGTGCCAAGCTTGTAGAGTCATACCCAAGAAGAATCCAGGCTGTAAACACTGCCAAAGGTTCTTCAACAAAGTACTGAATAAAGGGTCTGAATACTTATATAATGTCATATTTCAGGTTTTTATTTTTTGAGCAAAAAAAAAAATAACTATTTTTTGCTTCGTCATTATGGGGTATTGTGTGTAGATTGAGAAAAGCAAAAACTATTTAA
Organism: Salmo trutta; assembly: GCF_901001165.1. Lineage (NCBI taxonomy): Eukaryota > Metazoa > Chordata > Actinopteri > Salmoniformes > Salmonidae > Salmo > Salmo trutta. Next base: position 36,907,493 of record NC_042977.1, on the reverse strand, counting down.
GCAATTTTAGAATAAGGCCCTTAACGTAACAATGTGGAAAAAGTCAAGGGATCTGAATCATTTCCAAATGTACTGTACTATGAAGAACATTGAAGGTCAAAGTGGAGGGTTCCATCAATCAATCAAATGTATTTCATATAGCCCTTTCTCACAAAGTTGTCTCAAAGTGCTTAAGAGATATCCAGCCTAAAACCCCAAAGAGCCAGCAATGCAGAAGCACAGTGGCCAGGAAAAACTCCCCATTAAGGCAGGAACCTAGGAAGAAACTTGTAGAGGAACCAGGTTCCTAGGGGTGGCCAGTCCTCTTCTGGTTGTAAAGCCAGATCGTTTTTCAAGATTTTTTCAAATGTTCATAGATGACCAGCAGGGTCAAATAATATCCATGGTGGCCATGGAGGTTGCAATTGTGGACAGCAGTTGAACATGGGTCAGTCAGTCCTAATATTTGAGATACTTTTGGTCATGTGGTGTATGTGGACATTCCAAATCATGGGCATTAATATGGAGTATGTCGCCCCTTTTGCTGCTATAACAGCCTCCACTCTTCTGGGAAGGCATTCCACTAGATGTTGGAACATTACTGCGGGGCCTTGCTTCCATTCAGCCACAAGCATTAGTGAGGTCGGGCACTGATGTTGTGCGATTAGGCCTGGCTCGCATTCAGCGTTCCAATTCATCCAAAAAGTGTTTGATGGGGTTGAGGTCAGGTCTCTGTGCAGCTAGTCAAGTTCTTCCACACCGATCTCGACAAACCATTTCTGTATGGACCTCGCTTTGTGCACAGTGGCATTGCAATGCTGAAACAGGAAAGGGCCTTCCCCAAATTGTTGCCACAAATTTGGAAGAACAGAATTGTCTATAATGTCGTATGCTGTAGCTTTTAAGATTTCCCTTCACTTGCCCAAATCATGAAAAACAGCTACAGACCATTATTCCTCCTCCACCAAACTTTACAGTTGGCACTATGCATTGAGGCAGGTAGCGTTCTCCTGGCATCCGCCAAACCCAGATTCATCCGTCGTACTGCCAGATGGTGAAGCGTGATTCATCAGTATTCTGGAGTCCAATGGCGGTGAGCATTACACCACTCCAGCCAATGTTTGGCGTTGCGGATGGTGAACTTAGGCTTGTGTGCGGCTGCTCAGCAATGGAAACCCATTTCATGAAGCTCCCAACGAACAGTTATTGTGTTGACGTTGCTTCCAGAGGCAGTTTGGAACTCGGTAGTGAGTGGACAATGTTTATGTGCTACGCGCTTCAGCACTTGGCGGTCCCGTTCGGTGAGATTCTGTGGCCTACCACTTCGCGGCGAAGCCGTTGTGGCTCCTTGAAGTTTCCACTTCACGATAACAGCACTGACAGTTGACTGGGGAAGCTCTAGCAGGGCAGAAATTTGACAAACTGACTTGTTGCAAAGGGGGCATCATGACAGTGCCACCTTGAAAGTCACTCAGCTCTTCAGTACGAGCCATTCTACTGCCAATGTTTCTCTATCGAGATTGCATGTCTGTGTGCTCGAATTTATACACCTGTCAGCAAAAGATGGAGCTGAAATAGCCGAATGCACTAATTTGTCCACATACTTGTGTGTGTATATATAGTGTGCCATTCTGTCCTAGTAGAGTCGTTTTGGGTTAGTGTTGAGCTCCTCTGTTAGCTCTGTAATCAGTTCTCTTGTCTGAATGTGTGTCCTCTGAGGCTCTGGCATCTACTCCTGACACCTTCATGAATGAACAATCCCATCTCCCTGCCGAGCAGAAATGTTCTTTAATTGCGTCAACATGCCAGCGCATCCCCTACTTACTTTATCAGACCGTCTCTGAACACACACACAGTTACTTACACACAAACAAACCTAAGATGACGGGGGTACTGGAGAACTCAGCAGATTGCATGTCCCACTGGTATGGGGCCTGTCACTGCAGCTCAGTGGGTGTGGATGGTGGCGGCTCTCCTCTCATCTTCTTGTCTCCTTTCTTCTCCAATGTAATGATCTGTCCCAAAATGTGTGCTCCTGCCGCTGTGATCGACAGAATGATAGCTCTCACCCACACACACCAGTATATTGAGCTGTGTTGATCACACACACTCCGGCCCCTCAATCTGACAGACGTCTCATTAGCGCTCGGTCTGGAAGATCTGGGTGTGGGCTGTGCCCCCGCATATCCCTGTGTGTCTGTCGTGAGCTGATCACACCACTAAGAGACTGGTGGGCTCTGTCTGAGCTACCATCTTCTGAACTTCTGTGTTGAGCCCTATTTAGACGTAACAACTACCTCTTCTCTCCCTCCGCTCTCATTCTTTCTCCCCCCTCTTTCACTGGCGTTCTTTCTTTGTCCTCTCGCTTTCTCTTTGTCCTCTCGCTTTCTCTTTGTCCTCTCGCTTTCTCTTTGTCCTCTCGCTTTCTCTTTGTCCTCTCGCTCTCTCTTTGTCCTCTCGCTTTCTCTTTGTCCTCTCGCTTTCTCTTTGTCCTCTCGCTTTCTCTTTGTCCTCTCGCTTTCTCTTTGTCCTCTCGCTTTCTCTTTGTCCTCTCGCTCTTTCTCTCCTCTCGCTCTCTCTTTGTCCTCTCGCTCTTTCTCTCCTCTCGCTCTTTCTGTCCTCGCTCGTGCTCTCTTTCTGTTCTCTTGCCCTCTTTCTGTCCGATTGCTCTCTTTCTGTCCTCTCGCTCGCTCTCCCCTCATTCCCGCTCTCTTAGGTGGAGGTCAAGATGCAGAAGACAGAGGGGATCAGGAGGGAGAGGGACAGGAGCCCAATGTCAAACACTTCATCCCCAGTCAGTTCCTCTCCGTCACACACACACGCGTGCTCTCTCCACCTTTGCGCTCTCTCCCTTACACTAACATATAACAAATTCAGAACTGGTTTGTGGTACTGAAACCTTTTTAATGCGTGTGTGTTCTTGTGTAGACCAGTACCCGTCATCGACTGCCTCCAGCCGTAACTGTGACAAGGTGATGGGGGACATCAGTGAGGAGGAGAAGAAGGAGAAGCTGGAGGGAGACGCAGCGCTCGACGAACTCTTTCAACAAATCTACTGTGACGGCACTGACAAGGTCAAACGGGCCATAAACAAATCCTTCGTGGGTATACACACACACCACGAGAGGAACAGAGAAAGATGTTTTTGTTTTAGCAGTACACAGTCAGTATCACTGACTCTCTTCTCCTCCCCCTGTAGATGGAGTCGGGTGGTACAGTCCTGAGCACCAACTGGACAGACGTCGGGAAGAGAACAGTAGAGATGAGCCCTCCTGATGACATGGAGTTTAAGAAGTACTGAAGAACACTCTCGCTCTCTGCCTCAAATGGATTGCCCATATCTTCCCCCCCCCCCTCCTCCTCCCAGGCCCTGTCTGTTAATATATTTTTTTCATTTCACCTTTATTTAACCAGGTAGGCCAGTTGAGAACAAGTTCTCATTTACAACTGCGACCTGGCCAAGATAAAGCAAAGCAGTGCGACACAAACAACAAAGTTACACATGGAATAAACAAACATACAGTCAATAATACAATAGAGAAAGTATATATAGTGTGTGCAAATGAGGTAGGATAAGGGAGGTAAGGCAATAAATAGGCCATAGTGGTGAAATAATTACAATATAGCAATTAAACACTGGAGTGATAGATGTGCGAGTAGAGATACTGGGGTGCAAAGGAGCAAAATAAATCAAATAAAAAACAGTATGGGGGATGAGGTAGTTAGGCTATGTACAGGTGCAGTGATCTGTGAGCTGCTCTGACAGCTGGTGCTTAAAGTTAGTGAGGGAGATGAGTCTCCAGCTTCAGTGATATTGCTTTCTCCTCTTTGCCTCCGATGGACATGTGCACTTTATTCCCCCAAACCCACTCCTCCCTCCCTCCACCTTCCAGTCCGTCTGTCAATATTGGTTTTGGGGCTTTGGTGCTTTTCGCCGTAGTCCAGGAACCACTAGTAAACCTAGCGTTTAACCATTCTCACAAACACTATAAAGAGGTTAATTGATACATCTGTCTATCATATATATAATAGAAAAACTGGGAATCATCTGAATGGCCAATTTGGGTAAAGGTAGTGTAGGGTTGAACTTGATTCCTGGACTGAAAGGTTGGGAAACCCTTTTCACCTCTTGTGGCTGTTATTGTGTTTAGAGCCTTTCTTTATCCGGGGTGGCTGGGAGGTTAGGGGCGTTTATGTCATCCCATTTGCCACTTGGAAAGAATACAAAATATGTGAAATGTTTTGATTTTTTTTATATACTTGTATAAGAATACTAGAATCTTTTTCCACATCAGCAGCAATACAGTCATGCAATGGAAGTCGGATTTGAATTTCCTTTTCCTCAATGTGATTCAAACTTCAATGAAAATACATTATTTTGTTTCTGGATCACAGCTCTTTGTTTCACTGTGTGTAATGTTGTCTAAGAGACCTGGGGCGTGTTCAGAAGGACAACGAATTTTAAACGTTCAGATAAACATATGTTATGTACAACAAAGGAATAAAATGCCACGAATAGAGCAGATTTGATCTGCAACGTTTGGCTACTGAAGGTGGCCCAAAAGAAAGCTAGCATCGTCAATCACCAATACCAACACACCCAATCCTGTACTGATCTAATGTACTATATTAGAGGGAGTAGACCTCATCCTCACACACTACGCTCTGCTGCTCTCTGCTGTGAGTGGGCGTTGCGTTAAGTGCAGGGGCATTAATATGGATCGAACTGCATCATCAGCCCTCACACTGAGTTAAGTGAAAAATACACACACCCATTCCCTTCCTCACTGAGTTGTGTTAAATTCATTGCACATTGTTTCAGGTGTCGTGGCGATCAAATGGCTTCGGTTAAAACTCTTTAACCGCATCTCACGCACACACACAGCCCCCTGCCTGAAGCTGCTCTACTAACATCAAAAGGAGTTAAGCACTTTGCATCGTGGGTAAGATCTCAGCATGACGGCTGCAGTCTTATTAAAAACTTCTAGATCTCTGAAACTCTGCTGCTCTCAAAGTTTTCACCTTATGGATCAACTAGTATATTTTACATATTAACTCCAGTGTGTTTGGCTGCATGCATGCTGTAGCATTCATCTCTGCTGTTGACCCATACAATACATTTTTTACATTTACATTTTAGTCATTTAGCAGACGCTCTTATCCAGAGCGACTTACAGTAGTGAATGCATACATTTCAATTCATTTCATACATTTTTTTTGATAGCCCCCCCGTGGGAATCGAACCCACAACCCTGGCGTTGCAAACACCATGCTCTACCAACTGAGCCACAGGGAGTCTATCAATACAGACTCATTTGCAACATACAGTTTGAAGGGCCACTTATGTATTGAGGACAGTACATTACTGAAGTAATGTGTTGCTATGCAATAAGAATGGCAAAAATGAATTATATATGTTTACTTAAAAAAAGGTTTATTCATTGAAATTGCACTTTGAAATAGTTATTTAATGCTGATGGGAAATACAGTTACTTTTGAGGAGAAATACAAAGCAAACATCACATGTTGTTAGTAGGCCCTACTTCTGGAGAAATGGTTAAGAAATAGTTAGGACAGAAACATTTCTCACTAGCATGATGAATACCTAAAGGCATGCACAGCTGACATAGTCTAGTCCTCCAACTCATATTTCAGCCTACAGAATACTTTTTACATTTATTTACATCAGAAAGCTAAAAGGAAAGGTGTTAGATCTTTACATACAAGTTTCCACAAATCATTATAACTATCACAGATCATATTATATATAATTGATATAAAATCTGTACTGATGTTACTTTGATATGTTTCGTTTAAGGTGACAAGATCACTCTTTTCTAGAGTATTGTATGAGCATACATGTACTGTATGTCATATGGTATTGTAGTCTGTGTTATAGCAGATATTATGATGGAAAACTGAATATCCTTGAATTATTAGTTTTTTCCCTCTCCCTTGCCCAAATCCACCTACCCTCTTCTCTCTCTATCCGCCTCTCCTTCTCTCTGGACTCTACTAGTCCAGGGCTGGTTGAGGGGTGTTTAGAGGATGCCCAGGATGCGTCCCACCCACCAATGGCAGGGCATGATGACTCTGCAGGCTACCCTGCAACCGCGGTAGTGGTAGGGCCAGGGTTGGAACCCGCCCAGGGGCTCACAGATCCTCTGGCACTGGGTGTGGCTCCTCCGGCACTCCGTACAGCACACGCCCTGGTGGTCCAGCATGGGGTCAAAGGTCATGGTGCCCTCATCGCCATCCAGGCCACGCTTTATGTTGAGTGAGAGGGACAGAAGGGGAGGAAAGGCAGATAGAGGGGAGAAGTAGGAGGATAGAGGGAGACAGAAAGGGAGTGAGAGTCAGAGTGAAATACTGATAATAGCCACATTTTTTAAACTATTCTCTAAAGCCATTAATGTATGTGTATAAATGTATAATGTGTTTCTGTGTAGAATTATATTTCTCATTCAATTATTAATCTTAAATGCAAATAGTCTGGTTCTGTGTCTGTGGGAGTCTGGGGTTGTCTATTTCTCTCAGGGGAAGGAGAAGGAGGAGCGGTGAGGATTAGGGGAAGTCTGGGGGTCTACACATGGACAGAGGGGCAGGAGGGGAGCAATTTACACTCCTGAAAGGCTCAATGGGACTTTAGTTTGGTATTCTAAAGGAGTTCATGAGGCGCAGACAGACTCGGCGTGACAGGCAAACACACACACACGCTCTGAGTGACAGGCTCACTCACATAATCACACACGGTCGGGGTGACATTGTGACCCCAACATCTGCTCCTGCTCACACAGCTGTGCATGCTGGGAGAGAGACGGGACCAGGACAGAAACCATTTGTCAGACACTCAACTGTTGACATAAGCGTGTGAACATAACATTATATATCTAAGAGAGGATGTGGTCTGGCTGTTAGAATAGGCCCAGTGGTGACACAGCAAACACTGTCAATGAAGGCCAAATATTAGTGCTCTGCTGCGGGAATCTCGAGTAACACAGCATACTGACTGATTGGTTGGGGGGACTCACGTGATAGGGGTTCTCGGGGTTAAATTCTGCTTCCGGGTCCACTTCCTCCTCTGCCCCGGGTGCCTGGCGACGCTGATGAGGGGCCACCCTCCTCTTCCTCTGCCCACCTGGGGAGAGCACAGAGACAGTCAATACACTATGGAAGCCAACACAACATAATTTGACATCTGGTCATTATTGGAGCCACTTTTGAAGGAAGCACACCTACATTGCTAATACTAATTGCAAAAAAACTACTAATTGTACTGTTTTGCATATCTCCAGTGCATCATGTTGCTATGTGCATTGCTTGGAGTCACTTTCATAACTTATTGTTGTTCTGTGATAATGTAAAGGGCTGATTGGGTACTGTTGGTATAGGTGGGGCGGAGCCAGAAGATTGGCAGGTCTCCACACAAATCACGGATCTTGGCGCTGAGGAAGGCGGGGTCAGAGAGGGGCATGTCAGCTGCCACCCAGATCCGTGACTGTTCCTCAAATTTAGCAGGCATCACCTCATCCTCCTGGAGAGAGAAAGACGGGGGGGGGGTATAAATACACGATAAACATTGAAATGTAAATCATATAAGTAGCTCTCGACTATAAAAAGTTGACAGACAGACAGACACGGGCTCTTGTTTTAATGTAGTTTGTTCTTTCTCGTTCCCCCTTTTCTGTTTAAATCTTTTGCATGTTTTCTTAATGAAACCAATAACAAAGTACATATTAAAACAGGGAAATCCCTCGTGCTTTTTGTAAATATATAGTTTCTGACCTAGTGTTCGTTAGATAGATGTTAGATTTATCTAACAAAGGTACTTTATGAGGTACTTTATGAAGCCCTGAGGTAGAACTGAGTAGAAAAGACAGAGTTGTTCCACCAACTCGGTGCCTTTTGAGAAAGGTAACTTGGTCAATTTATTTTTCATTTCACCTCATTTTAACATTCTGTCATAAAGAGCACATCTTCAACTTAATAAACAGCACATTTTCCAATTTCATGACGTAAAAAATATAAGTGCCAAATAAAGTAACAGGGTTAACCATAACAGGCTTGATGATTTCTTCATTAATCAGTCATAAATCTCTTTGTGACAGGGGGAATGGAAGCTTGTTGTCTGCAACAGGGAGTGGCAAAAACATTTCTAGTCTGTCTATCTATGGGTAACAGGGTTGACGTGTTATACTCGACCTGCTTAGTTTTCCACCACAAAACACCAGAAAATGGCCAAAAAGAGTGGAACCATCTCACATTCTTTAACTCTAGGATTTGACTATTAGATGGTCAATGTTTTTTTTCCTAAGGAATAGTTTCACCATATTAAAATGAGAGTTCAGTTCACATAACAGGGTTGACCTTAAAATGAGGGACAGACGTAAATAATAATCTTCAGAAGTAACTTTGTCAAAGCAACAAAATAAGTAGGGCTTTACAATTTAAACTTGGATAAAATGTGGGACTAAGTGGGTTAAAATCTTGATAGAAGTGACACAGGGTTGACAGAGCAAGCCTTTAGTCATAACTGTGTGTGGTGAGCTTTCTGGCACCCAGAGCTGCTGAGGCATCAGCCAAGTGGGCGCCATGCATTGCGAAGGAGAAGACCAGTAGCTACATGACTCAGGCTGGTCCCCAGAGTAGTCCTCTACATATTCGTCACCAGACCCTTCATCAACCATCTCTCTGACCACCTTCCTCTGATCAAGCCATGAACTGTCCCTCTCCATCTTTGGAGGATGCATGCACACAATGACTTCACTATAGCTAGTGATCTCATGATGTACTGGTTGACCTAACTATAGCTAGTGATCTCATGATGTACTGGTTGACCTAACTATAGCTAGTGATCTCATGATGTACTGGTTGACCTAACTATAGCTAGTGATCTCATGATGTACTGGTTGACCTAACTATAGCTAGTGATCTCATGATGTACTGGTTGACCTCACTATAGCTAGTGATCTCATGATGTACTGGTTGACCTCACTATAGCTAGTGATCTCATGATGTACTGGTTGACCTAACTATAGCTAGTGATCTCATGATGTACTGGTTGACCTAACTATAGCTAGTGATCTCATGATGTACTGGTTGACCTAACTATAGCTAGTGATCTCATGATGTACTGGTTGACCTAACTATAGCTAGTGATCTCATGATGTACTGGTTGACCTAACTATAGCTAGTGATCTCATGATGTACTGGTTGACCTAACTATAGCTAGTGAACTCATGATGTACTGGTTGACCTAACTATAGCTAGTGATCTCATGATGTATTGCTTGTTTGTTTTTTTGCTTTTGAAGAGCTTTCAGATTGTTATGAAAAGCAATTTAGACATTTAATAAATTATTATTATATTAAAAATCTGATTTATTGAATTCTCCAAAGGCAACTTCATTTAATATTGCAGGCTTTTGATATGTAATATTGGTGCACAGTTTCTACTTAAAATATCAAAGGAACGCAAAGGCACTCATCTCGTGTAATGACCCAGTAGCTCTTCTGTTGATGAAAAAACCTTCAGGTTCTCTCCAGTATTTAGGTGCTCAAACAATGTCAGGAAACATTCACATTAAGTCTACAAGCGTACAGAAAAACTTGACCTACATTTTAAAAAGTATATCATCTGATTTCTAGATCAAAAACACACACACAGACACAGACACACACACAGACAGACACAGACACACAGCCTTCACTAATAACATGGTAATAACATTGTATTATTAGAGTAATAAACATGTGTTGCTAGTTACTAAACAGGTATTAAATAGTTATTAGATAGTTATTAAATAGTTATTAGCTAGTCAGGGGAATGTTATCATCTAACCCAACAGATTACTTTTTCATTTTAAATTATTAGCTTGGGGGACAAACAACAGCAAGGGTCCTCCACTGCAGGACCGATAAGAGTTTATCTGACCCAGTGTGTGTGTGTGTGTGTGTGTGTGTGTGTGTGTGTGTGTGTGTGTGTGTGTGTGTGTCACCCCCGCGAGACTGATAAGAGTTTATCTGACCCATATTTCCCATCACTCTAAATTACAGCAGATGACCAGCCTGCAGCTACTATTATAACCACATCTCCCTATCTGAGCCGAACACACACACAAAGTTTGGCACACCGCAGAATAAATAAATGGCTGTTTACAAGGCAGAGAGTCATGTACTGTGTGTGTGTGTGTGTGTGTGTGTGTGTGTGTGTGTGTGTGTGTGTGAGTGAGAGAGAGAGAGAGAACAGCCCTGCATGATGTTTAATGATGTGTGCATGGTGCATATGCAGCGCTAACTGATTTAAATAATCAGACGGCCTCATTTCGGCACACGGACAGCTTACACACACACTCACAAACACACACACACACACACACACACACACAGAGAAACACACACAAACACAACTTGCAGCACTGTGACAGCTTGACAGGCTTGTTCAGATGTTGTTAAGATCAGTGTGTCGATCCAACCCACCTCGTCCCAGTTTGGCCAGAGACCGAGAGTGTGAAAACATGACTCACAAGCAAAAGCAATCCTTCTCTCTGAGAGGCATGTGCCAGTGTGTGTGTGTACACGTGTGTATAGTGCTGAGCGATTTACCAAAAATTATATTTTCCACTTTTTAAACAACTAATGACTAAATTATTTGAATTCAGTTTTTTTTCCGTGAGCTCATTACGCACATTGCAGCCGTTTCTCTAGAGATAAATCCGTTCAAGCCCGAACTGTGCAATGTAGTAGGGAGTTGTAGTTTCCAACAGGACAATATTCTTCATATTTTAGCGCAGAAAACATGGTAATTAACTACAATGACCATAATCCCTTGCGCGCCTACTTGTCCGGTCTGTGTTTCTTTTACACCTGCTATGTAAAATAGACAGAACACTGCAGGATCGGAGAGGGATAGAGAGCAGTTGCTTTGCGAGGTATCTCTACCTGAAAATACATGATCTAAGTGATCGATAGTTATATTCAGCAGTCATAAAAGTATGCCTTATTTACTTTGAAGAACTACTAAAATAGTGATTTTGTCAGACAGACAGATGAGATGATGACGTGGAATTAAATAATAAAGTAATCAAATAAAACAAAAGTAAAATACACAACAACTGAACTATTTTATTAAAGTAATGTGAATAAATGATGGTTAATAAGTGATAAGCAGTAATGTTCAGTCACTACCATCATGGGGCTTTTACTCATGGTTTTATTCTGTGTTGTTACAGCATCAACCCACTAATGAGTAGTGCATTAAATGTTTTTTGAAATGATCGAAACCAAAATCGAAAAACGTGATTATTTTTTAAATAATCAAACCAAAACCAAACAGACCTCAAAAAGCATCAATCTTTCAGCACTAGTGTGCGAGTGTGCGTGTGTGTGTGTGAAGCTCCACAGCTCACAGTCCACCCCCCCCAACATCCTGCCACTAGCTCTCTGATAACTTGACAGCTGCTAACAGTACTTTAAAGCCTCCTTGTATGTTAGCCTCCTTGTATGTTAGCCTCCTTGTATGTTAGCCTCCTTGTATGTTAGCCTCCTTGTATGTTAGCCTCCTTGTATGTTAGCCTCCTTGTATGTTAGCCTCCTTGTATGTTAGCCTCCTTGTATGTTAGCCTCCTTGTATGTTAGCCTCCTTGTATGTTAGCCTCCTTGTATGTTAGCCTCCTTGTATGTTAGCCTCCTTGTATGTTAGTCTCCTTGTATGTTAGCCTCCTTGTATGTTAGCCTCCTTGTATGTTAGTCTCCTTGTATGTTAGTCTCCTTGTATGTTAGTCTCCTTGTATGTTAGCCTCCTTGTATGTTAGCCTCCTTGTATGTTAGCCTCCATGTATGTTAGCCTCCATGTATGTTAGTCTCCATGTATGTTAGTCTCCTTGTATGTGAGCTGGAACTTTATGTCCTTCTCCTGACTGCAGGGTTACTGGCTCATGACCTTCTCTGGCTGTTCATTAAGTTGCTACATTAAGGGGAAAAAAACAACACCAGTATAGAGGAACATGAATAGATAGATGTTCACCATCAAATTCTTCTAAACTGGCTTCACTCTGAGAGAAATGGACAACATGACAGTCAGGGCTATAACACATGACTTGGGGCATAGGGGGTGGGGAGTTCCTTGTGTCAGGTGAGGCCAGATCACAGGTCTTGTTTGGATATAGTTTGTGGCAGAAGAGCCCCTCCAGGCCAGAGAGAGAGCTCATGTTTGGGTCTGGATGCCAATCTACTACAATCTCTTCCTTTCCCTTTACAAGCCCTCAGGCTAAACACATCCAGGCCAACTAACCACACACACACCGCCACGGCAGACACATCCACACACAGCTAACCCAGCCAGAGTCAACCACTCAGTTCATCTTAGATCTGTCCTGTAATCGCTTAAATTACCTCAGTCCCTATACCTACCCCGCCCCCCAACCCTCAGCCAATGTTAACCGTATCTGACAGTTGATAGGTGTGTGTCGTGGTCAGATAGGTAACCCAGAACTTCTCTGACCTGATACCTTCACCTTTAGACAGACAGAGACACACAGAGGAAGGTGATGAGTGAAGTAGCACGCAAGTGTTAGAGTGAGAGAAAGAGAGGGAGGGAGAGAGAAACGGAAAGAGAGAGAGAGAGACAGAGGCACTGGCGTACCGGACACACCCGCAGGCCCAACAAGGCTGAGGGGCCCATGAGCTCTGCGGGCCCATGTGCCTGTCATCAATGTCTATTTCTTTTTTTAATGTAATAAATCATTTTGACAGAAACCTTCTAAAAATACATTTATTAATATACCTTTTTTGATTTCCATATGTACCAGGAAGCTAAGTGTTTGTTTCTTGGGCTTCAGGAATGTGACTGAAAAAGTTCCTCAGGCCTTGAAAAATAAACAATTAAGCTGATTGAAAGTATAAGGGGGATATCCATGAACAAATGTCGTGGTCAAGGCTACGATGGTGACAGTGCAATGAGTGGAGCTTAATCAGGTGTTCTAAAGTTCATATGAGACAGAGAGCCTAATGCTTCTTATGTAGTTCTTTATGAGTTTTAGTTTAGAGAACGAGCTCTCTGCAGAAACGACAGTTACAGGGATGTTAAAAACTGCTTGATTGTCGTAGCAACATAAGAGAAACTAGGCAGAAGGGAGGAGTGCTTAAATTAAAGCAGTTCTGCAATATCTTTCATTGCATTTCTCATTCTCCTTAATTGCTGGCCTCAACACGTTACGGAACAAGATTAACTGAATAGGAAGCTCTGGGGTCAGGTCCTCTGGATATTGGACAGACAATAAATCAGCAGATACAAACAGGTTGTCATATTTTGCAGACAACTGTTCTGCAAAATATAACAAATAAAGTGGTTTGATTTTCGTTCTTACTGATGAATTGATGATTGAGTTTGAGGAATATCAACAGTCCCTTATCTCTGGTATATCTTGGCATGCATCATTCAAAAATAAGTTTAAATTGTGTGCAGCGCAATGGACATATAATTCACAATGTCTCAGGAAAGATTGTCTGGGTTGGCAATACCCAGTATAGAAAACAGTCGGACCGCAACCAGGACCTACAAGCCGTGGTGAAAACATTTGCACACAAAAAAGGAGGACTTCAGGAGACCAAGGGAGTCTCAAGTTGGATTTAATTTGTTTTAGGCCTCATTTAATTTACCTTGAATATTGCAGTCCATTTGTGTAGGCTATTAGCGAGACAATAAATAGTAGCTGAATTTATCCTCAAGCCAACTACTTTCTTCCTCATTGTTAGGCTATTTGATGTGTAATTTTTATAAAAATATTATAAATAGCACCTAAATCGCAGCTAAAGACTCTAAAGACGGTATTATACAGTATCAGTCAACAGTTTGGACACACCTACTCATTTCAGGATTTTTCTTAATTTTTTAACTATTTTCTACATTGTTTGGGGTTAGTGGGATACGCCATCCCATCTGGTTTGGGGTTAGTGGGATACGCCATCCCATCTGGTTTGGGGTTAGTGGGATACGCCATCCCATCTGGTTTGGGGTTAGTGGGATACGCCATCCCATCTGGTTTGGGGTTAGTGGGATACGCCATCCCATCTGGTTTGGGGTTAGTGGGATACACCATCCCATCTGGTTTGGGGTTAGTGGGATACGCCATCCCATCTGGTTTGGGGTTAGTGGGATACGCCATCCCATCTGGTTTGGGGTTAGTGGGATACGCCATCCCATCTGGTTTGGGGTTAGTGGGATACGCCATCCCATCTGGTTTGGGGTTAGTGGGATACGCCATCCCATCTGGTTTGGGGTTAGTGGGATACGCCATCCCATCTGGTTTGGGGTTAGTGGGATACGCCATCCCATTTGGTTTGGGGTTAGTGGGATACACCATCCCATCTGGTTTGGGGTTAGTGGGATACACCATCCCATCTGGTTTGGGGTTAGTGGGATACACCATCCCATCTGGTTTGGGGTTAGTGGGACTATCATTTGTTTTTCAACAGGACAATGACCCAACACCTCCAGGCTGTGTAAGGGCTATTTTACCAAGAAGGAGAGTGATGGAGTGCTGCATCAGATGGCCTGGCCTCCATAATCACCCGACCTCAACCCAATTGAGAAACTAACCCAATTGTTTTTTTATTCTACAATGTAGAAAATAGTAAAAAATAAAAACTTTTGAATGAGAAGGTGTATCCAGACGTTGGACTGGTACAGTAGCTATAGATAGTACACTTCATAATGAAACAATCCCTACTAAGCTAGTGTTTGGATGGTGGACTGACAGTATTTTTTTTACATTAATAGACTGGTTTTACTTTCTATCCAAGCTGTGAGAAGGCGAGGACAGCTCATGTCATGCAGGTTCAGGTTGCCTATATATTCAGCTGTATATTAAAAAAATATCAATTGCTAGCTGATTAGTATTCTGTTGTATCGGAAATTAATTTGACAATCTGCATTGTTTGAATTTTGAACTTTAATGACTGAATTATATTATTGCCACAAGCCAGAAGTTAAAAAAAATCAGCATTGTGACACCGTGTATAGCTTCGTGAAATGTTAGGCTTAACCTGAGAAAATGACGACCAAATAGGCCTACCAATAAACATTTATCCATTAGCTAAAACAAACGGCGACCTTGCCAGGGGCCCCAGAGAAACTGTGTTACGCCTGTGGACAGAGGGAGAGGGAGACTGGATAGGGAGAGGCAGTAAGAGAGCTGAGGTCATTCCTACCAGGTCGAACAGAAGTGAGTCTTTGTTGAGAGTTTTCACATCAGGCAGGTGAGCTTTGACCTGGGTCTTAATGTAACACTTCTCTCCTCCAGCGAAACGGACACCAGTTATACCCTGGAGAGACAGAGATTGAAGAGAGCAAATGGATTATAACAAAAGCATTTAAAATTGAATGAACAATGTGCATTCAACATGTTACATAATTACTTCAATGTACCATTGGAATTAGAATTTTTTGTTGTTGTTGTCATTGCTGTTGTTCTTTCAAACTTACAACCTGGAAGTCGTGGACCTCTACTGCCTCGCCATTTCCGCTGCCGGTGCGGAATCTCTCTATGTTGTTGGTACCATCAATCTCCATAGAGCCCTCCTCCACCTTACCGTTAATACTCATGCTGTAGTGGATGTTGTAGACCTACCACACACACACACACACACACACACACACACACTGTGAATGTTTTCATACCTGTAAGAAGGAGCGATGGAGAAGGAATCATAGTTTTGTGTGAGGTTGTGCGAGGTGACCATTGTTTTGAGATTTAATGTTTTTTTTCCTATTCGTTTTTAGCATTTAGTTTAGTTGAAGTTAGTTTTCAGACTTGATTTACTAGTTTTTATTTAGTTTCAATTTGATAAAAATCTTTCTATTTTATTTTTATATTATTTAGTGTTAGGGATAGAAGGTAGCCTAGGCGTGGGAGACTAGGAGACATGCATGGGTTTTTGGCCTATAGTTGGACCGCAGAGTGAAGGAAAAGCAGCCAACAAGTGCTCAGCATATGATGGAACTCCTTCAAGACTGCTGGAAAAGCATTCCTCATGAAGCTGGTTAAGAGAATGCCAAGAGTGTGCAAAGCTGTCATGAAGGCAAAGGGTGGCTACTTTGAAGAATTTCAAATTAAAAATATATTATGATTTGTTTAACACTTTTTTGGTTACTACATTATTCCATATGTGTTATTTCATAGTTTTTATGTCTCCACAATAAAACAAAAGGTTTTATAGTTATTATGACACCTCCACTGTGGGGCTCTATTGTCTACCGCCATCGCACGTTCACTCTTCTTTGAAACTACCCGTGAGTTCTATTGGCTGCTGTATTTAACTTTCAGCAAACAAGAGCTTGCATCCCTCTTCAAATAGTCTATTGGTATAAGAAATGCTGAAAAAAATGATGTCCGACAAGCTATTCTCGTCTAGCTTTTCCTGCCTGCGACTCCAAGAGCTACGGAGCATTTTTTTAAGGAGAGAGGGCAGTGGAGGTACGTATTCCCAAGAGACAGAGGATATAAGTTAGAAGCTTATTATGCATCACCCATCATTAATTAGCTAAACATAAGGCTAATACTGCATTGACTGTATTACTTGAAAGACGAAGGCTAGGACATGTATATATCAATCTAGAACAGGATTATCTATTTTGGAATCAATTTGAATGTAGTTGATGGAGAGAGAGAAAGACTGCGAAAGAGTGCTCGCGTGTGCACTGATTTAAAACAACCATATTTGATTGTAAAACTCTGACTCTGAAATAAATACAAAAATCTTTACAATAAAAAAAACAATGTGAGCCCTGAAAACCAGATGGAGATGGGTAAATTCGGTCTTTATATTACTGTAACATAGACTATGCTGCAGCAAATGCAAGCCTACCTGTCACAAGAACAAAAGTTACCATGATGAAATTATTCTGTAGGTCTACATGCATTGTGAACTGCGCTCCATACTGAGATGGGCTGTCTGTCCCCACCCTGAGCATTGATTCATCATGCAGAGGCTGTAGAGAAGCCAGATTTAGACATCACATATAATTTAACAGTCCATTTCCCTCCATGCTGTTCATATAAATCATTTATTGTAATTTACCGGTTTCTCGCAGTTACTTAAGGGGGAGGTTTTGGGTGGTAAATCCCTGTAAATCTCGATAACCGGGTTCCCGCCATTCAACCCTAATCGGGATATGTAATAGAGTAGCAGCAGTGTATGTGAAGTGTGAAATTGTGTCTGTGTGAGTGTGCGTGTGGCGTCAATATGCCTGTGTGTGTGTATTTTGTGCGTGTGAATGTATGTAGTGTGTGTGCTTGGGGGTAGAAGCTGTTCAGGTGCCTTTTGGTCCCAGACTTGGCTCTCTGGTACCGCCAGTGATGATTCGGGCCGTATGCACTACTCTCTGTTGCGCTTTGCGGTCGCATGCAGAGTAGTTGCCATACCAAGCGGTGATGCAGCCAGTCAAGATTCTCTAAATGGTGCAGCTATAGATCATTTTGAGGATCTGAGGGCCCATGCCAAATCTTTTCAGCCTACTGAGGGGGAAGAGGGGTTGTAATGCCCTCTTCACGATTGTGTTGGTGTGTTCGGACCATGATAGGTCTTTAGTGATGTGGACACTGAGGAACTTGAAGCTTTCGACCCGATCCACTACAGCCCCATCAAAATGAAAGGGGCATGTTCGACCCTCCATTTCCTGTAGTCCACAATAAGCTCTTTCATTTTGCCCACGTTGAGGCAGAGGTTGCTGTTCTAGCACTACAATGCCAGGACTCTGATCTCCTCCCTATAGGCTGTCTCAACATCGTCAGTGATCAGGCATACCACCGTTGTGTCGTCGGCACACTTAATGATGGTGTTGGAGTCGTGCGCGGCCAACCGTCATGGGTGAACAGGGAGTACAGGCAGGGACTGAGCACGCACCACTGAGGGGCCCCCATGTTAAGGGTCAGCGTGGCGGATGTGTTGCAGCCTACCCTCACCACCTGGGGGTGGCCTGTCAGGAAGTCCAGGGAGGTGTTCAGTCCCAGGGTCCTTAGCTTAGTGATGAGCTTGGAGAGCACTATGGTGTTGAACGCTGAGCTGTAGTCAATGAACAGCATTCTCATAAACAGTAGCTGTTCCTTTTGTCCAGGTGGGAAAGGGCAGTGTGGAGTGCAATAGAGATTGCAAAATCTGTGGATCTGTTGGGGTGGTATGCGAATTGGAGTGGGTCCAGGGTTTCTGGGATGATGGTGTTGATGTGAGCCATGACCAGCCTTTCAAAGCACTTCATGGCTACAGATGTGAGTTCTATGGGTCGGTAGTCATTTAGACAGGTTACCTTGGTGTTCTTAGGCACAGAAACTATGGTGGTTTGCTTGAAACATGTAGGTGTTACAGACTGGGTCAGAGAGAGGTTGAAAATGTCAGTGAAGACACTTGCCAGCTGGTCAGCGCATGCTCTGAGTACGTGTCCCGGTAATCCGTCTGGATCTGCTGCCTTGTAAATGTTAACCTGCTTAAAGGTCTCACTCCGATAGGCCAAGGAGAGAGTAATCACACAGTCATTCAGAACAGCTGGAGCTCTCACGCATGGTTTAGTGTTGCTTGCCTCGAAGCGAGCATAGAAGGTATTTCAAATCAAATCAAATTTTATTGGTCAAATACACATGTTTAGCAGATGTTATTGCAGGTGTAGCGAAATGCTTGTGCTTCTAGCTCTGACAGATCTTAGTCCTGTATTGACGATTTGCCTGTTTGATGTTTCGTCGGAGGGAGTAGCGGGATTTCTTATAAGCGTCCAGATTAGTGTCCTGCTCATGAAAGAGGCAGCTCTAGCCTTTAGCTCAGTGGGGATGTTGCCTTTAATCCATGGATTCTGGTTGGGATATGTACATATGGTCACTGTGGGGACAATGTCGTTGAAGCCGGTGACTGATGTGCCATTAGATGAATCCCGGAACATATTCAAGTCTGTGCTAGCAAAATACTCCTGTAGCGTAGTATCCGCTTCATCGGACCACTTCTGTATTGAGCGCGTCACTGGTACTTCCTGTTTGAGTTTTTGCTTGTAAGCAGGAATCAGGAGGACAGAGTTATGGTCCGATTTGCCAAATTGAGGGTGGGGGAGAGCTTTGTATGCCTCTCTGTGTGTGGAATGAAGGTGATCTAGATGTTTTTATCTCTCTAGTTGCTCAGGTAACATACTGGTAGAAATTAGGTAAAACAGATTTCAGTTTTCCCGCAATAAAATCACCGGCCACTAGGAGCGCCGCCTATGAATGAGCATTTTCTTGTTTGCTTATGGCTCTATACAGCTTGTTTAGTGCGGTCTTACTGCCAGCAGCGGTTTGTGGTGGTAAATAGACAGCTACAAAAAATACAGATGAAAACTCTCTTGGTAAATAGTATGGTCTACAGCTTATCATGAGGTATTCTAACTTAGGTGAGCAGAACCTTGAGACGACCTTAATATTAGAGATTGCGCACCAGCTGTTGTTAATAAAGAGACACACACCACCCCCCTGATCTTACCGGACTCTGCCATTCTGTCCTGCCGATGAATAGAAAAACCAGCTAGATGTATATTATCCATGTCCTTTTTCAGCAATGTTTCTGAGAAGCGTAGTGAATTAGAGTTCTTAATGTCTCGTTGATGGGATAGTCTCGAATGGAGCTCGTCCAGTTTATTCTCCAGCGATTGCACACGTAAATAGAACAGAGGTTAGAGGCGATTTAGTAATTCTCCGACTGTAGACTGATCACTGTGCCCTCGCGCCAACCTCTATAGCCGCGTCTTTGCCTTCTTCGAGTGTCGGAGATTAGGGCTTCTTTCACCTCCAAATCATTGAAGCAGAAGTCCTCGTCCAAATTGAGTTTAGTGATAGCTGTTCTGATGTCCAGAAGCTGTTTTCGGTCATAGGAAACGATGGCGGAAACATTATGTTAAAAAAAAGTTAGGATCAGCGCAAAAGAAATACACAAAATAGCACAATTGGTCAGGAGCCTGTAAAACGGCTGCCATTCCTCTGTGAGAGCATGCACAGTGCCATTGAGGGCCTCTCCATCTTGAAATAGTCAATTTTCTTCTTATCAAGTAAAATTAATTGGCTGATCCATCCTGATGTCACGACTCCAACCGGGTCATCAGGTCATGCCAACAGGGTCATCTGGAGGGATCAGTCAATGAAGTTGGAAGTCCCGCCCAGTTGTCTAAATCAAAACGGTAAAAGTCCTCAATGGCGCTGCCCATGCTAACAGGTTTTTGGCCAGTAGAGGACTCCGTACAACTTCATGGCCAGGACATGGATTTATTTGGTTAGGTTTAAATTATAAATCAATCTTATGTGACTTGGATTTAAAGGATAAGCACCTAGTCTGGTGCAAGAATTATGATGGAAGGAAACTCTCTTGCCCATATTTACACAAATCCAATGCTTTTTAGAAACTGTAATAGTAGATATAAGAATAATCAAGTACCTTTACCTTTATCTGACAGAAAGAGAGAGGGGGGAAAAAAATGAAGTCATGGTACATTTGACATGTTATGTTTTGTAATATTAAACATGTATCACATGTAACTCCTTCCAATAGGGTTAATAAAAACAGCTACAACAACAGCAAAAACATAAGCAATACAACACTTCATCACAACTCTATCAGTTCACAGCCATGCAGCTTGTGTGTGTTTCTGTTCAACCAAACAAGATGTTCTGTTTTGCAACAGTAGTTGACCGGTACTGTGCCTCAAGGTTTAGAAGGCACGTCACCACATCAGACAGCAACTGGCTGTCAGTCTGAAGTCGGTCAGTGTGGCATGCGAACGGCTCCTGCAACTTCAGAAGTTGTTCTAGCTTGGCCCAGTCACACTCCGTGTTCGCCCACTGATTTCTCCCCTGTTAGGTAGTGATAGCTAGGGATAGCGATGCACAAGCTAGGCCTATGTGAAACATTGGCATCTACTGGCAGCATTTAGCCACCTGATTCAGAAGCTCGAAAACCCCATTCAAAAACCAGCTTGAAAACCCCATTCAAAAACCAGATCGAAAACCCCATTCAAAAACCAGCTTGAAAACCCCATTCAAAAACCAGCTTGAAAACCCCATTCAAAAACCATCTCGAAAACCCCATTCAAAAACCAGCTCGAAAACCCCATTCAAAAACCAGCTTGAAAACCCCATTCAAAAACCAGCTTGAAAACCCCATTTGATTTTGGAAGTTTAGAAGAACAAAACTCAAACTAAACATAATTTATATTTTATTTTACACTGAACAAAAAATATATAAACTCAACATGCGAAGTGTTGGTCCCATGTTTCATGAGCTGAAATGAAGAAAAAAAACAGAAATGTTCCATTTGCACAAAAAGCTTATTTCTCTCAAATTTTGTGCACAGATGTGTTTACTTCCCTGTTAGTGAGCATTTCTCCTTTGCCAATAAATCCACACACCTGACAGGTGTGACATATCAAGGAGCTGATTAAACAGCATGATCATTACAAAGTTGCACCTAGTGCTGGGGACAATAAAAGGTCACTTTAATATGTGTAGTTTTGTAACACAACACAATGCCACAGATGTCTTGAGGGAACGTGCAATTGACATGCTGACTGCAGGAATGTCCAACAGAGCTGTTGCCAGAGAATTGAATGTTAATTTCTCTACCATAAACTGCCTCCAACGTAATTTTAGAGAATTTGGCAGTAGTCTAACCGGACTCACGTGTAACCACGCCAGCCCTTGATCTCCACATCCAGCTCTTCACCTGCGGGATCGTCTGGGGGGGTTGGGGGGGGGGGGTATTTCTGTCTGTAATAAAGCCCTTTTGTGTGAAAAAAATATGTCTGATTGGCTGGGCCTGGCTCCCCAGTGGGCCCACCCACAGCAAGAAAAACAGGCACAGACAGACACTACCCTGCACCCAAAGCCTACACAATTAAACGCATTGAAAAATTCCTAACAAAATGAGTATGCTATTCTTGCTCAGGCAATGCATTTAAACTCATGTAGGCCTAAAGCTACCAAATTGATTAAAAACATATATTTTTTAAGTAGCCTAGTAGCCTACCTCGCTCACACCTCTCGACCCCGGTACATCAGCAGGACCCTCAGTCTCAGAAACATACAAGGCTTCCATTCAGCTACCCTCTTGACTCTTGAAAAACAAGAGTCGCTGGCTGGTTCAAGGCCAAATGTCTCTTGAACTCGCTATCGTCAGAGGGACTAATGTTTAAATGCTTACATGGTTGTCGTTGTTGTTCCAGAAGTAAAACGTTCCGATAGCCCCGAACAGCAGCAGAATTGCCCCGGCGATAAGGACCACAATCCCGGTCTTCAGCAGGCGGCTGGTTGCAGCCGGTTTAACGGCCACAGCAGTGTATGCCTGCGGTGAACACATTAACCACTTACATATGAATGCCACCTACACAAAGTTCAAAAAGTGTTCATAAAGTATTTATAATGCGTTGCGTTTATAAAAGTGCAGTTCAACCACAACACCTCCCACAGAATGAGCAGGTGTCTTCGTGGAATGTCCAAACAAAGTTTTCTGAGAGTAGTCTATCTGGCACACTTTACACGTTTCTATTATTTAGAAACTAAAGCAAAGATATATGATATAGGCTGCTTACCGGTGGCATAAACTGTTGCAGGTCATCGGGTCTCGCTAATGCGATGGGCTCTTTCTCTGAACACCCGGCCATGGCTGCGAATGGGTCTGAGAGCCTGAGCAAAGGTCTCTCTCTCTCCTCTCTCCTCTCTCGTTCTCTCTGAGACAGGGCAGGGGGAACAAAACTGCCCATTCATGCGAGAGGCGTGTTATATTACCGGCCTGGGAAACGACATGGTGGAAGGTATGCGTTTTCAAATTCTGTCACTCTGTTGGCCTCGCGCCCTGCCTCGGAACAGGGGTTCCATAAGGAATGCAGAGTAGGACGGTGTTAAGGCTTTGAGTAGACTGAGGAAGAACAGCCTGTTCGGGGCTTCAAACAACCACAGGGCAAGTGCACTCATTAACTTCTGTGGAAAACATGTCCAGATCTCTTGGCAGAGGCACTCACATACAGGCAGTGTAGGACTACAAAATGTAAGCAATCCTTTGTCATAATGTGTGTATTTACATTTGACAGGCACATATGATGCACTATTTCTCTAGTCCTAATCCAGACGGGACCGCGCCTTGTTCTGTAGGTGGAACACAAACGTGAACGTGCACAGCGGATCTAAAGGCAGAAGGAAGCCTTTCCTTAAATCACCCTGGAACATACAATGCGTTCAGTCAGATGGGATACCTGAGCTGCTCTTACAGTAGTCGCTCTATCTCTCTCTCTCTTTCTCTCTCTCTTTTTCTCTCTCTCTTTCTCGCTCAGTTCTAACGTTGCCTAAAGTCAGCGGTGGATCCTGTGGAGTGTGTCGTCCTGTCTCAAACTGACGATACCATATTTCTGCCACTAAGGCAAGATCCATGGGAACAAATCCCCTCCGGAATGCTTATGTGCACTGATTGAGCCATCATTACATGTTTTTATTACCAAACATATTCATTACACCATGTGGTTATAGGCGATAGTCAATCGATGCGTAAACAGTTCCCTATCCAAATGCACCAAGGGCGCTTTTACACATCGGCGCGCATTTGGCAACGTGCATGTTGATTGAGTATGTGTGCGCAGCTGATTATGATTCTACGCCTTGATGTGGTCCACAGACTCTATTAGACTCTTTAGACAGAGAAAGTAACTCATGGAGACTATATGTGCAGAGGATTCAGTTAAATTTTAATCTGATTGATTAGCTTGATTGGTTACAATTTTTTTGCCTCTAGCGAGCACATTGGCTAGACGGCCATATCGTTTTGTTGTCAGCAGTCAAAGTCAATCTTCAATCAAATGTGAATGAGACGAGTAGGCGGGGTTCGTATTTTGTATTCACTTTTAGGTGCTATTTCATCCCTCACTCCTGAACTGTCCTGTCACTCACTGAATGTCAACTACTGAGCGCACAGCTTTTACAATAGCGACACCTCTCGTCTCCAAATTGCAGAATAGACGAGGGCAATTAATTTCATTGTCAGAAGGGGCATAATGCCTTGACGAAGGATTATGCCTCTATGTAATAATATAGAAGCCCATTTTATTTAGCTCCCTTATTCTTCTGAAACCAAGAGCAGCATGACTTGCACAAATAGGCTAATGCAGGAGTGAACAGAAGTCATGTGGGACAAGTTTACTAAGGTTGCAAAACAGTATTTCAATGTTTATTTTCTTTCGAATATCGTGATACAAAATCTAAACAATTATTACATTATTGCATTCAAATAAATTCATACATAATTATCAACTTGATACATTGGGTCTCCAGCCTAAAACCGTGGTTTCTGGGCCATTTAAATAGAAGTCATGCCTTAGAATCGAGTATAATTACAATTAATATGTACACATCTTCGATTTTTAATTATGATTTTTATAAAAAATAAACTCTTTATATACAGTCCTTGCAGAAATTACACAGTATGTCCAACAAAGTCTTTAAAGTGATTGGATATAAACTCCAAATGTGACTTTTACAATGAAACACTTAAAAATGCAAAATACACAAATATTATTTTGGATATATAAACTAATTTACATATTCTTCCAACAATAATCTCATACATTTGTAAGCAACATGTGATTCTCATTGACATGGTTTTATCAATTAAACCGATTTTTGGAACTCTGTGAATTAGGTTATTTTTTAGACTTCATTGCTGGGACACCGTGTCGTGGTCGGACCATAGACTGGGATAGTGATTTCACTAATCTCCTGAACTCTCAAGGATCTGGGAGGAGTGACCAGGACATAGTCATATTCCTTATGTAGCACCTTCTCATACACGCTCTGCAGGCCCGTTGTTTTGGGGATGTGCGCCTGGTAATAGTTATCCCTCCGGAGCGAGTCCCTGGGCAGCGAGGCAGTCTTGGAAAGGCTGTTGAAGGAGGAGACAGTCTGGCTGGTGGGGGTGGGAACGAGTGAGGGACCAATGTGAGCACGGACAGCCGAGGGGCTCCAGCAGCGGTCAGAGTGGCCCAGAACCTTACACTCACTGGTACATGCCCATAGACCTGAGAAAGAGAGAGAGAGAGGAGGGAGGGGAAGAGGTTAGGCTACTTGTGTGACCAAACACAAAAGCAAAATTCCATACACACTGATTTCATTCAAATGACTATAATGGTTATGATGATAAAGAAATATCATGTCTCTTACCACTGTGACAGCCCATGGGGTGTACCGGTACCCCCTCCTTCTTCAGGTCGGTGCCACTGATGTCACTGTCACTGTCGTTAAAGTCACTGTCGCCTTTCCCGCTGTCCTTCCCGCTGAACGCGGGGTCTCTCGCGGAAATGGTGGTGTAGGAGTTGCCCTTCCAGATTGTGATTGGTCTGACTGCCTCTTTACCGTTATTGTAGCTGTTACCGTAGCCGGGCAGAGTGGAGTAGCCCTGTGGAGCAGAGAGAGAAACACACACATAGTTCAGCACCATGGACAGCAACACAATACAATAGCACTGTATGTGGCTGAGAGCACAGAGAAAGAGAGAGAGAGAGAGAGCGAGAGAGAGAGCGAGAGAGAGACAAAGAGGGAGAGAGAGAGAGAGAGAGAGAGCGAGAGAGAGAGCGAGAGAGAGACAGACAGACAAAGGGGGGTAGTAGGCCTAGATTAAAAACAGCATCTCACCTTGGGTTTGCTGTCCGGTTCGTAGACACATGGTGCCTCTCTCCCATCCTCAGAGGTGGAGCACAGGTCGCTGCTGCCAGTGTGTGTCCCAGTAAACCCGGGCTGGCTAGAGAAGGTGTGAGCTTCAAACCCTCCCACGGTTCCATGGAGCGGCAGCAGTGGATTGTCGCTGATGTTCTTGCCCCTTTCCAGGATCTCCTTCTCCCCATACGAGTCGGTGTCATCTCCAGTCTTGTCCCGTTTCCGCCGGTTGCAGGTGGTGGCAATGAGGATGATTGCTAACAGCAGGAGCGTGCAGCTCCCCGCCAGAACGACAATAATCACCACTGACAGGTCCCACTGTGCGTGCTCCCCCGCCTCCCCGCTGCCTGCCCAGTACACTGTCCTGTCGCTCGGCGGGGCGCCCACAATGATGAGGAAATGAAGCGTGGCGGTGGCGGTGAGCGCAGGTCTCCCGTTGTCACTCACCGTGACGGTCATGCGCAGGGTCTCGTCCACGTCGTGGCTGAGCTCGCGGTTGAGGTAGACCTCCCCGGTGGCTTTGTTAACGGAGAACATGGAACCCTCTCCAGAGGCCAGTCTGTAGGACAGCTCTGCGTTCACGCCCTCATCAGCATCTCGCGCCTCCACCCGGGTGATGACGTAGCCCGAGGGCGCGTCCCAGGGCAGCAGAATCTCAGAGGAACCATTATTTAGTGCGGGCTGGTTGATGACAGGTGCGTTGTCATTCTGGTCCACTATCCTGACATGAATGCTTGCGGTTCCGGTGAGGGGCGGGGACCCGCCGTCGCTGGCTGTGATGCAGAGTTGGAGCTGTTTCATGACTTCATAGTTGAAGCTCCTGAGTGCGTAAATGGAGCCGCTCGCGGGGTCCAGTGAGACAAACGTAGACACCGGGGAGCCCATGATGTAGGTGTCAGTGAGCTTGTAGATCACCTTCCCGTTCTGTCCCAAGTCCATGTCCCTGGCGACCACAGTGGTGATGTAGGCCCCCGGGGCGTTATTCTCCTCCACAGCCACTTCATACACCGATTTACTGAACACAGGGGCATTGTCATTCTCGTCCATCAACCGGATGGTGTACTGGGTGATGGTTCTGAACGGTGGGGAGCCCAAGTCCTCTGCCACCACTGTTAGATTATACTCAGGGATCTTCTCCCGGTCCAACGGGCTCGTACTCACTATCATGAAGCTGTCCTCGTACGCCTGCTGCAGCCTGAAGTGGTCGTGGCCATAGAGCGTACAGTGCACCTGTCCGTTAGCACCAGAGTCCATGTCAGAGGTGCTGACCAGCGCCACAAAACTCTCGCGCGATGCAGCCTCCGTGATATAGGCAATTCCAGCCGTGATGGACGTCATAGGAGTGATGGAGATCTCTGGCGCGTTGTCGTTAACGTCCTGGACCCGCACCACTATCTTACAGATGGCCGGGCTTGGGTTCAGACCCAGGTCAGTCGCCTGGACGTCGAATTCGTACGTTTTCTTGCTCTCAAAGTCAATGGGGCTCTCGAGGGTGAGCCGTCCCGTTTTGCGGTCCACTCTGAAAAGTTGTCTTATCTCGGATGGCACCTGGTGACCAAAACCATACACCACCTCCCCATTCAGCCCCTCATCCGGGTCTTCTGCGTTCAGGTCCAGTAAGAGAAACCCTACTGGTGCGTCCTCAGGGAGGTCCACTGTGAAACTGCTCCTGTCGAACACGGGGCTGTTGTCATTGTAGTCTTTCACCTTAATGTTGATGCGCGTGGATCCCGTGCGGGACGGGTTGCCGCCGTCCATAGCAACCAGCTCGAGCGCATAGGAAGCCTGTGTCTCACGGTCCAGCTCCTTCATGAGCACGAGCTCCGCATATTTAACCCCGTCGGCTCTGCTGAGCACGTCTATGGTGAAGTGACTGTTAACGGAGATCTGGTAGCTCTGGATGTAATTCAACCCCACATCTTCATCCACAGCGAAGTCTAACGGGATCCGCGTGCCCACCGCTGTGTTTTCGGAGATCTCCAGACTCGATTCTTTCCGTGGAAACTCGGGGGAATTGTCGTTGATGTCCTTGACCTCTACCTCGACGTGGATGAGTTTGAACTGCTCTTTGGAGAAGCTGACCACATCAAAGGCGACGAGGCAGTGAAGGGTGTGTTTACAGATTCTCTCTCTGTCAATTCTCTCTCCGATAGTCAGCTGTCCGTCGCTCTCCCTCAAACGGATAAAAGACGAGTTGAACTGTTTCATCATCCGGAAATTTGTCTTGGAGCTGGAGGAGGGGCTGGATGAAATGTCCTTGGCCAAGTTTCCAATGACAGTGGCCGGGGCGTCTTCCTCAAATGTCTCGTACTTCACTGTCTTTCCCTGCGTGAGAGTGGGCAGGACAGCCAGTGGGATGCCCACCAGCACCCACCAGTTCCACCCTCTCATACCCATTCTGCCGATTCAACACAACTAAAATCCACTCAACTGGCTGCACTTAACTCAACTATTTATTCAAACAAAAGCACTTATCAAGTTGAATTTCGCCCTCTCTCGTTGGGCACGCCAGTTTTCTTATTAGGATGCTGTGATAATAATCCCTTAGTTTTAGACCGCGCTCACTCTGCTTTGCACTCCGAGGTTTGCTCTCCCAGCGCGAGGGCTGCAGTGGGATGATTTATATGGGCGGCGCATGCAAATGAGCTTCACTGTGACCAATCCACGCATTGAAAACGGAAAGGGGACTTCTAAAAGACCTCTAAACCTGCTTAGAGATTCCTGGACTGTGTGGAGAAACTTGGCACAGATAGGTGGGCTAAACGTTCGGCTTGATTTAAAATGTTTAGTTTCCGTTGCTTGTTTATGTTGGTTGGTCTGTTAAATGAGTCTGCGCACAAACACACGTGGAGAACAGACAAGATGCGCAGTGCCCCTGAGCTAGAGGACAAAGCACTCGGGTACCAGACAGTAGCTAGCCTACAGTAGCCTATAAAGAAAACCATTCGTCATTATGGACATATGCTATAGGACCTGTTCTATTGCTCTCTCCTCTAAGACAGCCTAAAACGTATTGGATCATTGGACTATCGATGCATTATCAGTTTCTTCACCAGAATATTGATACGTTTGGTTGGGAAGCTCTGAACAGAAGCCTATGCATCCCTTCTCCTAAAGGACCAATTATTAGGGGAAATGGTATTACATAGGCCTGTCCCAACAACCCAAAGAGCCCCTAAACCCTTATAGAGGACACATTCGTTTGTCAGCAGCACCTCCCACCCAATAATCCTGAAGAAAGGGTAGGCTACCACAGTGTGGGCCTGTAAATGAAAACGTGTAATATAGACCTACACGAAAAAATTGCACCAAAAAAGGTTTAATAAATGTATGAGATATAGGAATATGAACCCAACAAGCACCAGTTTTCTGTGATGGTTGTCCAATGTGCATGGCTATGTTATTGTCATTCATAATTCCGTAACTCTATTCACCAAGAGCTGTGTAGAGCTGTTGATTATTTTCCCCGTGTGTAATCCAATAACTGTTATCAGATCAGATTTGACTCAATAGTAACGGCTATATCCACTTTATCTACTTAAACATTGATTTTATTCTAATTCTGCCTCAGCTCAGATCAGCCCACGAGATGTCGTATGAGCGGGAGTGGGGATTTGTTAATGAAAGCCGGTGTACCGGGGCCCATTTGACATGCGTGTCAGCGCCTTGCGAGCCCCTCTCCACAACCTCGTCTGCCAGAACAGAGCTGCGCAGGTGAAGAGACAAAACTCACTCACCCCCACAGTCACATACACACACACCCGTAACAAATAGGATTTGGCTGTAAACGCGGGGAGATTTATACGGATTTCAATAGTGAGATTATATCAAAGGCGTATGAAGCGCTCGTTAGCAGTGACAATATAATGGCATGGTAGGGCTTCCCTTTATGCAGCGCCGGGTGTATTGTGCCCGTGATCCAGCCTGTACTGAACCAAACCCCCGCTGCTCTCACACAGCCCTCCGCCTAACTGCAACATAATGTGCCAGAGCCACATGCAGCCTTTGTCTCCCCACCTCGTCCTGCTCCAGACCCGGCCACAACTCCTTTCATTAAACAGGAGATGGGGGGTGAATCGGACTGGACATGGGTGTACCTCCTATTCAAATAGGCCTACGTTTAGAAAACGGCCTGGGCCCCGTGACGGGTCTTTAAGAGATTTTGTCTTTCGTTCCGTAAGAAACAGAAACACACACACACCACACACACACACACACACACACACACACACACACACACACACACACACACACACACACACACACACACACACACACACACATACACAGCTCTAAGGCAACCCCTTCCAGAAGGAGCTAATATCCGTTTGCATCTTCTAAAGGCCCAGCTGCCGCAGAATGTTAAATATTCTGATACCTGTGAACTACTGGGTTACACCTGTGAGTTCGATCTGTTGGCTATATGGGCCCGCCAGGCGTACCAGAGAACAGCCTGTGAGTTCGATCTGTTGGCTATATGGGCCCGCCAGGCGTACCAGAGAACAGCCTGTGAGTTCGATCTGTTGGCTATATGGGCCCGCCAGGCGTACCAGAGAACAGCCTGTGAGAAAATACATTCATACATTTGGGCAAAGTGTTTGCAACAGTCAACAATCAAATATAGGCTGCTATTATGGAAACAAAAGCCTTAATCCAAACATTCTTTAATACAAATATTTAATAGGCCTACCTCTTTAAATCCCTTCTAATGTAACTCAATACATTCTGTAGACTGATTCTAGCTGTAGGCCTATTAACTTTTCACTGAATGCTATTCTATTCTATACGGTGAGAATTGCTCTGTTTATTCTGTATTAGGCGCGAAGGCCTGCATGTTGTTCTCAGTGTTCTCACAGAGAGAGAGCGCAATCAAAGGCAAATTACACTGTGTAGAGTCTCACTTTGCGGATTATGTGTGAGAGAGATATGTGTGTGTGTGTGTAAGAGAAAGAGAGAAAGAAAGAGTTTTGTTCTTAAGACCTCTTTAGATTCTCTTTAAAATACTGGACAGACTTTCGGCAAACCCAAAACTGCCTTTTGTGTGAGCGTGCTTTCACTACTCCAGCTCTGACACTCGCACACACACCTCATTCTCTCACGTGATTGGTGTGTCGCTCTCACCCGTCTGCACGCGAGTTCAACAATAGCAGAATGAGTGCGAGCCTCGCAAATCCCTTCTATTGTTCACGAGACATATTACCATTTTCTTAACAAATATTTTTTGCAGACCCGCACTCAATTTCAATTTGCAGACCCGCACTCTCCCTTTCCTTCCTACCTCCTCCCTCTCTCTCTCTCGCATTGTCCGATTTGCTCTGGTGATTGCCCGGCATTTGTGGTGAGGAGTTCGTCGCCTGGTCCTCGTCTCCTGATCCTCGTCTCTTGTTGGGTTTAACTCATTGAGATGGAAATTAGGTGATTTAGGCTTCATTATCCGTCGGATGGGAAAGTAGGCAGAAGAGGAGAGGAAGGGTGAGAGAATTAGGGAAGGAGGGGTACATAGGGATGTCCAAGATAATCGATCCTCGAGCTGTTGAGGCAGGCAGGCGGTCGCCCCTCCCGCTAACCTTTGCTTAACTCGCGTGCCATCACACGCACACATCCTAATTAGTTCCTAACGTGATTCACAACTAATTATCTCATTATCGCCTCTAACGGAGAGAGGAGACTCAACAGGGTCCATTTGGGATAATCCTACCGACCATTGCTAAATAAAGACAGTATAAATGTGTGAAAGCCCCATCAGGCTCAACAGTTAGCCCTCGACATAACCAGGTTAAAGAGAGGAGCACTTGAAAGAGTATTGAGTCGGGTCCTCTAATTGACAGTATTTAGGCTCCAGATGTCGTGTGAATAGAGAAATCAGGACACAGAATGAGAATAAAGAAATATAAATTAGACTGTTTCAGGCTCCTCCTTGAGGGCTTTTAAACCGTTGGCTCATAAAAGATTAATTATCCTCAATGCGTGGTTGGCTGAATAGTTTTACGTAGCGTATCACATCACATTTTACAGATAAAGGCTATACCAAGCTATCCTTTATGTAGGCTATGTTTATTTTTAAACTAATAATAGCATCACATTATGTAGACTATTCGAATGAAACATGAATTATCAATGCTAACCACATCTATTTTCCCATCATATGCTCCTCTCACCTCTCTCCTCTCTCCTACTCTCTCCCAGTAGCCAGCGGAGAGGAGAGCTCAGATACTCGAATTAAAACCAGATTGGTAACATAGAAATAGCATGGGCAACACATGATCATTGTTTCTCTTTTCTGGGTTCTATTTTCTCTCCCTCTATTTTTTCTCAACAA
This sequence comes from Salmo trutta, assembly GCF_901001165.1. Lineage (NCBI taxonomy): Eukaryota > Metazoa > Chordata > Actinopteri > Salmoniformes > Salmonidae > Salmo > Salmo trutta. The sequence goes on along the minus strand of NC_042977.1, from coordinate 36,875,498 downwards.
TGTGTTAGTTAACTTCTGCTCAGATCCATCACATCTCAGCCATCTGTCGCAGATAGCTGCAACACTTTGAATACATTCCACCATCAGACAAACAAAACGGTTAACACCTCATGAATACATCTTTTTTAACACCCACACAGACTGAAGGAAACTTTAGGGCCAGTATAGCTAATCCAAAGAGATCTGTCTCCTGCCACTCCCTCCTAGCTTCCACTTCATTACCGGTTTTGTGTTCGGGAGCAGGCAATCTGTGCGGCCATCCCGGGCCGGCCCCGCCAGGTTTCTAATGACTTTCCAATGGTGATTTAAAGGGTTCCTCAGTCGCCTACCTCCTCCTCCTCCTCTGTCCCTTGTCTCTTTCAATCCTTTTGAATCTCATCAGCTTTTGTCTCGCTGTGTCTCGCCTCGCTGCCCCTGTCCGCCATCACAGTGAAAGAGAAGCAGGAGGTCAAAGGAACACTCACATAAAGATTCTCACATTAGTTGAATAAAGGGAATGGCAGAAAGTTATTGTCTGAGGACCTTGGCCCATACATTACTGAGGGAGGGAGCGTTTCAGTTGGAGGCTGTAGCTAAAGAATTCAGGGGCTCTGTGGAAGGACGAATATGGGAGTTTTTTCAAATTTCTGTAAAATAAAAATAAAAGAGTGTAGGAGTTTAACTAATCAAAGGGAAAGCTGTCAGAACAGGTTTGTGGGGAACCTGCAAAACACGCACGCACGCACACACACACACACACACACACACACACACACACACACACACACACACACACACACACACACACACACACACACACACACACACACACACACACACACACACACACACACACACACACACACACACACACACACAGTTGCGAGCACACACTTGCCAGACTGGGTGGAGGGGTGGGTTGCAGATGGGCAGATGGGGAGGATGAGTTAAGAAAGCTGTTAAAGGGGGAGCGGCAGACGCCGGGTATCACTCCTGTGAAGTTATGTCTGTTGTTGTCCTCATGAACACTATGCAGACACTATGCAGTTGCCACACTGGCCATAAGTCAGAATTGCATTTCACCCCATAAAGGTTAAGGGAAGGGTAGACCTAAGCTGATCCCGACTAGTGCTAACGGCCAGGGCCAATGCCCTGAGGCACACTGATCCTCTTAGGTCTATATAACATGTAGGACTACTCTAATAGAATAACATGTGTAACTACTGGCATTTCATGAGACATGTTTTGGGTAGAATGATCTATTACACCATTTTTGGCTCTGTAGAGGTGAGCGTGGGAGTGATTCCCCCCAGAACTTCAGAACTTGGGGGCTTTTAGAACTCTGTAAGTCTTATTAGGACTTCGAGCAAAAAACCTACTGACCTACTTTATAAAGAGCAGATGAGTCACAAGCGAGAGCTATTCACTGCATTAACGGCTGAGGTGGAACGGGTCTTTAAAGTAAACAACGATGTAGACATTTTCTCTTTTCCTCCCACCACTCACTTTACAATTCCTATCTCTCATCTTTCTCTCACATCTCACCCCCACCCATCTTCTCTCTCACTCCCAAAACCCCCTTTCTCTGTCGCATCGCTAGCCCCCACCCATCCCTCTCCCCCTCTTTCTCTCTCCCTCTCCCCCTCTCTCTCTCTCCCTCTCTCTGCATGCATTTGTAATTAATCAGCCAATAGCTGTTCTATGGTGGTCTCGTCAGCCCACAGTAGGATCAGTGTGGATCAGTATGTAAAACTGATACCTACCCACACTTACACCGAGATGGGAGAGAGGGAGAATGGAGAGAGAGTAGAGGGAGAGAGAGGACAAAAAATAATGGAGAGAGAAAAGAGAGAATGGAGAGAGAGAGGGAGTGAGGGAGGGAGAGAGAGAAAGAGAAAGAAATTTGAGTTCAAGAATGGCCTACTAACGAACAAAGGAGAATTTGTGCAAAATCCCAATGTCCTATCTGTTGATAATGTGATCTCATGTTTTTTGGTCACATATATACATTTAGCTTGTGTTAGGATATTATGGCTTGGAAAACAGCAACCTTCCCTGTTCAGTGGCGCAGTGGTCTAAGGCACTGCATCTCAGTGCTAGAGGCGTCACTACAGACACTGATTCAATTCCAAGTTGTATCATAACCGGCCGTGATAGAAGGATTACTTTATCCTATCCTAGGTATTCCTTAAAGAGGTGGGGTTTCAGGTGTCTCCGGAAAGGTGGTGATTGACTCCGCTGTCCTGGCGTCGTGAGGGAGCTTGTTCCACCATAGGGGTGCCAGAGCAGCGAACAGTTTTGACTGTCATTCAAATTCAATGTTTATCATGTGTTTATTTGATAAGGGTTTCAAATCGTTCATGGGGATTGCAACCTATAGACCAGACCTCAAATAAAGGTAATCTGTAAGTTAATGTCGTCTGTAGAGCAGCATGCAGCTTGACATGCATCGTCCAAACAATGACTGAGGTGGGAATGTGATCACAGTCCGGACGTCTCGGCAACGTCTTGCCAATTAGCCAACACACTCCATACTACATCTTCACGATGTATCATGTATACATCGGGCCAACATCGGTCAGACATATGTGTGCTATCAGCGCAGATGATTTGTCATTGGAGAGGAAGTTGGCACTCCCCCAACACGTAGGAAAGGCCCATGTTTAGGGGCCATGTACGACATCTTTCATATACAATTCCCTTTGAACGTTAGAAAAAACGCTTCCTAAAAAGCAATGTGCAATGTGAGGGGACAGCAGACACATAGGCTACATACACACATTCACACACAGTTGCGCCCGATCAACGTGTCGCCAATTTACACTCTCCTCTCTGCGTGTGCCAGGGAGAGTTTGAAGAGAGGGCCCCGTTTTCCTGCAGGAGAAAACAACCGCTTCTTTAAAACAAATAACTTATATATGCGGCAAAGGTTCACATGAGAATTCTGAAACAACATCGACCACAATATTCTCTAATTAATATTTAAACTCTTGGCCTTGATTGTTCTTGTTCAAGAGGGCCCTGAGACGTTAATGAGGCGAAACTGGGTTCTTGGTGCTTACCAAAATATACTTTGTCTAACTCTTTAGAAAACAAAATACACACACTTTCCCTCAGGAGTGACTGTATCTTTATTTGTTCTTATTTAACTAGGCTAGTCAGTTAGAACAAATCCTTCTTTACAATGACGGCCTACACCGGCTAAACCCTAACCCGGACCACGCTGGGCCAATTGTGCGCTGCCCCATGGGACTCCCAATCCCAGCCAGCTGTAATACAGCCTGGAATCGAACCAGGGTCTGTAGTGACGCCTCTAGCACTGAGATGCAGTGCCTTAGACCGCTGTGCCACTCGGGAGCCCCTTTAAGATTTCACACAGTAAAATCCTGTGAATGTTCAATGGTTGGAGTCATAGAGGATGACACACACACACACACACACACACACACACACACACACACACACACACACACACACACACACACACACACACACACACACACACACACACACACACACACACACACACACACACACACACACACAGTTACCCCACCCAGATCTGCGCAGCGTAAATAAACCTAAGAACATTTTGAAAAGGGGCTGGGAAGAATAATAACAAATACAAAAAGGAAGGAAAAAATCCTCTACCTCAACAGAGTTCTAGACACAAAGTGAAATGTAGAGTAATTAACTACAACCAGGCGGCATCAAAGCTTTCCCCTGAGGAGCCCTGTTCTGATACTCGCGCTTCCCGCCAAAGCGGCCTATTTCTCTGCATGAGCATCTCTGGAACGCTGTCACACACACACTGGCGTCAGTATTAGCGCAAGGGGAAATAGCAGGCAGTGTTCGATTCATCTGAACCGTTTGTGTGTCACAGCAACAACAAAAAAACAGGGCAAACTTTTTTAAATTCAGGCTTTGTTACTGTAGAAGTGGAGCCAGAGAAAGTTTTATTAAAGGGGAACCATGAAGTTCTGCCTCATTAGAAAGAATGCCTGCTCTATATTCAAGGTCTCTGAGGTCTGATGCAGAGGCTGTGACTGGACTAAAGGGAGTTTGTTACGCCAGGACAAGTGCTTTTGGGGCCCAGGGTAATCAGATAGGCCTGAAGGAGGGGTAAGGAGCCTTACCCTCTAAGGGCCCATGTGGATGTAGGCTTCTGCCTTAGCCAAGCAGTAGGCCTAACAAGCCTAATTCAAGGCTTCTCATCAAACCTTGATTGAAGACTATAATTAGTAGATTCAGATGTTTTGGCTGAAGTTAAAGCCTGTATCCACACCGCTGGGGTCATCGGAGGGTGAATTGCCCATCCTGCTATGAGCTTTATCAGTAGGCCTATGGACAACAATCCTGGTGCTTTCCATTCATTCAAACACCCACCTCAACAGACTCACTCAGGTCCATAGACTCAATCTGTTCAGGTCTGGCTATTGGGCCCACCATTATACACATAGGCCTACCTTTCAGGATAGAACCTACATAATCAGAAAAACAAACTAGTCCCTCAGTTCCTGGTGTCCATACATTGATGAAATGTGGTAACACCTAAAACCTGCATATTAAGCTAAATGTATTGCTAAAGACATGGCTGATGCCTTTTTATCATCAACTCATAATGGTATGCCTTAGGCTATGAGTGGTAAGCTTCCAATGTCAAAATGACTGATTGTAACTCATTATGAGATGCTAAATACATGTGTGGTTAATTCATGCTTATGACCAGTCTTACAATGCATTGACCAATTTCACTTTAATACAGTGCAATATAAAAGTGTTACCAATGAATTTGATCAGAGAGCCCATAACTCGGGGGTTACCCTCTCTCCATAAAGAAGGACCGGAAAATCGGTAATATACCGGAACCGAATTGTCAATTACAAGGACAATTAAACTCGTTTGAATGCGAGCTCTCGCTGTGCTTCAGCGCTCCTTACTGCATGAAATATGTCCTGATTGTGGCGCAGATGAAAGTGGTAAAGAGAAGCCATGCAGTGAGGTATTCTACAGGCCTGGTTGACCGATGGAAACTCTGTGAATAGGAATCTGGTGGTCATACATACACTATTTAAGTGAGCCGTCAGACACACAATTGCAAAGGAAGACCAACGAAAAGAGGTAGGCCTATATTCCTGCAATCGATGTTTTAGGCTGTTTCATTTTATAATAAAACAGTAATGGAACACAGTTGAAGTTTGTCCAGAATTTCAATCTGTCTTTTAGAATAATCTAGTTGCTATTGCCTAGCCTAATGTTATTTGTCTATAGTCCTAGTACTGTATATTGTTTTTGCTTGAGAGGGGTTGTATGGTTACAGTATAGGCTACCTCATTGTCTGTTCTTACATAAATGATTTCTACATTCTATCAACTGAACTCTATATTAGCCAGCTCAATGTAATGAAGCATAGGCCTATTGCATGAGCAACCAATGCTGCCATAGACCACCAAGTGCTAACAGTCAATATCTGGATAACGTGTGAAATGCTTGATAATGTATGTGATACCAACAGAGAGGTATATTTTCTGGGTGATTTAAATATTGACTGGATTTCATCAGGCTGCCCACTCAAAAAAAAGCTTCAAACTGTAACTAGTGCCTGTAACCTGGTTCAGGTTATCAGTCAAACTACCAGGGTAGTTATAAACAGCACACTAATGAAATCATCAACATGTATTGATCACATCTTTACTAATGCTGTAGAAATTAGCTTGAAAGCTGTATCCAGATCCAATAGTGATCACAATATAGAATACATATCTAGGAAAACCAAAGATCCAAAGGCTGGGCCTAGTATAGTGAATAAGAGGTCATACAATACGTTTTGTAGTGATTCCTATGTTGTTGATGTAAATAATATTTGTTGGTCCATGGTGTGTAATGAGAAACAACCACACGCTGCACCTGACACACTTATGAAATTGCTTATCCTGTCTGGGCTAGGGGGCAGTATTTTCACGTCCGGATGAAAAACGTACCCAATTTAAACAGGTTACTACTCTGGCCCAGAAACTAGAATATGCATATTATTAGTCGATTCGGATAGAAAACACTCAGAAGTTTCTAAAACTGTTTGAATGGTGTCTGTGAGTATAACAGAACTCATATGGCAGGCAAAAATCTGAGAAAAAGTCAACTAGGAGGTGGAGGATCTGAGAATTGTAGTTCTTCTTTCTAGTCCCTTTCGAAACTACAGTATCCGTGGGGTTATGTTGCACTTCCTAAGGCTTCCATTGGCTGTCTAAAGCCTTCAGAAAGTGGTTTGAGCATTCTCCTGTCACTGGGCAGATAATAGGAGCTCAGTTACTGAGTGGTCTGCCTGGCAACAAAGGGATTGGATATGCGCGGTCACGCGAGCACGCCGTTCCTTCTTTTTCTTCTTGAATGAATATGCTATTGTCCGGTTGAAATATTATCGCAATTTTACGTAAAAAATACCATAAAGATTTATTTTAAACAGCGTTTGACATGCTTCTAAGTACGATAATGGAACATTTTGACTTTTCGTCTCTCGTTCCGCGCTCGCGCATTATGCCTTTGGATAAGTGATCTGTACGCACGAACAAAACGGAGGTATTTGTACATAAATATGGATTATTTCGAACAAAAACAATATTTCTTGTGGAAGTAGCAGTCCTGGGAGTGCATTCTGACGAAGATCAGCAAAGGTAAGAGAATATTTCTAATACTAATTCTGAGTTTAGGTTGGCCCGAACTTGGCGGGTGTCTGAATAGCTCACCGTGATGGCTGAGCTAAGTACTCAGAACATTGAAAAATGTGCTTTCTCCGTAAAGCTATTTTAAAATCTGACACAGCGGTTGCATCCAGGGGTAGTCTATCTATAATTCTTTAAATAATTGTTATATATTTTGTCAACGTTTATGATGAGTATTTTTGTAAATTGATGTGCACATTCACCGGACGTTTTGGTGGGAATACATTTTCTGAACATCACGCGCCAATGTAAAATGCTGTTTTTGGATATAAATATGAACTTTATTGAACAAAACATACATGTATTGTGTAACATAATGTCCTAGGAGTGTCATCTGATGAAGATCGTCAAAGGTTAGTGCTTCATTTAGCTGTGTTTTGGGTTTTTTTGACACATGTCCTTGCTTGGAAAATGACTGTGTGATTATTTTTGTCTATGTACTCTCCTAACATAATCTAATGTTTTGCTTTCGCTGTAAAGCCTTTTTGAAATCGGACAATGTGGTTACATCAAGGAGATGTGTATCTTTAAAATGGTGTAAAATAGTTGTATGTTTGAGAAAGCTGAATTATGACATTTTGTTGTTTTTGAATTTGCCACCCTGATATTTCACTGGCTGTGTCCCGCAGGTGGGACGCTAGCGTCCCACGTAGCCCATGGAAGTTATCCCAGTTACTAATAAGCATGCACCCATAAAGAAAATGACTGTAAAAACGTACTGCATATTGAGAAATCATGTGACTAAACTCAATAAAAAGAAGAAACTACGCTATGAAACAACGATAAATGACATAAAGAATGATAGTAAAAAGCTTTGGAGAACCTTAAATGAAATTTTGGGCAAAAATGCCAAGTCCTCTCTATCATTCATTGAATGGTTCCCCCATTCATCACAAAACTTACTGATATTGCTACTTTAATGATTATTTAATTGGCAAGATTAGGAAATTTAGGCATGACATGCCAGCAACAAATGCTGACAGTACACATCCAAGTATATCTGACCAAATGATTTAAGACAAGCGTTGTATTTATGAATTCCGTAAAGTGAGTGTGGAAGAGGTGAAACAATTATTGTTGTCTATCAACAATGACAAGCCACCTGGGTCTGAGTAAAGACTTTCAGCATGCTTATAGGGAAGGACATTCAACAAGCATAGTGCTTACACAAATGACTGATGATTGGCTGAGAGAAATGTATGATAAAAAGATAGTGGGGGCTGTTTTGTTAGACTTAAGTGGGGCTCTGGACATTATCGATCATAGTCTACTGATGGAAAAACATAAGTGTTATGGATTTACACCCCCTGATATATTGTGGATGAAGAGTTATGTAGAATCTGGAATTCCCCAGGGCAGCTGTCTAGGCCCCTTACTTTTTTCAATCTAATGACATGCTGGCTTTGAGTAAAGCCAGTGTGTCTATGTGTGCGGATGACTCAACACTATACACATGAGCTACTACAATGACTGAAATGACTGCAACACTTAACAAAGAGCTGCAGTTCATTTCAGAATGGGTGGCAAAGAATAAGTTAGTCCTAATTATAAAAAAACTAAAATCATTGTATTTGGGACAAAGCATTCACTAAACCCTAAACCTCAGCTAAATATCGTAATGAATCATGTGGAAATTGAACATGTTGAGGTGACTAAACTGTTTGGAGTAACCCTGGATTGTAAACTGTCCTGGTCCAAACATATTGATACAACAGTAGCTAAATGGAGAGAAGTCTGTCCATAATAAAGCACTGCTCTGCCTTCTTAACAGCACTATCAACAAGTCAGGTCCTACAGGCCCTAGTTTTGTCGCACCTGGACTGCTGTTCAGTTGTATGGTCATGTGCCACAAAGAGGGACTTAGGAAAATTGCAATTAGCTCAGCACAGGGCAGCACGGCTGGCCCTTAGATGTACACAGACAGTTAACCTTAGTAATATGCATGTCAATCTTCCCTGGCTCAAAGTGAAGGAGAGATTGACTTCATTACTACTTATATTTGTGAGAGGTATTGATATGTCGAATGCACCGAGCTGTCTGTTTGAACTACTGGCACAGAGCTCAGACACCCAAGACATGCCACCAGAGGTCTCTTCACAGTCCCCAAGTCCAGAACAGACTATGAGGCACACAGTACTACATAGAGCCGTGACTACATGGAACTCTATTCCACCTTAAGTAACTCATGCAAGCAGTAAAATTAGATTAAAAAAACAGATAAAAATACACCTTATGGAACAGCGGGGACTGTGAAGCAACACAAACACAGGCACAGAAACATGCATACAAACACATGAGAACATATGCACTATACACATGTACACATAGATTTTTTGTTGTAGATACAGTGGCTTGCAAAAGTATTCACCCCCTTGGCATTTTTCCTTTTTTGTTGCCTTACAACCTGGAATTAAACTATTTTGGGTGGGTGGGGGGGGGGGGGGGGGGTTGTATCATTTGATTTACACACCATGCCTACCACTTTGAAGATGCAAAATATTTTTTATTGTGAAACAAACAAGAAATAAGACAAAAAAACTGAATACTTGAGCGTGCATAACTATTCACCCACTTTTGCAGCAATTACAGCTGCAAGTCTCTTGGGGTATGTCTCTATAACCTTGGCACATCTAGCCACTGGGATTTCTGCCCATTCTTCAAGTCAAAACTGTTCCAGCTCCTTCAAGTTGGATGGTTTCCGCTGGTATACAGCAATCTTTAAGTCATACCACAGATTCTCAATTGGATTGAGGTCTGGGCTTTGACTAGGCCATTCCAAGATATTTAAATGTTTCCCCTTAAATCAAATCAAATCAAATCAAATCCAATTTATTTATATAGCCCTTCGTACATCAGCTGAAATCTCAAAGTGCTGTACAGAAACCCAGCCTAAAACCCCAAACAGCAAGCAATGCATGTGAAAGAAGCACGGTGGCTGGGAAAAACTCCCTAGGAAAAACTCCTGAGAAAGGCCAAAAACCTAGGAAGAAACCTAGAGAGGAACCAGGCTATGAGGGGTGGCCAGTCCTCTTCTGGCTGTGCCGGGTGGATATTATAACAGAACATGGTCAAGATGTTAAAATGTTCGTAAATGACCAGCATGGTCAAATAATAATAAGCATAGTAGTTGTCGAGGGTGCAACAAGCACGTCCGGTGAACAGGTCAGGGTTCCGTAGCCGCAGGCAGAACAGTTGAAACTGGAGCAGCAGCATGGCCAGGTGGACTGGGGACAGCAAGGAGTCATCATGCCAGGTAGTCCTGAGGCATGGTCCTAGGGCTCAGGTCCTCCGAGAGAAAGAAAGAAAGAGAGAATTAGAGAGAGCATATTTACATTCACACAGGACACCGAATAAGACAAGAGAATACTCCAGATGTAACAGACTGACCCTAGCCCCCCGACACATAAACTACTGCAGCATAATTACTGGAGGCTGAGACAGGAGGGATCAGAAGACACTGTGGCCCCATCCGATGATACCCCCGGACAGGGCCAAACAGGCAGGATATAACCCCACCCACTTTGCCAAAGCACAGCCCCCACACCACTAGAGGGATATCTACAACCACCAACTTACCGTCCGAAGACAAGGCCGAGTATAGCCCACAAAGATCTCCGCCACGGCACAACCCAAGGGGGGGGCGCCAACCCAGACAGGAAGACCACGTCAGTGGCTCAACCTACTCAAGTGACGCACCCTCCCATGGACGGCATGGAAGAACACCAGTAAGTCAGTGACTCAGCCCCTGTAAAAGGGTTAGAGGCAGAGAATCCCAGTGGGAAGAGGGGAACCGACAAGGCAGAGACAGCAAGGGCGGTTCGTTGCTCCAGCCTTTCCGTTCACCTTCACACTCCTGGGCCAGACTATACTTAATCATAGGACCTACTGAAGAGATAAGTCTTCAGTAAAGACTTAAAGGTTGAGACTGAGTCTGCGTCTCTCACATGGGTAGGCAGACCATTCCATAAAAATGGAGCTCTATAGGAGAAAGCCCTACCTCCAGCCGTTTGCTTAGAAATTCTAGGGACAATTAGGAGGCCTGCGTCTTGTGACCGTAGCGTACGTGTAGGTATGTACGGCAGGACCAAATCGGAAAGATAGGTAGGAGCAAGCCCATGTAATGCTTTGTAGGTTAGCAGTAAAACCTTGAAATCAGCCCTTGCCTTAACAGGAAGCCAGTGTAGGGAGGCTAGCACTGGAGTAATATGATCAAATTTTTTGGTTCTAGTCAGGATTCTAGCAGCTGTATTTAGCACTAACTGAAGTTTGTTTAGTGCTTTATCCGGGTAGCCGGAAAGTAGAGCATTGCAGTAGTCGAGCCTAGAAGTAACAAAAGCATGGATTAATTTTTCTGTGTCATTTTTGGACAGAAAGTTTCTGATTTTTGCAATGTTACGTAGATGGAAAAAAGCTGTCCTTGAAGCAGTCTTGATATGTTCTTCAAAAGAGAGATCAGGGTCCAGAGTAACGCCGAGGTCCTTCACAGTTTTATTTGAGACGACTGTACAACCATCCAGATTAATTGTCAGATTCAACAGAAGATCTCTTTGTTTCTTGGGACCTAGGACAAGCATCTCTGTTTTGTCCGAGTTTAAAAGTAGAACATTTGCAGCCATCCACTTCCTTATGTCTGAAACACAGGCTTCTAGCGAGGGCAATTTTGGGGCTTCACCATGTTTCATTGAAATGTACAGCTGTGTGTCGTCCGCATAGCAGTGAAATTTAACATTATGTTTTCGAATGACATCCCCAAGAGGTAAAATATATAGTGAAAACAATAGTGGTCCTAGAACGGAACCTTGAGGAACACCGAAATTTACAATTGATTTGTCAGAGGACGAACCATTCACAGAGACAAACTGATATCTTTCCGACAGATAAGATCTAAACCAGGCCAGAACTTGTCCATGTAGACCAATTTGGGTTTCCAATCTCTCCAAAAGAATGTGGTGATCGATGGTATCAAAAGCGGCACTAAGATCTAGGAGCATGAGGACAGATGCAGAGCCTCGGTCTGACGTCATTAAAAGGTCATTTACCACCTTCACAAGTGCAGTCTCAGTGCTATGATGGGGTCTAAAACCAGACTGAAGCGTTTCGTATACATTGTTTGTCTTCAGGAAGGCAGTGAGTTGCTGCGCAACAACTTTTTCTAAAATTTTTGAGAGGAATGGAAGATTCGATATAGGCCGATAGTTTTTTATAATTTCTGGGTCAAGATTCGGCTTTTTCAAGAGAGGCTTTATTACTGCCACTTTTAGTGAGCTTGGTACACATCCGGTGGATAGAGAGCCGTTTATTATGTTCAACATAGGAGGGCCAAGCACAGGAAGCAGCTCTTTCAGTAGTTTAGTTGGAATAGGGTCCAGTATGCAGCTTGAGGGTTTGGAGGCCATGATTATTTTCATCATTATGTCAAGAGATATAGTACTAAAACACTTTAGTATCTCCCTTGATCCTAGGTCCTGGCAGAGTTGTGCAGACTCAGGACAATGGAGCCCTGGAGGAATACCCAGATTTAAAGAGGAGTCCGTAATTTGCTTTCTAATGATCATGATCTTTTCCTCAAAGAAGTTCATAAATTTATTACTGCTGAAGTGAAAGCCATCCTCCATTTGCGAATGCTGCTTTTTAGTTAGCTTTGCGACAGTGTCAAAAAGAAATTTCGGATTGTTCTTATTTTCCTCAATTAAGTTGGAAAAATAGGATGATCGTGCAGCAGTGAGGGCTCTTCGATACTGCGCGGTACTGTCTTTCCAAGCTAGTCGGAAGACTTCCAGTTTAGTGTGGCGCCATTTCCGTTCCAATTTTCTGGAAGCTTGCTTCAGAGCTCGTGTATTTTCTGTATACCAGGGAGCTAGTTTCTTATGACAGATGTTTTTAATTTTTAGGGGTGCAACTGCATCTAGGGTATTGCGCAAGGTTGAATTGAGTTCCTCGGTTAGGTGGTTAACTGATTCTTGTCCTCTGACGTCCTTGGGTAGGCAGAGGGAGTCTGGAAGGGCATCAAGGAATCTTTGGGTTGTCTGAGAATTTATAGCACGACTTTTAGTCTTCCTTGGTTGGGGTCTGAGCAGATTATTTGTTGCAATTGTAAACGCAATAAAATGGTGGTCCGATAATCCAGGATTATGAGGAAAAACATTAAGATCCACAACATTTATTCCATGGGACAAAACTAGGTCCAGAGTATGACTGTGGCAGTGAGTAGGTCCAGAGACATGTTGGACAAAACCCACTGAGTCGATGATGGCTCCGAAAGCCTTTTGGAGTGGGTCTGTGGACTTTTCCATGTCAATGTTAAAGTCACCAAAAATTAGAATATTATCTGCTATGACTACAAGATCCGATAGGAATTCAGGGAACTCAGTAAGGAACACTGCATATGGCCCAGGAGGCCTGTAAACAGTAGCTATAAAAAAAAAGCACTCAAGTGTTGCATTAGCAGTATGCTTAGGGTCATTGTCCTGCTAGAAGGTGAACCTCCGTCCCAGTCTCAAATCTCTGGAAGACTAAAACAGGTTTCCCTCAAAATATTCCCTGTATTTAGCGCCATCTATCATTCCTTAAATTCTGACCAGTTTCCCAGTCCCTGCCGATGAAAAACATCCCCACAGCATGATGCTGCCACCACCATGCTTCACTATGGGGATGGTGTTCTCGGGGTGATGAGAGGTGTTGGGTTTGCACCAGACATAGTGTTTTCCTTGATGACCAGAGTACCTTCTTCCATATGTTTGGGGAGTCTCCCACATGTTTGCTTCTTTTTTCTTTAAGCAATGGCTTTTTTTCTGGCCACTCTTCCGTAAAGCCCAGCTCTGTGGAGTGTCCGGCTTAAAGTGGTCCTATGGACAGATACTCCAACCTCCGCTGTGGAGCTTTGCAGCTCCTTCAGGGTTATCTTTGGTCTCTTTGTTGCCTCTCTGATTAATGCCCTCCTTGCCTGGTCCATGAGTTTTGGTGGACGGCTCTCTCTTGGCAGATTTGCTTTGTTGCTATATTCTTTCCATTTTTTAATAATGGATTTAATGGTGCTCCATGGGGTGTTCAAAGATTTGGATATTTTTTTATAGCCCAACCCTGATCTGTACTCAAAAACTTTGTCCCTGACCTGTTTGGAGAGCTCCTTGGTCTTCATAGTGCCGCTTGCTTGGTGGTGCCCCTTGCTTAGTGGTGTTGCAGACTCTGGGGCCTTTCAGAACAGGTGTATATATACTGAGATCATGTAACAGATCATGTGACACTTAGATTGCACACAGGCGGACTTTATTTAACTAATTATGTGACTTCTGAAGGTAATTGGTTGCACCAGATCTTATTTAGGGGCTTCATAGTAAAGGGGCTGAGTACAGATGCACGCACCACTTTTAAATGTAATATATTTTTGAATTTTTTGAAACAAGTAATTTTTTACATTTCACTTCACAGATTTGGAGTATTTTCTGTATGTCCGTTACATGTAATTTAAATTACAGGTTGTAATGCAACAAAATAGGAAAAACACCAAAGGGATGAATACTTTTGCAAGGCACTCTATGTGGTAGTAGAGTAGTGGCCTGAGGGCACACACTTAATGTGTTGTGAATGTATTTGAATGTTTTTAAAATTGTATAACTGCCTTAATTTCGATAGACCCCAGGAAGAATAGCTGCTGCATTGGCAGAATCCCAGGCCTATAGCCCCTCCAGAAATAGCCATAATGAATTTTCACTACTCAACTTCATAGTCATTCAAATATCCAATCACAGATCAATGGCTTAATTACTACTTTATAAAGGCATCTCTCTCTCTCTTGGCCTGAAGCTAAAAGCCTCTGAGACAGGATGTCATTGTCCTCGCTCGTCAAGGCCTAGTTACAACACCACAGGGTCCCTGTTCTCCCCTGTGAGGAGCAGAATGCGTGAGGCAGGTGTAGGCTGCATTTTAAACTGTTAATGAGGCGTGTCTAAACGCATCAAAATGCGTACCGTGCTGTGCGCCATTCTCCCAATTTAGTTAGTCCTTACTAGACAAAAGCCATCAGAGAGTTTTTTCCTGTCTAAACGGCAGTGAATGGGTGCATGTGGTGGGAGTTATATTGTAGATCCAAACCCCTGTTGATAGCAACTGCTACTGTTTAACCAACAGAGGCGAGTGGTTATCTATATATCGTGAACAAGTGTCTTATAGAAAAACAGCCTGTATTTATATCCCGTAGAACAGACAACAAAGAGCATGGGCGCCAATAAACTGATATCATGCATGTGCTTTCAGACACTGGACTGCCAGGGTTGAGACAAACAGGATAGACCAACCACTAGGCACAGATGTCAATTCAACATATTTTCCACGTTGGTTCAATGTAATTTCATTGAAACGATGTGGAAACAACGTTGATTCAACCAGTGTGTGCCCAGTGGGCAGTAAGCCTTAGTGGTAAGGGATAGGCCACTATATGCCTATTCCACAAGGCTGTGGCACACTAAGTACCAACCCAGTATCTCAATATGTAATCAAACAGGCCTGCAGCAGCCAACACATTTTGGATAGGCCTTTCTCTTTCACTTTTCGAGGACCTACATGCAATGTATTACACATTTTCATTTCCAGGTGGTTCAGGGACTCAGCTTTATGCAATGACTGCAATGAGTGGACGAGAGGGACCCACTGAATGGAACTCATATCATCTCAGATTGGCCATGTGGTGAAAGATGATCTGTGTGTACAAGGGTAATTATAGCCTAGACCTAATACGGAACTGTTTTCTTCAACCACATGACCACAGTTGGACTGAAGAATGTGAGAGCCACACTTAACTGGGCAGAGGAGTCATATCTGGGCGGTGCTCTGGAATACGTTGTGTGTGGTTAATTTGTGTTTAGTCTCTGTTTGATACAGTAACATATGGGATAAGAGAAGGCTCTCACCTCTAGGTCTGTCAAGCACCGCAGGGGTTAATGTGTGTTAGGCTACATTATTCTAATAGGAGTGTCCGCATCCTCAAGTGGGCTATTAACAGTGCGTGTGTGTGTGTGTGTGTGTGTGTGTGTGTGTGTGTGTGTGTGTGTGTGTGTGTGTGTGTGTGTGTGTGTGTGTGTGTGTGTGTGTACTGTGTTCATTTGGAAAAGGAGACAGGAGATTATGCAAATGAGCTTGTGTGACAGACTCAAGGAAGATGATAACACCCAATGCAGAGTTTAATGTACCACCTTCGAGCTTGCGCGACCACAATGTGCAATCTGTTCCATCAGAACCTGTGACAATTATTTATATCCCTTGTACTCATTCAACCGCAGCTGATACACAACACACTATTTGAACTTCATGTAGGAGTGCAGGTAGCGTTAAGGATAAGGATGAGGTTAAGTAAGGACATGTCCTTTCTAGCATGGTCTGATGACATCTGTGATACATTGGCAATTATTTGTCTCTCCTCTCTCCTGGACTCAGATTTAAGTCGTTCTAGTGCAAAGATGACATAAAAGTGACTGGAACACAAAGCCTGGCCTACTTTCTGCCCTTATGGAGAATATGAATGAGCTAAAGTGATTGTGCTAACGCCTGTCTGATTTTAATTAACAAGCAGCTTTGGCGATAAAACCCACTCTGTCTATATCTACCAGCAATACTGATACACCCACTTTTTGGGTTGAGGGAGAGAAATGGAGAAGGGGGGGCTGAAGAGAGCGGAATAGAGGTGGTAGAAAAGGAGGAAGAGGGGAGAGATGGAAAGAGAGGGAGATGGAGAGAGGAAGGGGAAGAGAGATGACTGTTTAAGTAAAAAATACATAAAATTCATAGTTTAACTGAATGCCCACAAGCTGTTGGGAGGCGTGGTAATTCCAATATGCGCGTTCTCATCTCCAGAGCATGGCTGTGGGTGTTTCACTCACACACAGGCACACACACTCGCTGTAATACAAAATTACACACACAAAAACACTCCAATGAAAGATCACACACATGCAGTGCCTTCAGAAAGTAGTCACACCCCTTGACTTATTCCACATTTGTTGTGTTTCAGCCTGAATTCTAAATGGATTCAAAAAAAATCTTTGCAATCTACACACAATACCCCAGAATGACAAAGTCAATACATGTTTTTAGAAATGTTTGCAAATTTATTAAAAATTAAATACTGAAATATCTCATTTCCATAAGTATTCAATACTTTGTAGAAGCACTTTTGGCTGTGATTACCACAGCATTGAGTTGTATTGGGTATGTCTGTATCAGCTTTGCACATCTGGATTTGGGGATTTTCTCCCATTCTTCCTTGAAGATTTTCTCAAGCTCTGTTAAGTTGGATGGGGCGCAGCGGTGAACAGCAATCATCAAGTCTTTTCACAGATTTCCAATGGCATTCAAGTCTGGGCTTTGGCTGAGCCACACAAGGACTTTCACATAATTGTTCTGAAGCCATCCAGTGTTGCTTGGCTGTATGCTTGGGGTCATTGTCCTGTTAGAAGGTAAATCTTTGCCAAAGATTTACATTTTTGTCTCATCAGACCACAGAATCTTTTGCCTTATGCTCTCAGAGTCTTTCACTTGCATTTTTGCAAACTCCAGGTGTGCTGTCAATCAATCAATCAATCAATCAATCAATCAATCAATCAATCAATCAAATGTATTTATAAAGCCCTTTTTACATCAGCCGATGTCACAAAGCGCTGTAACAGAAACCCAGCCTAAAACCCCGAACTGCAAGCAATGCAGATGTAGAAGCACGGTGACTAGGAAAAACTCCCTAGAAAGGCCAGAACCTAGGAAGAAACCTAGAGAGGAACCAGGCTATGAGGGGTGGCCAGCCCTCTTCTGGCTGTGCCGGGTGGAGATTATAACCAAGATGTTCAAACGTTCATAAATGACCAGCAGGGTGACCAGCAGGGTCAGATAATAATAATAATCACAGTGGTTGTAGAGGGTGCAACAGGTCAGCACCTCAGGAGTAAATGTCAGTTGGCTTTTCATAGCCGATCATTCAGAGTTAGAGACAGCGGTAGAGAGAGAGGCCAAAACAGCAGGTCCAGGACAAGGTAGCATGTATAGTGAACAGGTCATGGTTCCATAGCCGCAGGCAGAACAGTTGAAACTGGAGCAGCAGCATGACCAGGTGGACTGGGGACAACAAGGAGTCATCAGGCCAGGTAGTCCTGAGGCATGGTCCTAGGGCTCAGGTCCTCCGAGAGAAGAGAGAGAGGAGAAGAGATAGAGAAAGAGAGAGAGAGAAAAAGAGAGAGAGATAATTAGAGGGAGCACACTTAAATTCACACAGGACACCGGATAAGACATGAGAAATACTCCAGATATAACAGACTGACCATAGCCCCCCAACACATAAACTATTGCAGCATAAATACTGGAGGCTGAGACAGGAGGAGTCGGGAGACACTGTGGCCCTGTTCGACGATACCCACAGACAGGGCCAAATAGGCACATGGCTTTTTCTCAGGAATGGCTTCTGTCTAGCCACTCTCCCATAAAACCCAAATTGGTGAAGTGCTGTAGAGACTGTTGTCCATCTGGCAGGTTCTCAGCCATTGTCACAGTGTTCATTGGGTTCTTGGTCAACTCCCTGACCAAGGTCCTTCTTGCCCGGGTTATTCAGTTTGGTCAGACAGCCATCTCTAGGCAGAGACTGGGTAGCTCCATATTTTTTCCATTTCCTAATGATGGAGACCACTGTGCTCTTGGAAACCTTTCAACACTCTAGAAATTGTTTTATACCCTTTCCCAGATATACAGTAACAGTCAAAAGTTTTGACACACCTACCCATTCAAGGGTTTTTCTTTATTTCTGTTTTTTTTAACAAGGCACACTTCTTAATTGAAATGCATTCCAGGTGACTACCTCATGAAGCTGGTTGAGAGAATGCCAAGAGTGTGCAAAGCTGTCATCAATGCAAAGGGTGGCTAATTTGAAGAATCTCAAATATAAAATAATATATGATTCCATATTTTTTATTTCATAATTTTGATGTCTTCACTATTATTCTACAATGTAGAACATAGTAAAAATAAAGAAAAACCCTTGAATGAGTAGGCGTCCAAACATTTGACTGGTACTGTATGCTTCATCACAATTCTATCTCGGAGATATACGGACAGTTCCTTGGACTTCATGGTATAGTTTCTGCTCTGACATGCACTGTCAACTGTGGGACCTTATATAGACAGATGTGTCTCTTTCTAAATCATGTCCAAACCATTGAATTTACCACAGGTGGACTCCAATAAAGTTTTAGTGACATCTCAAGGATGATCAAAGGAACTTGGATGCACCTGAGCTCAATGTGAAGTGTCATAGCAAAGGGGTGTGAATACTCATATAAATGAGATATTTCTGTATTTCATTTTCAATAAATGTGCAAACATTTCTAAAAACATGTTTTCACTTTGTCATTATGAGTTATTGTGTGTAGATGGCTGAGAAAAATAATACATGTAATCCATTTTGAATTCAGGGTGTAACACACCAAAATGTGGAATAAGTCAAGGGCAGTGGCGGTCAGTGCCGTTTAAGATGAGGGAGGATGATTCTTTTTTTCATAACCATGGCCTTATTTCTATTACAGCATATTGGATGACTGCCATTCATATTCCATTCACCCAGTTCAATGTAACATTGATAGGTTTAGGCTACTACATAATACTCACATTTTCCCTGTACCCATCATGAGGTTGTTACAACCTAATCTATGAATAAAAGTTTAAAATGTAGGTGCACACAGGTCGAGAGACAAATTTGAGGCGACAGACAGTGACATTCAATGTCACCTAGCACACTCTTGCGTGCATCTAGCTGGTATAGGGTGCAATCATTAGTCCGACAGTTGCAAACAAGAGTTTCTATTGGACAAATTCAGGTAAGTTTAAGGTTGTTCCATTTGCTTCCATTTAAGAAACATTTTTCAACAGAATCGACGGAATGAATACACCCCTGATCATGCGTAAACACAGTTCACTTTCATAGCAGCCACGGTGTATTCCTTGCATCTATGCGCTCTCCTCCTCTCACCTCTTCCCATCGCTTGTGGACTTTAATGCATAACACATCAGCTGTATGTGACATGGCGAAAAAACCTTTCCCAGCCAAACCCTACACACAGGCTACATCGTTGTCACCATTTTAGCTAAAGTAACATCATAGTCAGCATAGCTAGTAGAATTAACACGTTAGTAAACACGCTACAATCATACAGTAACATTACTGTGTACAGTCAGTAAACAGTACTGGTGGCAATAAATTAGTGATACCAAAAGATTACCTTGACTTGGAAGAGTTCCAGTGTTGTGTTGGATAGTTATAGCCAGCTAGCTAACATAGCATCCCTCTGTATGTGCAGGGTGTTTCAGTAGTCTAAACTAGCTAGCTG
Organism: Salmo trutta; assembly: GCF_901001165.1. Lineage (NCBI taxonomy): Eukaryota > Metazoa > Chordata > Actinopteri > Salmoniformes > Salmonidae > Salmo > Salmo trutta. Next base: position 36,855,445 of record NC_042977.1, on the reverse strand, counting down.
CATTTGCAAGCTAAGGTAAGTGAAACTGAAAAAAATGACAATCTCTCTATTTCTCTGTTGCTTCTCCTTCATTTTTGAAGAAATTAATTTGTTCAAAACTGTTCAACTATTGTCTTTCTCTCTCTTTGAGTCAAATGCTCACCACATTTTATACACTGCAGTGCTAACTAGCTGTAGCTTATGCTTTCAGCACTAGATTAATTCTCTGATCCTTTGATTGGGTGGACAACATGTCAGTTCATGCTGAAAGAGCTCTGATAGGCTGGAGGACATCCTCCGGAAGTTGTCATAATTACTGTGTAAGTCTATGGAAGGGGGTGAGAACCTTGCGCCTTCTAGGTTTTGTATTGAAGTCATTGTACCCAGAGGAGGAGGGAAGCTAGTTGTCCTCCGGGTACACCATGGTGCTACCCTACAGAATGCTGTTGAGGCTACTGTAGACCTGTTTAAATACATTATTTTGTGATGTGATTATATTTAGTATAGTTTTATCTAAAAACTTTTTAAATGTTTTACAATTTTAATTTCTATGAAATTCACTGAGGAGAATGGCCCTCCCCTTCCTCCTCTGAGGAGCCTACACTGGTCAGGAGGTATGAATAATTTTTAAAGGCGCTGTACACAGACGCAGGCACGCACGCACACACAGATAGAAACACAAACACACACACACACATGCACATAGGCACACACTAATGATTCCATTCTACTGTATATTTAGGTTACTGGCTAAATAAAATAAATCACTTGAGTAAATGAGGGATACAAAGTATGTTGAAAGCATGTGACTCCACACAGGTGTGGTTCCTGAGGTAATTAAGCAATTAACATCCCATCATGCTGAAGGTCATTTATAAAAATGTCCAGTTGCCCATTATTTTATCTACCATGGCTAGAAGAGATCTCCGTGACTTTGAAAGTGGGGTCTAGTGTTTTAAAGGGTGTAGGTGTGTATGTGTTGTGTGTGTCTCAGTCACCAGATCTCAACCCAATTGACACTTACGGGAGATTCTGGAGCAGCGCCTGAGACAGCGTTTTCCACCACCATCAACACAACTCCAAAGATAGAATTTATTGTGGTAGAATGGTATCATCTATTACGGCGCTTTATGTTGGTGTTTTCTTTATTTTGTTAGTTACCTGTGTAATTGCATGTTTTTCCTCGTCAAAAATACATTTCAGTTCTATATGAGCTACTTTCATTCTCACCACGTATATTATATATATGTTCTGTGTCATAAAATGTAATGTCTGTGTGTATTCATTTGGAATTAATGATATTGCCAGTTATGTGAGAGAGTGGGAGAGAGAGAGTGAGAGAGAGATAGGGAGAGACAAATTTTGGGCATGTTGCACTAACGAGCTATGTTGTGCTTGGGGCGATATGTGTGATGGCTTGAAGCCGCTGTGTGTGTGTGTTGGCTTGAAGTTGCTGTGTGTTTATACTGATTGGCTGCTGAGGGATTCCAGTCTGACTGATAATCTCAACATTTCTAACTCCTCTCCTCCTCTCCATTCTCTCCATTCGACTCTCCTTCTCTTCTCTCCTCTCCTTCTCTCCTCTCCTTCTCTCCTCTCTTCTTCTCCACCTCTATTGTTCTTTGTAGACTCACCCACTATCATCCCTCCCAATTCCCAGTAATCTCTACTCCACTTTGCACACACCCCTTCAAACAGCTGTCACTCAAATCAGGTTCACATGTTCATCACACTTTTGAAGGTGAACTGAGAGGATGAAAGAAAAACGGAATGAAAAATAATGTCTACAGACACGCACACACACACACAGACAGACAGACACACACACACACGCACACACACACACAGACAGACAGACACACGCACACACAGACACACACATAGACAAACACACACAAACACAAACACACAAACACACACACACACGCACACACACACACACACACACACACACACACACACACACACACACACACACACACACACACACACACACACACACACACACACACACACACACACACACACACACACACACATAGGAGAGGAAGAGAGAGGAAGGTGAGAAAGAAAAGGAGGGAAAGAGAAAGATAGGGAGAAAAATAGTGGAAGAAGAAAGGGGAGAGGGTTAGAGAGGAAAGGAAGGAGAGAGAGAAGCAGAGGCAGACAGAAAGGAAGAGAAAGGGGGACACAGAGGAGAGAGTGTGGAAGAATACAGAGTTAGATTTATGGATTTGTGTGGGAGAGAGAAAAAAATAAGGGGAGAGAAAGAGAGTCCTTGGTATGTGTGGGAGGGAGGGAGAGAGGGAGGGAGAGAGGGAGAAAAAAGGAACAGAGAAAAATAGTTTGTGTGGGAGGGCCGTGGGGGGCTGATTAGGGGCCCTTGGTTCTTGGTTTGAAGCGTTCAGGGCTTTACCCCCTCTAGAACACATTCTCTCTCTCTCTCTCTCTCTCTCTCTCTCTCTCTCTCTCTCTCTCTCTCTCTCTCTCTTTCTCTCTCTCTCTCTATGTCTCTCTCTCTGCTTCTCTCTTTGACAAAGGCCTTTGAACTAGTGAAGACAGTCTCACATTTAGGCATTCTGTCAGAAAGCCCTGTCTCCCCTCTGTGAGGTTGAATATTTAACTGTTCTCCTTTTGTTCCTAGTTTCATGTTTTTGATCATGAGGAGGAGAGCGTTAGGCACCTACATTATGGAGCTGTGTGTGTGTGTGTGTGTGTGTGTGTGTGTGTGTGTGTGTGTGTGTGTGTGTGTGTGTGTGTGTGTGTGTGTGTACAGTGCTATGATCTGACAGTGGGTTAGACTGTCGCTCAGGGAACTGTTACTTGTTAACCCTTTCAGTAAGGTTTTGACTGTTCTACTCTAGAATGCATTCTATTCACTATGCTACATTTACATTTACATTTACATTTAGCAGACGCTCTTATCCAGAGCGACTTACAAATTGGTGCATTCAACTTTTGGACTTTATAGCACTTTCAGAATATTTTGCTATTAAGTACAAAATCTCTAACTGCTTTCAGTAAAAGGATAGACAAATACGGAAACACACGTGCAATGAAGGTACAGTCGCTTAAGGGTTAAGGGTGCACACACACGAAGACACACACACACCAGACCCGTTCTCAATCCTAGGAGTAATTACTTATGCACAAACACTAAAAGGAAAAGCTTTTGTTATCGCCACAACAAAGAAGGCATTCCCCTAGATTCATGGACCCCCACACACATACACACACGCACGCGCCAACAACACTTTGAACTCACACTTCATACTCCTTGGTTCCCCTCATGTGCCAAAACACAGAAAGCCCATAAGAGTCAATCAGGCAGAAACAACCACCCAACGCCTCATATAAACATATGGTCATTAAACATGTATGGTTATAAAACATTAACGTTAATGTTTAGAGTGAATCATGTTCTCCCTCATCATGCTCTTTTCATGAGGACTAAAGGAGAGACCCCCCCTCTGACTAACACCCTGCCTCCACAAACACCTGTGTGTGTGTGTGTGTGTGTGTGTGTGTGTGTGTGTGTGTGTGTGTGAGCACCACATGGACTCCACCTCTTGGGACCCAGGCCCCCTGATCCATGTGTCTCTCAATAAATATTGTGTTAGTGTGTGTGTGCACATTTTTGTGTTGTATGCTGCTGAGAATAATGTTGTGTTAATATTGCATTCATATATAAGTGACAGTATTGCAGGAGAAATATGGCAATAATATTGCAGTATTATACAGGTCTACAGTGCATTCGAAAAGTATTCTGACCCCTTGAATTTTTCCACATTTTGTTACGTTACAGCGTTATTCTAAATGTTTTATTTTTTTTTCATCATCAATCAATGACAAAGCGAAAACAGGTTTTTAGAAATTTTTGCAAATGTATTACAAATAAAAAACAGAAATACCTTATTTACATAAATATTCAGACACACACATTCACACAGACACACCCATTCACAAACACTCACATAACAACAAGATCTTACAGTCTCACGTCAAATTCAGACATTCATTTCATTTCAAAGTTGTTCCAAATGTAGAATTTCATAGTGTTTGGTTACTTCTCTGAATCGTTCCAAGATTAAGTTTAGGCATTAACTCCCAATTCTTAAGGTTAGGCATTCACTTCGAATGGTTAAGGTAAGGGTTAAGGTTTGGGATAGGCTTAAAACAAAAATAACTTTCTATCGCTGGACTTGAACATACAACCTTTGGTTTGGAACCAGAGGCAGATGCTTACGCCTATCTGCCATCCCTTTCCAACACCCTAGCGCAGGGGTATTCAACTCTTAACCTACAAGGTCCGTAGCCTGCTGGTTTTCTGTTCTACCTGAATATGAATTGCACCCCTCTAGTGTCCCAGGTCTAAATCAGTCCCTGATTAGAGTGGAACTGGCTTTGAGGTCCAGAGTTGAGTTTGATGGCCCGAGCAAAACCTGAGTCTACTTGAAGGTAACATTGCTCACTGTTGCCCCTAGTGGCCGATTTCCACATAATCTCCCAACGTCCTCAGACATAGATGGACTTCGAATACTGACTTGTATCACAGGTGACCTGCCTGCACAGAGACACACACAGCCACGAACACTCTCTCTCTCACACACACACACACAGACACACTCACACACACAAAGGCAGGCAGTCAGGTGGAAGGGATGTGGGTAGGATCCGCCGATACACCCCCTTGCACACACACACACACACACACACACACACACACACACACACACACACACACACACACACACACACACACACACACACACACACACACACACACACACACACACACACACACACACACAGGCAGGGTCAGGCCAACCCATCACCCAGCCCTATAACATGCATTACTCACTTTGTGTGGATGATAGAGTTTCATTCACACAAATTGTGCAAGCTACTTTTATGTCTGTTATAGATAATGGGAATATTATCTACAGTTGAAGTCGGAAGTTTACATACACCTTAGCCAAATACATTTAAACTCAGTTTTTGGGATGTGGGTAGGATCCGCCGATACACCCCCTTGCACACACACACACACACACACACACACACACACACACACACACACACACACACACACACACACACACACACACACACACACACACACACACACACACACACACACACACACACACACACACACACACACACACACACACACACACACACACACACACACACACACACACACTCACACACACACACACGCACACACACACACACACACACAGGCAGGGTCAGGCCAACCCATCACCCAGCCCTATAACATGCATTACTCACTTTGTGTGGATGATAGAGTTTCATTCACACAAATTGTGCAAGCTACTTTTATGTCTGTTATAGATAATGGGAATATTATCTACAGTTGAAGTCGGAAGTTTACATACACCTTAGCCAAATACATTTAAACTCAGTTTTTCACAATTCCTGTCATTTAATCCTGGTAAAAATTCCCTGTTTTAGGTCAGTTAGGATCACCACTTAATTTTAAGAATGTGAAATGTCAGAATAATCGTAGGGAGAATGATTTATTTCAGCTTTGATTTATTTCAGCTTTTATTTCTTTCATCACATTCCCAGTGGGCCAGAAGTTTACATACACTCAATTAGTATTTGGTAGCATTGTCTTTAAATTGTTTAACTTGGGTGAAACATTTCGGGTAGCCTTCCACAAGCTTCCCACAATAAGTTGGGTGAATTCTGGCCCATTCCTCCTGACAGAGCTGATGTAACTGAGTCAGGTTTATAGGCCTCCTTGCTCGCACACGCTTTTTCAGTTCTGCCCACACATTATCTGTAAGATTGAGGTCAGGGCTTTGTGATGGCCACTCCAATACCTTTCTACGCTTCATATGCAAACCATCATTGAGTTATACAATAAAAATGTTTATACCTTGTGATTCAGACACGAAGCATGAAAATGCTAATATAGGTACCATTAACTTGCGTTGGATTTGTGCTACAAATGCTAAAATGTTAGCATTTGAAACAGTGGAAAACAAAATCAAAGCATGGATTGTTGCCATACCTTGTCCATAAGACTGCTTACAGGGTAAGGAAACCAATATGTAATTTGGTTGAACTATCCCTCTGGTGCTTTCGAATGTGGCAGGGCTTGCAAAACTGTCATGGATTACAGAGGCCTACCAGACAACCTACATACCTTCTATGCAAGCTTCGAGGCTAGCAACACTGAACTATGTATGAGAGCACCAGCTGTTTGGGATGATTGTGTGATCACGCTCTCCGTAGCATATGTGAGTAAGACCTTTTAAACAGGTTAATGTTCACAAGGCCGCATTGCCAGATGGATTACCAGGATGTGTACTCCGAGCATGCGATGACCAGCTGGCAAATGTCTAAACTGACATTTTCAACCTCTCCCTGACCCAGTCTGTAATACCTACAGTTGAAGTCTGAAGTTTACATACACCTTAGCCAAATGCATTTAAATGTTTTCCACAATTCCTGACATTTAATCCTAGTAAAAATTCCCTGTTTTAGGTCAGTTAGGATCACCACTTTATTTTAAGAATGTGAAATGCCAGAATAATAGTAGATAGAATGATTTATTTCAGCTTTTATTTCATTCATCACATTCCCAGTGGGTCAGAAGTTTACATACACTCAATTAGTATTTGGTAGCAATGCCTTTAAATTGTTTAACTTGGGTAAAACGTTTCAGGTAGCCTTCCACAAGCTTCCCACAATAAGTTGGGTGAATTTTGGCCCATTCCTCCTGACAGAGCTGGTGTAACTGAGTCAGGTTTGTCGGCCTCCTTGCTCGCACACGCTTTTTCAGTTCTGCCCACAAATGTTCTATAGGATTGAGGTCAGGGCTTTGTGATGGTCACTCCAATACCTTGACTTTGTTGTCCTTAAGCCATTTTGCCACAACTTTGGAAGTATGCTTGGGGTCATTGTCCATTTGGAAGACCCATTTGGAATCAAGCTTTAACTTCCTGACTGTTGCCTTGAGATGTTGCTTCAATATATATCCACATAATTTTCCTGCCTCATGATGCCATCTATTTTGTGAAGTGCACCAGTCCCTCCTGCAGCAAAGCAGCCCCACAACATGATGCTGCCACCCCCATGCTTCACGGTTGGGATGGTGTTCTTCGGCTTACAAGCTTCCCCCTTTTTCCTCCAAACATAACGGTGGTCATTATGGCCAAACAGTTCTATTTTTGTTTCATCAGACCAGAGGACATTTCTCCAAAAAGCACGATCTTTGTTCCCATGTGTAACGCTCGTCGTCGGGTGATAAGGAAGCGGACCAAAACGCAGCTGGGAGCGAACACATGTTTATTTAGACACAAATAAACACGTTACCAAAACAGACAAAGAATAGACGAAACGTTAACTTGCTCAAACAAAAGAGGCAACAACCCACAAACATCGTGGGGGAAAAGGAACTTAAATGTGATTCCCAATCAGACTTCACAAGCGACAGCTGTCTGATTGGGAAATCACCCCCGAGCCCAACATAGAAATAAAACACAAAGAAAGGCTATAACCAAAACATAGAAAATAAACCATAGAAATGCCACACCCTGACCAAAATAGCAGAGTTCACCTGGTCAGGGCGTGACACCATGTGCAGTTGCAAACCGTGGTCTGGCTTTTTTATGGCGGTTTTGGAGCAGTGGCTTCTTCCTTGCTGAGCGGCCTTTCAGGTTATGTCGATATGGGACTTGTTTTACTGTGGAAATAGATACTTTTGTACCTGTTTCCTCCAGCATCTTCACAAGGTCCTTTGCTGTTGTTCTGGGATTGATTTGCACTTTTTGCACCAAAGTATGTTAATCTCTAGGAGACAGAACGGGTCTCCTTCCTGAGCGGTATGACGGCTGCGTGGTCCTATCCTGTTTATAGTTGTGTACTAGTGTTTGTACAGATGAACGTGGTACCTTCAGGCACTTGGAAATTGCTCCCAAGGATGAACCAGACTTGTGGAGGTCTACAATTTGTTTTCTGAGGTCTTGGCTAATTTCTTTTGATTTTCCCACGATGTCAAGCAAAGAGGCACTGAGTTTGAAGGTAGGCCTTGAAATACATCCACAGGTACACCTCCAATTGACTCATATGATGTCAATTAGCCTATCAAAAGCTTCAAAAGACATGACATTTTCTGGAATTTTCCAAGCTGTTAAAAGGCACAGTCATCTTAGTGTATGTAAACTTCTGACCCACTGGAATTGTGATACAGTGAATTATAAGTGAAATAATCTGTCTGTAAACAATTGTTGGAAAAATTACTTGTCATGCACAAAGTAGATGTCCTAACTGACTGACCAAAACTATAGTTTGTTAACATGAAATTTGTGGAGTGGAATTAGAGTTACCAGCCTTAGAAATTGCAACCCAACGAAATGCTTCACAGAATTCAAGTAACAGACACATCTCAACATCAACTGTTCATATGAGACTGTGTGAATCAGGCCTTTATGGTTGAATTGCTGCAAAGAAACCACTACTAAAGGACAAAATAATAAGAAGAGACATGCTTTGGCCAAGAAACACCAGCAATGGAAATTGTCCTTTGGTCTGGAGTCCAAATTGGAGATTTTTGGTTCCAACTGCCGTGTCTTTGTGAGACGCGGTGTGGGTGAACAGATTATCTCTGCATGTGTATTTCCCACCGTAAAGCATGGAGGAGGAGGTGTTATGGTGTGGGGGTGCTTTGCTGGTGACACTGTCAGTGATTTATTTATAATTCAAGGCACACTTAACCAGCATGGCTACCACAGTATTCTGCAGCGATATGCCATCCCATCTGGTTTGGGATTAGTGGGATACACCATCACATCTGGTTTGGGGTTAGTGGGATACGCCATCCCATCTGGTTTGGGGTTAGTGGGATACACCATCACATCTGGTTTGGGGTTAGTGGGATACGCCATCCCATCTGGTTTGGGGTTAGTGGGATACGCCATCCCATCTGGTTTGGGGTTAGTGGGATACGCCATCCCATCTGGTTTGGGGTTAGTGGGATACACCATCACATCTGGTTTGGGGTTAGTGGGATACGCCATCCCATCTGGTTTGGGGTTAGTGGGATACGCCATCCCATCTGGTTTGGGGTTAGTGGGATACACCATCCCATCTGGTTTGGGGTTAGTGGGATATGCCATCCCATCTGGTTTGGGGTTAGTGGGATACGCCATCCCATCTGGTTTGGGGTTAGTGGGATACACCATCCCATCTGGTTTGGGTGTTGTGGGATACACCATCCCATCTGGTTTGGGGTTAGTGGGATACGCCATCCCATCTGGTTTGGGGTTAGTGGGATACGCCATCCCATCTGGTTTGGGGTTAGTGGGATACGCCATCCCATCTGGTTTGGGGTTAGTGGGATATGCCATCCCATCTGGTTTGGGGTTAGTGGGATACCCCATCCCATCTGGTTTGGGGTTAGTGGGATACACCATCCCATCTGGTTTGGGGTTAGTGGGACTATCATTTGTTTTTCAACAGGACAATGACTCAACACCTCCAGGCTGTGTAAGGGCTATTTTACCGAGAAGGAGAGTGATGGAGTGCTGCATCAGATGACCTGGCCTCCATAATCACCCGACCTCAACCAAATTGAGATGGTTTGGGATGAGTTGGACCGCAAAGTGAAGGAAAAGCAGTCAACAAGTGCTCAACATATGTGGGAACTCCTTCAAGACTGTTGGAAACGCATTCCAGGTGAAGCTGGTTGAGAGAATGCCAAGAGTGTGCAAAGCTGTCATCAAGGCAAAGGGTGGCTACTTTGAAGAATCTCAAATATAAAATATATTTTGATTTGTTTAACACTTGTTTTGTTACTACATGATTCCATTTTTGTTATTTCATAGTTTTAATGTCTTCACTATTATTCTACAATATAGAAAATAGTAAAAATAAAGAAAAACCCTTGAATAAGTAGGTGTTCAAAAACATTTGACAGGTTGTGTATGTGTGTGTGTTTTTACATTTTTATTTCACCTTTATTTTGTTTAACCAGGTAGGCTAGTTGAAAACAAGTTCTCATTTACAACTGCGACCTGGCCAAGATAAAGCAAAGCAGTGTGACACAGACAACAACACAGATTTACACATGGAATAACCAATAAACAAGCTAGTAACACAATAAACAGTCAATGACACAGTAGAAAAAAGAAAGTCTATATACAGTGTCTGCAAAAGGCATGAGGAGGTAGGCAATAAATAGGCCATAGTAGCGAAGAATTACAATTTAGCAGATTAACACTGGAGTGATAAATGAGCAGATGATCACAGTGCCAATGACTGGAACCAATGACTGGCTCTTTTGCACACTAGTACTGGTGTTAGCACAGTGTCCAAGGAAGGGCCAGAAGTATACAGAATGCTGTCGTCTGCGTAGAGGTGGATCAGGGAATCACCCGCAGCAAGAGCGACATCATTGATATATACAGAGAAAAGAGTCGGCCCAATAATTGAACCCTGTGGTAACCCCATAGAGACTGCCAGAAGTCCGGACAACAGGCCCTCCGATTTGACACACTGAACTCTGTCTGCAAAGTAGTTGGTGAACCAGGCGAGGCAGTCATTAGAGAAACCAAGGCTATTGAGTCTGCCGATAAGTATACTGTGTTTGACAGAGTCGAAAGCCTTGGCCAGGTCGATGAAGACGGCTGCACAGTACTGTCTTTTAGCGATGGCGGTTATGATATCGTTTAGTACCTTGAGCGTGGCTGAAGTGCACCCGTGACCAGCTCGGAATCCGGATTGCATAGCGGAGAAGGTACGGTGGGATTCGAAATGGACAGTGATCTGTTTATTAAATTGGCTTTCGAAGACTTTAGAGGCAGGGCAGAATAGATATAGGTCTAGAGCAGTTTGGGTCTAGAGTGTCACCCCCTTTGAAGAGGGGGATGACCGCGGTAGCTTTCCAATCTTTAGGCATCTCTGACGATACAAAAGAGAGGTTGAACAGGCTGGTAATAGGGGTTGCAACAATGGCGGCGGATAGTTTTAGAAAGAGAGGGTCCAGATTGTCAAGCCCAGCTGATTTGTACGGGTCCAGGTTTTGCAGCTCTTTCAGAACATCTGCTATCTGGATTTGGGTGAAGGAGAAGCTGGGGAGGCTCGGGCTGGGGAGGCTAGCCTTTGTTTTCCTTACTGACTGCGTGTATTGGTTCCTGACTTCCCTGAATAGTTGCATATCGCGGGGACTATTCGATGCTATTGCAGTCCGCCACAGGATGTTTTTGTGTCGGTCAAGGGCAGTCAAGTCTGGAGTGAACCAAGGGCTATATCTGTTCTTAGTTATGCATTTTTTGAAAGGAGCATGCTTATCTAAGATGGTGAGGAAATTGCTTTTAAAGAACGACCAGGCATCCTCGACTGACGGGATGAGGTCAATATCCTTCCAGGATACCCGGGCCAGGTCGATTAGAAAGGCCTGCTTGCAGAAGTGTTTTAGGGAGCATTTGACAGTGATGAGGGGTGGTCGTATGACCGCGAAGCATAGCGGATACAGGCAATGAGGCAGTGATCGCTGAGATCCTGATTGAAAACAGCAGAGGTGTATTTGGAGGGCAAGTTGGTCAGGATAATGTCTATGAGGGTGCCCATGTTTACAGATTTAGGGTTGTACCTGGTGGGTTCTTTGATGATTTGTGTGAGATCGAGGGCATCTAGCCTAGATTGTAGGACTGCCGGGGTGTTAAGCATATCCCAGTTTAGGTCACCTAACAAAACAAACTCTGAAGCTAGATGGGGGTGATCAGTTCACATATGGTGTCCAGGGCACAGCTGGAAGCGGGGGGGGGGGGGGGGGGGGGGGTCGATAACAGGCGGCAATAGTGAGAGACTTATTTCTGGAGAGATTAATTTTTAAAATTAGAAGTTCGAACTGTTTGGGTATAGACCTGGAAACTATGACAGAACTTTTCAGGCTATCCCTGCAGTAGATTGCAACTTCTCCCCCTTTGGCAGTTCTATCTTGACGGAAAATGTTGTAGTTGGGTATGGAAATCTCAGCCAGGATTCAGACACGGCAAGGACATCTGGGTTGGCGGAGTTTGCTAAACCAGTGAGTAAAACAAACTTAGGGAGAAGGCTTCTGATGTTAACATGCATGAGACCAAGGCTTTTTTGATCACAGAAGTCAACAAAGAGGGTGCCTGGGGACACGCAGGGCCTGGGTTTACCTCCACATCACCGAGGAACAGAGGATGAGGGTACAGCTAAAGGCTATCAAAACTGGTCGTCTAGAGTGTTGGGGACAAAGAATAAAAGGAGCAGATTTCTGGGTGTGGTAGAATAGATTCAGGGCATAATGTGCAGATAGGGGTATGGTGGGGTGCGGGTACAGCGGAGGGAAGCCCAGGCACTGAGTGATAATAAGAGAGGTTGCATCTCTGGACATGCTGGTTATAATGGGTGAGGTCACCCAGTGGTCACCCAATGGTTAACCATTGTGAGTCGCTAGGCAACATTTTATCTGTCTGAACTCAACCCCAACCATATGGCACAGGAAGACTATCTATGTACTCCTCCTTTCCAGTCTGTTCATCTCTTCTCCACTTCTTCTCTCCTCCTCGCCCCAGCTACTCTAACCTCTCCCAGAGTGTCTCCATAAGGACTCTATGGGAAACAAAAGGCTTTAAAGAAAAGTACAGTATAAATCTGTGAGGTGCTTTGGTAAGCTGTCTCTATAAAATACATGTACGTGCACACATGCACAAACACACAGAGACACAGATGCACGCACACACACACATGCACGCACGCGCAAAAGCACACTGGTTCACATGTGAATGAACCTCTGGAAATGTGGTGGAGACAGCATAGAATAATATTACACTCACAGAATTTCCAAAATAATTTAGATATTTCAAATGTCATATTATGTCTATATACAGTGTTGTAGCGATGTGCAAATAGTTGAAGTGCAAAAGGGGAAATAAATAAATATGGTTTGTATTTACAATGGTGTTTGTTCTTCACTGGTTGCACTTTCCTTGGGGCAACAGGTCACACATCTTGCTGCTGTGATGGCACACTGTGACATTTCACCCAATAAATATGGGAGTTTATCAAAATTGGATTTGTTTTTCGAATTCTCCGTGGGTCTGTGTAATCTGAGGGAAATATGTGTCTTTAATATGGTCATACATTTGGCAGGAGGTTAGGAAGTGCAGCTCAGTTTCCACCTCATTCTGTGGGCAGTGTGCACATACCCTGTTTTCTCTTGAGAGCCAGGTCTGCCTACGGTGACCTTTCTCAAAAGCAAGGCTATGCTCACTGGGTCTGTACATAGTCAAAGCTTTCCTTAATTTTGTGTCAGTCACAGTGGTCAGGTATTCTGCCACTGTGTACTCTCTGTTTAGGGCCAAATAGCTTTCTAGTTTGCTCTGTTTTTTTGTAAATTCTTTCCAATGTGTCAAGTAATTATCTTTTGGTTTTCTCATGATTTGGCTGGGTCTTATTGTGTTTCTGTCCTGGGGCTCTGTGGGGCCTGTTTGTGTTTGGACCAGCTTGCTTAGGGGTCTCTTCTCCAGGTTCATCTCTCTGTAGGTGATGGCTTTGTTATAGAATGTTGTCGAATTTAACGTCACTTTTCTGTATTTTATTAATGGGCCTAATTCTGCTCTGCATGCATTATTGGGTGTTTTACATTGTACACGGAGGATATTTCTGCAGAATTCTGCATGCAGAGTCTCAATTTGGTGTTTGTCCCATTTTGTGAATTCTTGGTTGGAGAGCAGGCCCCAGACCTCACAACCATAAAGGGTAATGGGTTCTCTGACTCAAGAATTTTTAGCCAGATCCTAATTGGTATGTCAAATGATATGTTCCTTTTGATGGCATAGAAGGCCCTTCTTGCCTTTTCTCTCAGATCGTTCACAGCTTTGTGGATGTCACCTGTGGCGGTGATTCTTAGGCCAAGGTATGTATAGTTTTTTTGTGCGCTCTAGGGCAACAGTGTCTAGATGGAATTTGTATTTTTGGTCTTGACAACTGGACCTTTTTTGGAACATCATTATTTTTGTCTTACTGAGATTTTCTGTCAGGCCCCAGGTCTGACAGAATCTGTGCAGAAGATCTAGGTGCTGCTGTAGACCCTCCTTGGTTGGGGACAGAACACCAGATCATCAGCAAACAGTAGACATTGGAGTTTAGGACCTTGGCTGCTGGAGCGGGGTGGAATGACAGGGCCCTCATAGACCACTACAGGTGTAGTCTCCGGGCGGACGTCCGCAGGGAGCTGGCCTGTAGGGACACCAATCTGTCCCTGGACGAACTGATTGATTTGTCCATACGGTTGGACAATTTGCTGGCTGCCCGCGGGCGTTCGGAGAGGGTCCTGCCCGCTCCACCCCCGGGCACCCCCGCCCCTACCCCTATGGAGGTGGGGGGGGGGCCGTGTCAAGGGGCACCGGAGGAGGTGGCTTCTCCTGCACCAGCTGTGGTCGGAGAGGACACACGGCCGACCGGTGCTGGAGGAGCCAGTCTGGGAGTCGAGAAGGCAGGCAGAACACTTCTCGGTCACCTCAGGTGAGTCAGCACCAGACTCGCCCAGAACCCCCTGTTGGTCATGTGTTTTTGCCTGTTTCATTTTCTAACTTTTTTCCCTCTTCCCAGCATAGGGCGCTAGTCGATTCGGGCGCAGCTGGGAACTTTATGGACCGTGGACTTGCCATTAAGCTGGGCATTCCACGGGTGCCGATAGATTCCCCCTTCCCCGTGCACTCCTTAGATAGCCGACCATTAGGGTCAGGGCTAGTCAGGGAGTCTACGGTGCCGCTGGACATGGTAACGCTGGGGAGTCATAAGGAAAGCATTAACTTTTTCCTTATTGATTCACCTGCGTTTCCGGTGGTGCTGGGGGTCCCCTGGCTGGCTGGTCACAATCCCCTCATTTCATGGAAACAGGGGGTTCTCCAGGGGTGGTCGGAGGAGTGTTCAGGGAGATGTCTAGGAGTTTCCATAGATGCCACATCGGTGGAGAGTCCAGACCAGGTGTCCACCGTGCGCATTCCCCCTGAATACGCCGATTTGGCGATCGCTTTTTGTAAAAAGAGAGCGACTAAATTACCACCTCATCGACAAGGGGATTGTGCGATAGATCTCCAGGTTAACGCTGCGCTTCCCAGGAGTCACGTGTACCCCTTGTCACAAGAGGAGACGGTGGCTATGGAAACATACGTCACGGAATCCTTGGGACAGGGGTACATTCGGCCCTCCATCTCACCCGCTTCCTCGAGTTTCTTTTTTGTGAAGAAAAAGGAGGGAGGTCTGCGTCCGTGCATTGATTATAGAGGTCTAAACGCGATCACGGTGGGGTTTAGTTACCCACTACCTCTTATCGCTACGGCGGTGGAATCATTTCACGGAGCACAGCTCTTCACAAAATTGGATCTCAGGAGCGCGTATAACCTGGTGCGTATCAAGAAGGGAGATGAGTGGAAAACCGCCTTTAGTACCACATCAGGCCATTATGAGTACCTCGTCATGCCGTATGGGTTGAAAAATGCTCCAGACGTCTTTCAATCCTTTGTTGACGAGATTCTCAGGGACCTGCACGGGCAGGGCGTGATTGTTTATATCGATGACATTCTGATATATTCCGCCACCCGCTCCGCGCATGTGTCCCTGGTGCGCAAGGTGCTTGGTAGACTGCTGGAGCATGACCTATACGTTAAGGCTGAGAAGTGTGAGTTTTTCAAACGAGCCGTCTCCTTTCTGGGTTATCGCATTTCCACCACGGGGGTGGTGATGGAGTGTGACCGCGTTAAGGCCGTGCGTAATTGGCCGACTCCAACCACGGTGAAGGAAGTGCAGCGGTTCTTGGGCTTTGCCAACTACTACCGGAGGTTTATCCGGGGTTTTGGCCAGGTAGCGGCTCCCATTACCTCACTGCTGAAGGGGGGGGCCGGCGCGTTTGAGATGGTCGACGGAGGCGGACAGAGCCTTCAAGAAGTTGAAGACACTGTTCACCGACGCGCCCGTGTTGGCGCACCCGGACCCGTCTTTAGCGTTCGTGGTAGAGGTGGACGCATCCGAGGCTGGGGTGGGTGCCGTGCTATCACAGCGCTCGGGTGCACCACCGAAACTTCGCCCCTGTGCTTTCTTCTCAGGGAAGCTCAGTTCGGCGGAGCGTAATTACGATGTGGGGGACAGGGAGTTGCTAGCGGTAGTCAAAGCCTTGAGGGTGTGGCGACACTGGCTTGAGGGGGCTAAGCACCCCTTTCTCATCTGGACCGACCACCGAAACCTGGAGTACATCCGGGCAGCGAGGAGACTGAATCCACGTCAGGCAAGGTGGGCCATGTTCTTCGCCCGGTTTAGGTTTACCATCTCATATAGACCGGGTTCCCTTAATACTAAAGCCGACGTGCTGTCCCGTCTGTATGACACGGATGACCGACCCATCGATCCAACTCCCATCATTCCAGCATCAAGGCTGGTGGCACCAGTGGTGTGGGAGGTGGACGCGGACATTGAGCGGGCACTGGCGTTGGAACCTGCGCCGACGCAGGTGCCCGAGGGGCGCATGTATGTGCCGCTCGATGTTCGCGATCGGTTGATTCGGTGGGCGCACACGCTACCTGCGGCGGGTCATCCTGGTGTAGAGAGGACAGTGCGGAGTCTAAGGGGGAAGTATTGGTGGCCCACCTTGGCTAAGGACGTGAGGTCATATGTCTCTTCCTGTTCGGTGTGTGCCCAGAGTAAGGCTCCTAGGCATTTACCGAGAGGGAAGTTACAGCCCCTCCCCGTTCCGCAACGACCATGGTCGCACCTGTCTATCGACTTCTTGACAGATCTTCCCTCCTCTCAGGGGAACACTGCGATCCTGGTGGTTGTGGATCGGTTTTCTAAGTCCTGCCGTCTCCTCCCCTTGCCCGGTCTCCCTACGGCCCTGCAGACTGCGGAGGCCCTATTTACCCACGTCTTCCGGCACTACGGGGTGCCGGAGGATATTGTCTCTGATCGGGGTTCCCAGTTCACATCCAGGGTCTGGAAGGCGTTTATGGAGCGGCTGGGGGTCTCGGTCAGTTTAACCTCCGGTTATCACCCCGAGAGCAATGGGCAGGCGGAGAGGGTGAACCAGGAGGTGGGCAGGTTCCTGAGGTCGTATTGCCGGGACCGGCCAGGGGAGTGGGCGAGGTATATTCCCTGGGCAGAGTTAGCCCAGAACTCACTTCGCCACTCCTCTACTAACATGTCACCCTTCCAGTGTGTGTTAGGGTACCAGCCGGTCCTGGCCCCATGGCACCAGAGCCAGACCGAGGCTCCTGCGGTGGAGGACTGGGTTCAGCACTCCAAGGAGACCTGGAGAGCAGTACAGGACTCACTGAAGGAGGCCAGTGCCAGGCAGAAAAGGAGTGCTGACCGCCACCGCAGTGAGGCGCCGGTGTTCGCACCGGGTGACAGGGTCTGGCTCTCGACCCGGAACCTGTCCCTCCGCGTGCCCTGCCGGAAGCTGGGGCCGCAGTGTGTGGGGCCCTTCAAAGTCCTGAGGAGGATAAACGAGGTGTGTTATCGGTTGCAACTCCCTTCCTATTACCGTATTAACCCCTCGTTTCATGTGTCTCTCCTCAGGCCGGTGGTAGCTGGTCCCCTACAAGAAGATGAGGTGCCGGAGGTCCCTCCACCCCCCCTGGACATCGGGGGGTCCCCGGCGTACAGCGTAAGGGCCATTCTGGACTCGAGACGCCGGGCGGGGGGCCTGCAGTACCTCGTGGACTGGGAGGGGTACGGTCCGGAGGAGAGGTGCTGGGTGCCGACGGAGGACGTCTTGGACCCATCCATGTTGAAGGAGTTCCACCGCCTCCGTCCGGATCGCCCTGCGCCTCGTCCTCCGGGTCGGCCTCGAGGCCGGTGTCGGCGCGCTGCAGGAGCCGCGCGTCAGGGGGGGGGGTACTGTCACGAGTCCTACCGACGGTGGCGCCCCCTCCTGCTCGGGTGGCGCTCGGCGGTCGTCGTCACCGGCCTATTAGCTGCCACCGATTCCCTTTTTCTTTTTCCCTTTTTTTATGTTTTCTCACCTGCCCTGAGTTAGTCATTAGGAGGGCTATTTAATTCAGCTGGCCCGCTTCCTATTGTGCGGGATTGTCTTTCTGTGTGTCGACTGCAGTTTGTTTGACTGTGCTTGTTTGTTGTATTTTTCCCTGTTGTTGGGAGCCCTTTAATTTTGTTCGTTGTGGTTGATTAAAATTACCACACCGTGTTCGCTGCTTCCTGCGCTTCTTTCCGCCACACCACAGACAAGCCGTTACACTGTAGTTCATTCATTGTAATTGGAGAATCCAGTGGGTTCTGGTAGTCTTTAATAGCTGATTCTAAGATTTCTAATTGATAATGTATATGTTTTTGCTGTTTGTTCTTTGTTATAGAACCAAAAAGATTGGAGCAGTGGTTTACCCACACATCTCCGTTTTGGATAGATAACTCTTCTTGTGGTTGTTTGTTTCGTGTGTTCCAATTTTCCCAGAAGTGGTTAGATTCCATGGAATCTTCAATTTCATTGAGCTGATTTCTGACGTGCTGTTCCTTCTTTTTCCGTAGTGTATTTCTGTATTGTTTTGTAGTGAAGGGGTAGACTCAGGTTCTCTGGGTCTCCCTGTTTTTGGTTGGATAGGTTTCTCAATTTCTTTTAGATTTTTGCATTCTCCATCAAACCATTTGTCATTGTTATACATTTTCTTAGGTTGTCTGCTTGGATTTTTTTTATTTGATAGGGAAGCTGAAAGGTCAAATATACTGTTTAGGCTTTCTACTGCCAAGTTTACACCTTCACTATTACAGTGAATGTTTTGTCCAGGAAGATGTCTAAAAGGGATTGAATTGGTTGTTGCCAATTATTTTTTGGTAGGTTTCTACACTACTTTCCTTCCATCTATAGACTTTCTTAATATTGTGTAGTTATCAGGAAACAAGGTGAGACCGTGTGAAGTAACAATGTTTATTGTAACCACAGGGGCAGGCAAAGGACAGGTCAAGGCAGGCAGGGGTCGATAAACCAGAGCAGAGGCCAAGGTACAGGACGGCAGGCAGGCTCAGGGTCAGGGACAGGCAGTGGTCAGGTGGGCGGGTACAGGGTCAGGACAGGCAAAGGTCAAAAACCAGGAGGACGAGAAAAAGAGAAACTAGGGAAAAACAGGAGCTGAGACAAACCAGACAAACTGGCAACAGACAGACAGAAAACACAGGTATAAATACACAGGGGATCATTTATTTTATTTACCTTTACCTTTATTTTACCTTTATATAATGGGGAAGATGGGCAACACCTGGAGGAGGGTGGTGACAAGCACAAAGACGGGTGAAACAGATCAGGGCGTGACAGCAGTTCCTTTCGCTTTGATGCATCATGATTGAGTATTGCTCTGTTCAGGTAGACTGGGATTTTAACGTGATCTGAGGGGTGTTAGTGGGCTGGCAGTGAACGCTCTGAGAGACTCTGGGCTGAGGTCAGTGATAAAGTCATCTACAGTACTACTACCAAGGGATGAACCGTAAGTGTACCTACCATAGGAATTACCTTGAAGCCTACTATTAACTATGTACAGACCCAGCATGCGACAGAGCTGCATGAGTTGTGACCCATTTTTGTTGGTTGTTTTGTCATAGTTGTGTCTAGGGGGGCATATTTGGGAGGGAATACTGTCACCTCCAAGTAGGCGTTTGTCCCCCTGTGTGCTGAGAGTGTCAGGTTTTTGTCCGGTTCTGGCATTTAGGTCGCCACAGACTAGTACATGTCCCTGGGCCTGGAAATGGTTGATCTCCCCCTCTAGGATGGAAAAACTGTCATCGTTAAAGTATGGGGATTCTATTGGGAGGATATAGGTAGCACACATGAGGAAATTTTTCTCTGTTGAGATAATTTCCTTATTAATTTCTAGCCAGATGTAAAATGTTCCTGTTTTGACTAATTTAATAGAGTGGGTTCGGTCTGCTCTATACCAAATTAGCGTACCCCCTGAGTCTCTTCCCTGTTTCACACCTGGTAGTTTGGTGGATGGGACTACTAGCTCTCTGTAACCTAGAGGGCAACCAGTGGGTCCGTCTCCTCTATACCATGTTTCTTGTAGGATGACAATGTCTGTATTTCCAATTTCTTTGATGAAGTCTGTGTTTCTACTCTTTAGGACAAAGGCAGATGACCTCAGACCTTGTATATTTCTCCCTTCTCCCACTCTCTTTCTCCCTTCTATCTCTGTCCCTCTCTCTCGCTCCCTTCTTCCTGACTCTCTCTCTCCCTTCTCCCACTCTCTTTCTCCCTTCTATCTCTGTCCCTCTCTCTCGCTCCCTTCTTCCTGACTCTCTCTCTCCCTTCTCCCTCACTCTCTTTCTTCCTTCTATCTCTGTCCCTCTCTCTCGCTCCCTTCTTCCTGACTCTCTCTCTCCCTTCTCCCACTCTCTTTCTCCCTTCTATCTCTGTCCCTCTCTCTCGCTACCTTCTTCCTGACTCTCTCTCTCCCTTCTCCCTCACTCTCTTTCTCCCTTCTATCTCTGTCCCTCTCTCTCGCTCCCTTCTTCCTGACTCTCTCTCTCCCTTCTCCCTCACTCTCTTTCTCCCTTCTATCTCTGTCCCTCTCTCTCTCTCCCTTCTTCCTGACTCTCTCTCTCCCTTCTCCCACTCTCTTTCTTCCTTCTATCTCTGTCCCTCTCTATCTCTCTCCCTTCTCCCTCACTCTCTTTCTTCCTTCTATCTCTGTCCCTCTCTCTCGCTCCCTTCTTCCTGACTCTCTCTCTCCCTTCTCCCTGGCTCTCTTTCTCCCTTCTCCCTCCTTCTATCTCTGTCCCTCTCTCTCTCCCTTCTCCCTCCTGCTGTCTCTGTCCCTTTCTCTCTCACTGCCTTCTCCCTCACTCTCTTTCTCCCTTCTCCATCCTATCTCTGTCCCTCTCTCTCCCTTCTCCCACTCTCTTTCTCCCTTCTATCTCTGTCCCTCTCTCTCGCTCCCTTCTTCCTGACTCTCTCTCTCCCTTCTCCCACTCTCTTTCTCCCTTCTATCTCTGTCCCTCTCTCTCTCCCTTCTCTCTGACTCTCTCTCTCCCCTTCTCTCTCGCTCTCTTTCTCCCTTCTCCCTCCTTCTATCTCTGTCCCTTTCTCCTCTTTCTCTCCCTTCTCCCTCCTTCTATCTCTGTCCCTCTCTCCTCTCTCTCTCCCTTCTTCCTCCTTCTATCTCTGTCCCTCTCTCCTCTCTCTCCCTTCTCCTATCTCTGTCCCTCTCTCTATCTCCACCCCTCTCCCCTCTGTCTCTCTTTGTGTCTCTGTCTGTCACATTCACGAACACACACTACACTTGACATCTAGAGTGTGATTTCTGACAGGTCGCAGTTCCTCAAGGCTTTTTTTTGTGTGTGTGTGTGTGTGTGTGTGTGTGTGTGTGTGTGTGTGTGTGTGTGTGTGTGTGTGTGTGTGTGTGTGTGTGTGTGTGTGTGTGTGTGTGTGTGTGTGTGTGTGTGTGTGTGTGTGTGTGAGTTCTCTCTGACAGGAGGTAGCCTGGGGTATCCAAACTTTAGAGGTCAAGTTGAAATATTAAACTACCCTTCCATTGGTAACACATGCAGTTTCCATGGACAACACAGCACTTACAGATAGGACTGCATTAGACACACACACACATACACCACAGACATTTGGAAGTGGTTTCTTTATTCTCTGTAGGACTTTTTATCACATGCCCAACACATGGAAAACATGAGTAACGTATGTGTGTGTGTTTGCGCGTTTGTACGTGTTCGTAAGCAAGTGTGTGTGTGTAGGCTACGTGTGTGTGTAGGCTACGTGTGTGTGTAGGCTACGTGTGTGTGTAGGCTACGTGTGTGTAGGTGTGTGTGTCGGCTACGTGTGTGTGTAGGTGTGTGTGTAGGTGTGTGTGTAGGTGTGTGTGTAGGTGTGTGTTTAGGTGTGTGTTTAGGTGTGTGTGTAGGTGTGTGTGGGTCAGACAGAGTGATGGATTTGGACTTGTTTTTTAATCATTGGGATTTTGCAAATGGCCCTGGGCTTGTCCAAGGGACTAATTAGTGCATGTGGC